>NC_133515.1:81938571-82239285 GCF_049354715.1 Callithrix jacchus | reverse complement strand
TTGTTTGAGATGGAGTCTCGCTGTGTTGCCCAGGCTGGAGTGCAATGGCAGGATTTTAGCTCACTGCAACCTCTGCCTCCTAGGTTCAAGAGATTCTCCTGCCTCAGCCTCCCGAGTACTGGGATTACAGGCACCTGCCACCATGCCTGGCTAATTTTTTGTATTTTTAGTAGAGACGGGTTTCCACCATGTTGGTCAGGCTACTCTTCAGCTCCTGACCTCAGGTGATCCACCCACCTTGGACTCCCAAAGTTCTGAGATTATAAGCGGAGCCACTGCACCCAGCCTGTTACAATGTTTTTTAACTGTACTCTTAGTTTTCCACATGATTTAAGTGACTAATACATTTTTAAAAAATCGTTATTAATCTAAAAGCCAGTAGCATTGTAACTTTGGTTTGTAGCTCCATATTTTGTTTTCTGTGTAATTTAAGAGACTAGCGCATTAAACATACTAGTGTATGTTTTGGGGTACACCATTTATAAAGATGTAATTTTGTGACATCAACAACCAAAAGGGGTAAGTATAGCTCTGTTAGAGAAGCAGAAATTTTGTATGTTAATGAATTTTATAGTAGGCATGTATAGAACATTCTACCCAACAACAGCGTACATATCTTCTCAAGTGCACATGGGACATTATCTAGGAGAGACAGTATGATAGACCATGAATTAAGTCTCAGTAGATTTAAAAAGACAGACATCATACAAAGTATCTTCTCTGTCTACCCCAGGATGAAAATTACAAATTAATAACAGAAGTAAAACTAGAAAATTCATAATATTATGGAAAATAGACAATAATTCTTAACCAATGGATCAAAAAAGAAATCACAAGAGAAATTAGGAAATACTTAGAGATGAATGAAAATGAAAATACAACATACCAAAACTTGTAGGACATAGCGAAAGCATTGCTAAGGAAGAAATTTATAACTCTAAATGCTTACATTAAAGCACAAGAAATATTTCAAGTCAGTAACTTAACTTTACAACTTAAAGAACAAAGTAAACCCAAGGCTAGCAGAAGGAAGAAAATAAGAATAAAGATTAGAATGGAGATAAATGAAATAGACAGTAGAAAAATAATAGAGAAAAAGCAGTGAAACCAAAAATTCAGTCTTTGAAGATTAATAAAATGGACAATCCTTTAGATAGATGGACTAAGAAAAAAAAGAAGAGACTCAGATTACCGAAATCGGAAATGACAGTGGGAATATTACTGCTGATTCTACAGAAATAAAAAGATTATGAGAATATTGTGAACAAATGTATGCCAACAAAGTGGATAGCCTAGATGAAATAGACAAATTCCTAGAAATACAAAACCTACCAAGACTAAATCAGGAAGAAAATAGGAAATCTGAATAGATTGGTTTTTTGCAAAAAATAGAAAAAGCTATCGTAAAATTTATATGGCATCTCAGGAGACCCTGGATGACCCAAATAACTTTTAAAAAGAATGACAAAGCTGGGGGACTCACACTTCCTGTTTTCAAAACTTACCACAAAACTGCAATAGTCAAAACAGTGTGGTACTAGCATAAAGACAGACATATAAACCAGTGGAATTGAACAAAGAGCCCAGAAATCTTTACACATGTGGTCAAATGATATTTTTTTAAGAGACAGTGTCTTGGCCAGGCACTATAGCCCACAACTGTAATCCCAGCACTTCGGGAGGATGAAGTGGGCAGATCACCTGAGGTCAGGAGTTTGAGACCAGCCTGGCCAGCGTGGTAAAACCCTGTCTCCACAAAAAATTTTTAAAAATTAGCTTGGCATGGTGGCGCATGCCTGTAGTCCCAGCTGCTGGGGAGGCGGAGGCAGGAGAATCACTTGAATCTGGGAGGCAGAGGTTGCAGTGAGTCGAGATTGTGCCACTGCACACTGTCCTAGGGGGCAGAGTGAGACTCTGTCTTGTGGGGGAAAAAAAAGTATCTCACTCTCTTGAACAGGCTGGAGTGCAGTGGCATGATCATAGCTAAGTCATGCAACTTTTAACTCCTGGGCTCAAGCAGTCCTCCTGCCTCAGCTTCCTAAGTAACTAGGACCACAGGAGCATGCCACCACATCTAACTAGTTCTGTTTTTGTTTTTGTTTTTTTTTTCTGTAAAGACAGTCTCTTGCTGTATTGTCAAGATTGGTCTCCAACTTCTGGGCTCAAGCAGTCTGTCTACCTCTGCCTCCCAAAGTGCTGGAATTGCAGGCATGAGCTTCTGCACCTGACTCAAATAATTTTTGACAAGGGTGCCAAGACCATTCACTGGGGAAAGGACAGTCTTTCAACAAATTGTCCTTGGAAAACTGCATATCCACATGCAAAAGAATAAACTTGGACTCTTATCTAATACTGTATACAAATGCTAACTCAAAATGAATCAAAGACTTAAATTTAAGAGCTGTAACCATAAAACTCTTAGAAGAAAACATAGGCAAAAGCTTTATAACAGTGGATTTGGCAAAGATTTCTTAGATATGACACCAAAAGCACAGGCAATAAAAGAAAAAATAGACAAATTGGACTTTGTGAAAATTTTAAAATTTTGTGCACCAAAAACAGTGTCAACAGAGTAAAAAGGCAACTCACAGAATGGAAGAAAATATTTGCAAGTGGTGTATCTGATAAGGGAATAATGTCCAGCATATATAGAGGACTCCTAAAATTGACCAACAACAAAATCCCCCACCAAACAGCCCAAAATTTAAAAAATGTGCAAAGGACTTAAATAGACATTTTTCCAGAGAAGATAAACAGATGAACAATAAGCACATGAAAAGATGCTCAACACCACTAATCATTAAGGACATGCAAATCAAATGAGATACCCCCTTAAACCCACTAGGATGGCTACTAGCAAATATTAAAAAAATAAAATAGTAAGTGTTGATAAGGATATGGAGAAATTGGAATCCTTGTGCGCTGTTGGTGGGAATGTAAAACAGTACAGCTGCTGTGGAAAACAGTATGGTAGTTCCTTAAAAAATCAAAAATGGAGTTACCTTATGGTCCAGCACTTTTACTTCTGAGTATATACCCCAAATAATTTAAAGCAGGATCTCAAAGAGAAATGTGATCCTGCTTTCATAGCAGCATTATTCACAATAGCTAAAATGTGGAAGCAACCCAAATTTCCATCTGTAGATGAATGGATACACAAAATGTGGTGCATACATTCAATGGAATTTACTCAGTCTTAAAAAGGAAGGAAATTATGACGTATGCTACAAAATGGATGAACCTGGAGGACATTTATGTTAAGTGAAGTAAACCATTCACTTTGACAAATACTATATGAGTACTAAAGTAAACCATTCACAAAAAGACAAATACTATATGAATCCACTTATATAAAGTACTTAGAGTAGTCAGAATCATAGACACAGAAAATAGAATGGTCATTGGGGCTGAGGAGAGGAAGAATGAGGAGTTATTTTTTCATGGGGTAGAGTCAGTTTTATGAGGTAAAAATAGTTATGGGGATGGATGCTGGTGAAGGTCGTGCAGCTCTATGAATGTATTTAATACGGATGAACTGCACATTTAAAAATGATTAAGATTCTAAATTGCATGTTATGTATATTTTATGAAAATGATAAAGAGCAAAAGAAAAAAATCCCTCTAAGCATCAAGGTCTAAAAATTTTATTCAGATTAGTTTATGATACACCAAACAAACACCAGATAGACTAAATCTATGCTAAGTATTTTTTAATCTCATAGAAAAATTAGGAATAGTGAATAGAAGTAGATACTCATGAAAGTTCTTGAACTCTGAAGCAGTAAAAGAAAGCTGGAAGGAATTTTTATGACCACATTAAAAAAATATTTGACAAGATATTTGTAACAAATAGGAAAGATAAAAAAGCTAATAATATCTTTATTATATAAAGAGTTAACATCTGCTGCAAGAATGAAATGGAACAGAAAAGAGAATTCAGAAACAGAAACAGATTCAAGCAGGAATGAGAATTACGTACGTACGTAATAATGATGGCATTTTAAATCTGTGAGATAAAAATAGGATATGTGATATGTATTGAAATAGCTGGACGAACCTTTAGGACCAAAAGCTTGAAACCAATGTAAATTTACTTAAATAAAATATTTAAATTGGAATTTCTTGAGAAGTAGAATGTGTTTTAGGGAAGAACACATACTGTGGAGTTAGGCAGCCCATTTCTGCCAGTCACTGTGTCACCTTGTCACCTTGGGCAAATTAACCATTTTGTGCCTCGGTTTCATAAAATGGGGATGATAGCAGTACTTGCCTAGTAGGATTCTTGTGAGGATTAAATGAGTTAATAGACTATTAAGAGGAGTGAGTGAGTTAACATATGTAAAGGGCTGGGAACAGTGCCCAGCAGATACAAGTGCTGTTTTGTTTTGTTTTTTTCCTTGAGATGGAGTTTTGTCCTGTCACCCAGGCTGGAGTGCAATGGCATGATCTCAACTTGCTGCAACCTCCACCTCCCAGGTTCAAGTGATTCTCCTGCCTCAGCCTCCCGAATAGCTGGGATTACAGGTGCAAACCACCAGGCCTGGCTAATTTTTTGTATCTTTCGTAGAGATGGGGTTTCACCATGTTGGCCAGGCTGATCTCAAACTCCTGACCTCATGATCTGCCCGCCTCAGCCTCCCAAAGTGCTGGGATTACAGGCATGAGCCACCATACCCGGCTCTTTATTTTTATTCTTTATTATTTTTTTGAGATGGAGCCTCACTTCGTCACCCAGACTGGAATGCAGTGGCGCAATCTCAGCTCACTGCAACCTTCGCCACCTGGGTTTAAGCAGTTCTCCTGCCTCAGCCTCCCAAGTGGCTGGGATTACAGGCATGCGCCACTACACTTGGCTAATTTTTGTATTTTTTTTAGTAGAGACGGGGTTTCACCATGTTGGCCAGGATGGTCTCAAACTTCTGACCTCAAGTGACCCAACTGCCTTAGCCTCGCAAAGTGCCGGGATTACAGGCGTGAGCCACAGCACCTGGCCACAAGCACGGTTAAATGTAGTTGCTCTCATCATCACTGTCATTATCATTGAAAAAGCAAAACCATAAAAGCACTAAAAGTATGACAAATATTTGTATTGGCTTGGTGATGAAGATATTTTTTATAATGACAAAAATCCATACTTCATTAAGGAAAAGATCCAAGAGATTTGATATTTAAAACTTATGCACATGCAAAAATAAGGACTTCTGACCAGTGAATGTGGTATTGTAGATCACCAGCCATAGTAAGGGTAGGCTGTGACAGTGACATTCATGTTTATTGCTTTCTGAACTAAAATCATAAAATGATTTTGAGAAGCCAGGAGAGTGCCCTAGGAAGAGTTTTTCTTAGTGTTTTAACTGTCTTAGTCTTTCTGCTTAAAAATACAATGTTAGTTTTCTAGGGCTACAATAACAAATTACCACACACTTGCTGCCTTAAAATAACAGATGTTTGTTCTCCCTACTGAGTTCTAGAGAACAGAAGTCAAATTCTAATCAAGGTTTTGACTTGGCCATGTTCTTCTGCAGACGCTAGGGAAGAGTCTTTATGTGCCTCTTCAGGTTCTTGGCGTTCCTCAGCTGTGGCAGCCTAACTCCAATCACTGCCTCCATTCTCACCTCCTCTCCTCTGTGTGTTCTCTTCTTCTGAGGAAGAAGTCACTGGAATTAGGCCAACCTTAGTCCAGAATGACAACTCCCCTTAACTAGTTACATTGCAGAGACCCTATTTCAGGTTACATTCTGAGGTTCTAGGTGCACATGAATTTTGAAGGAATGTTATTGAGCCCACCACAACTTTTGTACTCTATTTCAGGGAGAAAACACTTGTAGCAGTAGCACTGAGAATAGTGGTGTTCATAAAGATAGGGGAGTAGATTCGATACCTCACTGGGAGCTGTTAGTGGTAGCAGAGGTGCCAGGCACAGAGGCCCACCAAGGGAAGACCAGAAAGACCTCATCCACTCCTATGAAAGTCTTGCCTTTAGTGAACACCACCAGAGGTTTGAACATCTGGAAGTGACAAAAGAGATAATGAGGCTAGGAACGGAGTTGATGGAAAACTAATAAAACTTTTGAAAAGAGACACAAACGTAGTCATATACAATATTGGGAGATAAGACTGGAATCCCAAGTTCTGTTAAATGAATTAGGATTTCTGAGAAGTTTCTTCTATTAGTCTTCAGCAGATTGTGACATTCCCTGACATACTATGAAAGAATTTGTGTATACAGGTATGTGCATACTAGGAAGAGGATGAAAAACTCTCATTAGATCCACAAGGGTATCCAGAACCCCAAGGGAAAGAAAAAACGGAGATTAAAGAATTATCTTTGGAGTAGACTGTTAGATTTAATTTCAGATAAAAAGGTGAGTGGGCCTTTCCTTATAATCGTGGATTAAAATTTCCATTTATAATTTGCTACAGTACAAATAGGAAAATATCACTAAATGCATTTATTTGGTGCCCTAGTTTTTAAAAGTTACCAATGTTTTAAGCTTTGTATAAATCATTTTTAAAACTTACTTTTCCCCTATCGTCACCCCATTTCTCTGCTGCTCTTTATAGTCAGTCTCTCAAGACAGGCATCTCTCCACATTATTTCCGCTTCCTCTCCTCAGCCTCTTTGGCACTGATGCCGTTGCAGTTTTATCTCCCCTAGTCCACTTAGAGTGCTGTTATTAAGTTCCAGATTGCCACATCTAGTGGACAGAGCTGGTCCTCAGGTTTCCAGCAGTATCAAACGTCATTGCTCTCTCCTGTATTCTCAGTTGGCTTCCAGAATTTCACAATTATTTCCACACCGGCTGCTGCATCCTAATCTTCTTTGCCAACTCATCCTTATCTTTCTGTCTTTATGAGAACAACTCCAAGTTCATTCCTCACATTATGTTTCTTCCCATATATACTGTTACTCAAGGGGGCTCATCTATTCCCTTGGTTTTCTCTCTCATCTTCCTGAGAATATATATTATGAAAACAAGTTGCAAGATTTTCTACACATGACCCTTTAACTCTTTTTCACACAGGCTGTTCAATTTGCTTATTTTATCGTGGTTGCACAATTTTTTCCCGGTTGGCTCATACTTCCCTGGGGTATTGGCTATTCAACTGGTAATATATGTTTGATGGGAGGGGCTGAAGCCCAGGACCTAACCTATGAACTTCCTGGTGAGGCTGGGCCATAGGGGGAACCCATTGGATACACTTTACCGCTGCTACCTCCCACCACCACCAGGACTCCTCAGGAAACCTCCCTTACCTTCACCAGGCATTGCTCTTTTCCAGTGCCCATCTTCCTGAGTAGTAATCTAACCTCCGTGAGTGGAGGCAAAGTAGGAGGGCACTCTTAGGGGCCAGCCAGGCTGCCCAAGCCTTTGCTGTCTGCTCTCTACCCTGGCTAGGCCTTCTGCCCTGATGCGCACACATGATCCCTGCCTTGCACTGCTGTTTTAGTCCCTCCATGCTGATGGTAAATGTCATGGATAGTAGGATGTGGAAGAAAAAGGGACAGATGAACTCTTTTCTCAGCCTTTGCACCTAGCACTATTCTACCTGAGCTATGTTCTCCACCATATTAGGATCCAACCCACTCTGTCTCTCCGGGGTTTCTCACATGTTTACTGTACTTTTTCAGATCATCAGCTCTCTTTTTTCAAACAAGGTTGATGTTGTGAGAAATTAGGATTCAGGAGTGGGCAACATGTGTTAGTTTATCATGAAGATTAACAGTAAAACTTCACATTAGGGAAAAATGAATTCAGAACTACTTAAGAAGAAAAAAACGTAGGCCGGGTACGGTGGCTCAGCACTTTGGGAGGCCAATATCGGTGGATCACCTGAGGTCAGGAATGAGCAGCCTGGCCAACATGGCAAAACCCCATCTCTACTAAAAATACAAAAAAGTTAACTGGGCATGGTTCTGTGCATCTGTAGTCCCAGCTGCTCTGGAGGCTGAGGTAGGAGAATCACTTGAACCCTGGATACAGAGGTTGTGGTGAGCCGAGATTGTGTCACTGCACTCCAGCCTGGGTGACAGAATGAGACTCGGTCTCAACTTAAAAAATAAAAAAAGAAAAAGAAAGAAAACATTAATTTCTTAGAAAGGAAATATATTTAGTCCATAGTCCACAAACATTTGGAAATGTTTAAGGAAATAGAAAAGTTTAACTTAACTAATAATGAAAGAAACATAGTTCAGAATAATAGCTGCATATACCTTTTGTAGAATAAAATATCAAAGATTAAAAAATATTTATATAACCAGTGCTGGGAATATGCAATTAAATGATGTTTTTATACACAGTACTATTCATTGGCACCTAATTTGATTTAGCCCTTTTAGAGAATACCTCGTTTATCTCTAGAGTCTTAAAATATTTATTCTCTTAACTCCGTAATTCTGTTCCTGGAATTCTAACCTAAGGAAAGTTTCAGTATGAAAAAAGTCTTTAGGCACAAAGATATGCACTAAAGTGTTTTATTTATACTACTACTGATAACAGTGGCAGCACATGGAAACAGCCTAATGAGCTAAGCGCAGGGGAATTGCTAAATAGATTATGGTCTATCAACCGTATCTTGAATCTATCAAAATAATATACTTAAAGGGAATGTGGAAAACATGAAAAAAATCTATAGCATAATGTTACAGTAAAAAAGCTATAACAGTTTACGTATTATACCATAAAACTTACACATAATAAAAAGATTAGAAAAAAATTTATTCTAATGTTAGTAGTGTTTGTGATTGACCAGTGGACCCAATAGGAATTTTCTTTTTTTAATTTTGTATTAGCTCTGACTTGGGAGAAATTCTAATTTAAAAAATTTACAAAAACAAAAGCCATTCTTGTTTTGATTGATTCAAGATTTATCAAAGAAGCCAGGCGTGGTGGCTCACACCTGAAATCCCAGCACTTTGGGAGGCTGAGGCAGATGGATCACGAGGTCAGGAGTTTGAGATCAGCCTTGCCAAGATGGTGAAACCCCATCTCTACTACAAATACAAAAATAGCTGGGTGCCTGTAATCCCAGCTACTTGGGAGGCTGAGGCAGGAGAATCGCTTGAACCCAGGAGGTGGAGGCTGCAGTTAGCCAAGATAGCGCCACTGCAATCTAGCCTGGATGATAGAGCAGGACTCCATCTCAACAACAACAACAACAACAACAACAACAACAACAACAAAAGATGTAGCATAGAAATGATAATGAAATGGTAAAAGTTATTAGCATACATATTTCATAAAAGAGAAACCTTTTCAATATAAAGGAACTTAGTAGAAAGGAAGAGGAAGGAGTGGGAAGCTGTGTTTTGTAAAATAATACAGCAAATGCTTGCTAACGGGATCCAGGACTCAGACTGAGTTCAGATTCAAGCCTGAAGCCTGCTTTCCCTAGATGTGACCTGGGAGAGGTTATTCAGCTCCTCTGTGCTCCAGTGTCTTCATCTCCAGAATGCACATAACAATACATCTTCCTCATAGGGCTGTTGGGTGGGTTACATGTGCTCATAGAGCATGTGGCACATAGGAAGTGCTATATATGTAAGAGGTGTTATCTACTTCATTGTTTCATTGCTTCATCCTTATCAAAGCTCAGGAGTCACATGTCACTGGTGATCAGAATCCAGCTTCATGACTCACTGTGCTGTGTGACCATGAGAAAGTTTGTTTTAGCTCTTTAAGCCTCAATTTTTTTTTTTTTTTTTTGAGACAGCGTCTTGCTCTGTTGCTCAGGCTGCAATGCAGTGGAGTGATCTTGGCTCACTGCAACTTCTGCCTCCCAGGTTCAAGTAATTCTCTACCTCAGCCTCCTGAGTAGCTGGGATTACAGGCGCCCACCACCACACCTGGCTATTTTTTGTATTTTTACTAGAGATGGGATTTCACCATCTTGGCCAGGCTGGTCTTGAACCCCTGACCTCGTGATCCACCCACATGGGCCTCCCAAAGTACTGGGATTATAGACGTGAGCCAACACGCCCAGCCACCTCAATTTTTTTATTTGTAAAGCAGGGGTAATAAAGTACCTGCTTCGTAGGGTTATTGGGAGAACTTAGTGAAATCAGATAGTGAGTGCTCATGGCAGAAGTAGTAGGGAGGTAACAAGGGCTCACACCGTGGTGGTGAATTCTGTTTTTCTTGAGTTCTATTTTGAACCATAAGGAAACATAGAAGTGAGCTAACAGGCAGGGCAGTACAGTGAGGGAGCCAGCAATGTGGTCATTACTGTCCACTTCCAACAGAGTAAAGTAGTTGAGGATCAATGAAAATTGTTAATAGTTTATCTTCTATATTGCTTCTCACTTTTCAACCCTCATATGTGTATATTGGCTCCTTTAAGAGAACAGTTCTGTAATGTAGTGGACAGAAAGCCTGTGCTCATTACTGCTAGTCACTTCCCCATGTTCATGACCTACTTCATCAACTATGTATTTTCCGCTCCATTCTAGATCTGGCTCATCTTGATACTTGGTGTTTAGGTAGACAGTATCTCCAGTACTTCGGACATAACAGAGGCCTTTACTTCAGTGACAACCCATCCCTGTGGCCATATCTTGGGTCCTGTGTTCCCAAGAGTTATTCCACCTCTAAAATCTTAAACTTCAATTTTCTACTCTTGAGTCACTTATTACATATGTAGTAATTTATATTTTGACTTGTTGCTGATAGGTTAAATAACTTAAAAATATACATGTAACAGTGGATATAAATATTTACCTATTTAAATTTTTTTTTTTTTCATTTTTGATGAGGCAAAGGGGTGTAGTGCTGATAAACTTGAAGACTGCCCAAGAGGAAATTGTACTCATGGGTGATTCGTTTAATCAAAGAAATACTATTATAACACTCTGCTCCTTTTAATCTCAAATACCTATTTTCTAAAGATCGGTTATATCTATGTGATATTAAAAGTTATTGCTTTTGCAGTGAGTCTGGATAACCAGAATTTGATTTTTCTGCCTTAGTGGGAATAAAAATGATAATATTAGCCAGTAAGTTATAAAATTACTATAATGCTCTTTAGAAATAATTGTTACCACTCTAGAACCACTTTTTAAGATTGAATATTACTTCATTTGTTAATGTATTTAAGTTACACTACATATTTTTCCTTCACTTTATGAGGTTTTCTTAAGTACAGGGAATATTTTTAAATTGAAATATAATGTATATACAGAAAAGTATACAAATTGTAAGTACACATAAGAATTTTCATGAAGAGAAAACACCTGTGTAACCAGGTGAGTCAGAGCATTACCAGCACTCCCCAAATTCCCCAAACCCTCCCTTCCTTCTTTTAGTCATTACATCCTCAGATACCCCCAAGGTAATCACCACTATGGGACATTAAAGGCAAGTCTAATAAATTTTCACGTGTGTCATCATTTGTTTCTTCTTTGCCAGTCTTTGGATGTATTCATGTCTGCTTTTTCTCTATTTTTAAATTATTATTAAAATAACAGGCATATGGTTTTATGGGTCAAGTAATAGTGAAAGGCTCATTACAAAATCTAGCAATTTTCTTTTTACCCTTCCGTACTCTTCAAGACCTTTCATCAAAAAAGGAGAAACCCTTTAGTGTCTCTTCTACGATTCATACCTTTCCATTTTTTATTTTAATAGTTATATATTACTGCTATTTTTTATTAAACAGTGAGGCATTATCTGTTGACTTCTTATAGTAAATGAGAACTGTTAAACTAGCACTTCCTTTCTTATCTTCCTAATATATTTATATTAACATTTTGGTTAAACAAATACACTAAATGCCTATGCAAATGATATTCAAAATGAGTATTATAGGATACTATGACTATTGGGGGGGGTTCTCTTCATTTTTTGTGATGTTAATAATCGTCTTGGTTTTTATGTTTTCCTCTTTCTTTTTAAGCCTCTTGTTTGAAATCATGATCTTGCCTGCCTTCCTTGTTCTGGCTTTGGTTCTAGATTATGGTCACTCACCCTTGTCATTGTCAAATCCAATGGAATCTTCCATTCCTGATCCTCTGTAGATGTACTTTCATTGTAACTTTCTTCTTCCTTTGTTTCCACGACATCACTTTCTTACCTTTCTGGACACTCCTTTTTAGTTTGATGAGTGATCTCTACTTGTCCTCTTCTTTTTATATATATATATATATTTTTTTTTTTTTTTATTTTTTAAATTGTACGTTAGGTTCTGGGGTACATATGCAGAACATGCAGGATTGTTGCATAGGTACATACATGGTAATGTGGTTTGCTGCCTCCATCCCCCTGTCACCTATATGTGGCATTTCTCCCCATGTTATCCCTCCCCAACCTCCTTCCTGCTGCTGTCCCACTCCTAGTTCCTCCCAACAGACCCCAGTGTGTGATGCTCTCCTCCCTGTGTCCATGTTCTCATTGTTCAACACCCGCCTATGAGTGAGAACCTGCAGTGTTTGATTTTCTGTTCTTGTGTCAGTTTGCTGAGAACGATGGTTTTCAGATTCATCCATGTCCCTACAAAGGACACAAACTCATTGTTTTTTATGGCTGCATAGTATTCCATGGTGTATATGTGCCACATTTTCCTTGTCCAATCTATCATCAATGGGCATTTGGGTTGGTTCCAGGTCTTTGCTATTGTAAACAGTACTGCAATGAACATACATGTGCATGTGTCTTTACAAATAGAATGATTTATAATCCTTTGGGTACATACCCAGTAATGGTATTGCTGGGTCAAATGGAATTTCTATTTCTAGGTCCTTGAGGAATCACCACACTGTCTTCCACAATGGTTGAACTACTTTACACTCCCACCAACAGTGTAAAAGTGTTCCTATTTCTCCACATCCTCTCCAGCATCTGATGTCTCCAGATTTTTTAATGATCGCCATTCTAACTGGTGTGAGATGGTATCTCAATGTGGTTTTCATTTGCATTTCTCTAATGACCAGTGATCATGAGCATTTTTTCATATGTTTGTTGGCCTTATATGTGTTTCTTTTGAAAAGTGTCAGTTCATGTCCTTCGCCCACTTTTGAATGGGCTTGTTTTTTTCTTATAAATCAGTTTTAGTTCTTTGTAGATTCTGGATATTAGCTCTTTGTCAGATGGGTAGATTGCAAAAATTTTTCCCATTCTGTTGGTTGCTGGTTCACTCTAATGATTGTTTCTTTTGCTGCACAGTAGCTGTGGAGTTTAATTAGATTCCATTTGTCTATTTTGGCTTTTGTTGTCAATGTTTTTGGTGTTTTAGTCATGAAGTCCTTGCCTATGCCTATGTTCTGAATGGTTTTGCCTAGGCTTTCTTCTAGGGTTTTTATGGTGCTAGGTCTTATGTTTAAGTCTTTAATCCATCTGGAGTTAATTTTAGTGTAAGGTGTTAGGAAGGGGTCCAGTTTCTGCTTTCTGCATATGGCTAGCCAGTTTTCCCAACACCATTTATTAAACAGGGAATCCTTTCCCAATTGCTTGTTTTCGTCTTGTTTGTCAAAGATCAGATGGTTGTAGATGTGTTGCGTTGCCTCCATAGCCTCTGTTCTGTTCCATTGGTCTATATCTCTGTTTTGGTACAGTACCATGCTGTTTTGATTACGGTAGCATTGTAGTATAGTTTGAAGTCAGGTAGCGTGATGCCCGCAGCTTTGCTCTTTTTGCTTAGGATTATCTTGGCTATGTGGGCTCTCTTTTGGTTCCATATGAAGTTTAAGGTGGTTTTTTCCAGTTCTGTGAAGAGGGTCATAGGTAGCTTGATGGGGATAGCATTGAATCTATAAATTACTTTAGGCAGTATGGCCATTTTCACAATATTGATTCTTCCTAGCCATGAGCATGGAATGTTTTTCCATCTGTTTGTGTCCTCTCTTATTTCCTTGAGCAGTGGTTTGTAGTTCTCCTTGAAGAGGTCCTTTACATCTTTGGTAGTTATATTCCTAGGTATTTTATTCTCTTTGTAGCAATTGTGAATGGCAGTTCATTCTTGATTTGGCTCTCTCTAATTCTGTAATTGGTGTATAGGAATACTTGTGATTTCTGCACATTGATTTTGTATCTTGAGACTTTGCTGAAGTTGCTTATCAGTTTAAGATGATTTGGGGCTGAGACAATGGGGTCTTCTAAATATGCAATCTTGTCATCTGCAAATAGAGACAATTTGACTTCCTCCTTTCCTAATTGAATACTCTTTATTTCTTTTTCTTGCCTGATTGCTCTGGCCACAACTTTCAATACTATATTGAATGGGAGTGGTGAAAGAGGGCACCCTGTCTTGTGCCAGATTTCAAGGTAATGCTTCCAGTTTTTGCCCATTCAGTATGATATTCACTGTGGGTTTGTCATAAATAGATTTTACTATATTGAGATACATTCCCTCGATAAGTAGTTTATTGAGAGTTTTTAGCATAAAGGGCTGTTGAATTTTGTCGAAGGCCTTCTCCGCATCTATTGAGATAATCATGTGGTTTTTGTCTTTGGTTCTGTTTATGTGGTGGATTACATTTAAAGACTTGCGTAAGTTGAACCAGCCTTGCATGCCTGGGATGAAGCCTACGTGATCATGATGGATAAACTTCTTGATGTGCTATTGCAGTCAGGTTGCCATATTTTATTGAAGATTTTTATCTCTACATTCATCATGGATATTGGCCTGAAGTTTTCTTTTTTGATTTAGTCTCTGAGTTCCTCTTTGTACATCTGGTAGAATTCTGCTGTGAACTCCTCTGGACCTGGGCTTTTTTTGATTGGCTGAGAAGAATGTATATTCTGTGAATTTGGGGTGGTGAGTTCTGTAGATGTCAATTAGGTTTGCCTAATTGACATCTGCATCCAGATCTGAGTTCAATTCTGGATATCCTTGTTAATTTTCTGTCTTGTTGATCTGTCTAATATTTACATTGGAGTGTTAAAGTCTCCCACTATTGTGTGGGAGTCTAAGTCTCTTTGTAGGTCATTAAGAACTTGCTTTATGTATCTGGGTGCTCCTGTATTGGGTACGTATATATTTAGGATAGTTAGCTCTTCTTGTTGCATCGATCCTTTTACCATTATGTAAAGCTCTTCTTTGTCTCTTTTGATCTTTGTTGGTTTAAAGTCTATTTTATTAGAGACTGGGATTGTAACTCCTTTTATTTTACTCTCCATTTGCTTGGTAAATCTTCCTCCATCCCTTTATTTTGAGCCCATATGTGTCCTTGCACATGAGATGGGGTTCCTGGATACAGCACACCGATGGGTTTTGACTTTTTATCCAATTTGCCAGTCTGTGTCTTTTGATTGGAGCATTTAGCCCATTTACATTTATGATTAATATTGTTATGTGTGAATTTGATCCTGCCATTTTGATGCTAGCTGGCTGTTTTGCCCTTTAGTTGACACAGTTTCTTCATTGTGTCGATGGTCTTTACCATTTGGTACATTTTTGGAGTGGCTGGTACTGGTTGTTCCTTTCTATGTTTAGTGCTTCTTTCAGCAGCTCTTGTAAGTCAGGCCTGGTGATGATGAAATCTCTGAGCAATTGCTTATTTATAAAGGATTTTATTTCTCCTTCGCTCATGAAGAAGTTTGGCTGGATATGAAATTCTCGGTTGAAAGTTCTTTTTTTTAAGGATGTTGAATATGGGCCCCCACTCTCTTCTGGCTTGTAGGGTTTCTGCTCAGAGATCTGCTGTCAGTCTGACGGGCTTCCCTTTGTGGGTAATCTGACCTTTCTGTCTGGCTGCCCTTAGCATTTTTTCCTTCATTTCAACCGTGGTGAATCTGACGATTATGTGCCTTGCGGTTGCTCTTCTTGAGGAATATATATCTTTGTGGTGTTCTTTGTATTTCCTGGACTTGAATATTAGCCTGGCTTGCTAGGTTGGGGAAGTTCTCCTGGATACTATCCTGAAGAGTGTTTTTCAGCTTGGATTCATTCTGGCCATCACATTCACGTACACATGTCAAACATAGATTAGGTCTTTTCACATAATCCCATATTTCTTGTAGGCTTTGTTCATTTCTTTTCACTCGTTTTTCTCTAATCTTGCCTTCTTATTTTATTTCATTAAGTCGATCTTCAGTCTCTGATGTCCTTTCTTGTGCTTGGTCTGTTCGGCTATTGAAACTTGTGTATGCTTTGCGCAGTTCTCATGTTGTGTTGTTAAGTTCCATCAAGCTATTTCTTCTTCTTTAAGCTGTTTGTTCTTGGTAGCATTTTGTCTAACCTTTTTTCAGCATTCTTTGTTTCTTTGCATTGGGTTAGAACATGTTATTTTAGCTCAGAGAAGTTTGTTATTACCTACCTTCTAAAGCCTGTGTTTGTCAATTCCTCAGACTCATTCTCCATCCAGCTTTTTTCCCTTGCTGGTGAGGAGTTGTGATCTTTTTTTTTTTTTTTTTTAATTTTTTATTGGATTTTAGGTTTTGGGGTACATGAGCATAGCATGCAAGACAGTTGCGTAGGTACACACATGGCAGTGTGCTTTGCTTTTCTTCTCCCCTTCACCCACATTTGGCATTTCTCCCCAGGCTATCCCTCCCCACCCCCCCTCCCACTGGCCCTCCCCTTTTCCCCCCAATAGACCCCAGTGTTTAGTACTCCCCTTTCTGTGTCCATGTGTTCTCATTTTTCATCACCCACCTATCAGTGAGAATATGCGGTGTTTCATTTTCTGTTCTTGTGTCAGTTTGCTGAGGATGATGTTCTCCAGATTCATCCATGTCCCTACAAACGACACGAACTCATCATTTCTGATTGCTGCATAATATTCCATGGTGTATATGTGCCACATTTTTCCAATCCAGTCTATTATCAATGGGCATTTGGGTTGATTCCAGGTCTTTGCTATTGTAAACAGTGCTACAATGAACATTCGTGTACATGTGTCCTTATAGTAGAAAGATTTATAGTCTTTTGGATATATACCCAGTAATGGGATTGCTGGGTCAAATGGAATTTCTATTTCTAAGGCCTTGAGGAATCGCCACACTGTCTTCCACAATGGTTGAACTAATTTACACTCCCACCAACAGTGTAAAAGTGTTCCTTTTTCTCCACATCCTCTCCAGCATCTGTTGTCTCCAGATTTTTTAATGATCGCCATTCTAACTGGCGTGAGATGGTATCTCAATGTGGTTTTGATTTGCATCTCTCTGATGACCAGTGACGATGAGCATTTTTTCATATGACTGTTGGCCTCATATATGTCTTCTTTCGTAAAGTATCTGTTCATATCCTTTGCCCATTTTTGAATGGGCTTGTTTGTTTTTTTCCTGTAAATCTGTTTGAGTTCTTTGTAAATTCTGGATTTCAGCCCTTTGTCAGATGGGTAGACTGCGAAAATTTTTTCCCATTCTGTTGGTTGCCGATCCACTCTAGTGACTGTTTCTTTTGCCGTGCAGAAGCTGTGGAGTTTCATTAGGTCCCATTTGTCTATTTTGGCTTTTGTTGCCAATGCTTTTGGTGTTTTGTTCATGAAGTCCTTGCCTACTCCTATGTCCTGGATAGTTTTGCCTAGATTTCCTTCTAGGGTTTTTATGGTGCCAGGTCTTATGTTTAAGTCTTTAATCCATCTGGAGTTAATTTTAGTGTAAGGTGTCAGGAAGGGGTCCAGTTTCTGCTTTCTGCACATGGCTAGCCAGTTTTCCCAACACCATTTGTTAAACATGGAATCCTTGCCCCATTGCTTGTTTTTGTCAGGTTTATCAAAGATTGTATAGTTGTATGTATGTTGTGTTGCCTCCGGTGCCTCTGTTTTGTTCCATTGGTCTATATCTCTGTTTTGGTACCAGTACCATGCTGTTTTGATTACTGTAGCCTTGTAGTATAGTTTGAAATCCGGTAGTGTGATGCCCCCGGCTGTGTTCTTTTTGCTTAGAATTGACTTGGCTATGCGAGCTCTCTTTTGGTTCCATATGAAGTTCATGGTGGTTTTTTCCAGTTCTGTGAAGAAAGTCAATGGTAGCTTGATGGGGATAGCGTTGATTCTGTAAATTACTTTGGGCAGTATAGCCATTTTCACGATATTAATTCTTCCTAACCATGAACATGGAATGTTTCTCCATCTGTTTGTGTCCTCTCTGATTTCGTTGAGCAGTGGTTTGTAGTTCTCCTTGAAGAGGTCCCTTACGTTCCTTGTGAGTTGTATTCCAAGGTATTTTATTCTTTTTGTAGCAATTGCGAATGGCAGTTCGCTCTTGATTTGGCTTTCTTTAAGTCTGTTATTGGTGTAGACGAATGCTTGTGATTTTTGCACATTGATTTTATATCCTGAGACTTTGCTGAAGTTGTTTATCAGTTTCAGGAGTTTTTGGGCTGAGGCAATGGGGTCTTCTAGGTATACTATCATGTCGTCTGCAAATAGAGACAATTTGGCTTCCACCTTTCCTATTTGAATACCCTTTATTTCTTTTTCTTGCCTGATTGCTCTGGCTAGAACTTCCAGTACTATATTGAATAGGAGTGGTGAGAGAGGGCATCCTTGTCTAGTGCCAGATTTCAACGGGAATGCTTCCAGTTTTTGCCCATTTAGTATGATATTGGCTGTTGGTTTGTCATAAATAGCTTTTATTACTTTGAGATACGTTCCATCAATACCGAGTTTATTGAGGGTTTTTAGCATAAAGGGCTGTTGAATTTTGTCAAATGCCTTCTCTGCATCAATTGAGATAATCATGTGGTTTTTGTTTTTGATTCTGTTTATGTGGTGAATTACGTTGATAGACTTGCGTATGTTGAACCAGCCTTGCATCCCCGGGATGAATCCTACTTGATCATGATGAATAAGTTTTTTGATTTGCTGTTGCAATCGGCTTGCCAATATTTTATTGAAGATTTTTGCATCTATGTTCATCATGGATATTGGCCTGAAGTTTTCTTTTCTCGTTGGGTCTCTGCCGGGTTTTGGTATCAGGATGATGTTGGTCTCATAAAATGATTTGGGAAGGATTCCCTCTTTTTGGATTGTTTGAAATAGTTTTAGAAGGAATGGTACCAGCTCCTCCTTGTGTGTCTGGTAGAATTCGGCTGTGAACCCGTCTGGACCTGGGCTTTTTTTGTGTGGTAGGCTCTTAATTGCTGCCTCAACTTCAGACCTTGTTATTGGTCTATTCATAGTTTCAGCTTCCTCCTGGTTTAGGCTTGGGAGGACACAGGAGTCCAGGAATTTATCCATTTCTTCCAGGTTTACTAGTTTATGTGCATAGAGTTGTTTGTAATATTCTCTGATGATGGTTTGAATTTCTGTGGAATCTGTGGTGATTTCCCCTTTATCATTTTTTATTGCATCTATTTGGTTGTTCTCTCTTTTCTTTTTAATCAATCTGGCTAGTGGTCTGTCTATTTTGTTGATCTTTTCAAAAAACCAGCTCTTGGATTTATTGATTTTTTGAAGGGTTTTTCGTGTCTCAATCTCCTTCAGCTCAGCTCTGATCTTAGTAATTTCTTGTCTTCTGCTGGGTTTTGAGTTTTTTTGATCTTGCTCCTCTAGCTCTTTCAATTTTGATGATAGGGTGTCAATTTTGGATCTCTCCATTCTCCTCATATGGGCACTTATTGCTATATACTTTCCTCTAGAGACTGCTTTAAATGTGTCCCAGAGGTTCTGGCACGTTGTGTCTTTGTTCTCATTGGTTTCGAAGAACTTATTTATTTCTTCTTTCATTTCGTTGTTTACCCAGTCAACATTCAAGAGCCAGTTGTTCAGTTTCCATGGAGCTGTGTGTTTCTGGGTCGGTTTCTGAATTCTGAGTTCTAACTTGATTGCACTATGGTCTGAGAGGCTGTTTGTTATGATTTCTGTTGTTTTGCATTTGTTGAGCAGTGCTTTACTTCCAATTATGTGGTCAATTTTAGAGTAGGTGTGATGTGGTGCTGAGAAGAATGTGTATTCTGTGGATTTGGGGTGGAGAGTTCTGTAAATGTCCACCAGGTTTGCTTGTTCCAGGTCTGAGTTCAAGCCCTGGGTATCCTTGTTGATTTTCTGTCTGGTTGATCTGTCTAGTATTGACAGTGGAGTGTTAAAGTCTCCCACTATTATTGTGTGGGAGTCTAAGTCCTTTTGTAAGTCATTAAGAACTTGCCTTATGTATCTGGGTGCTCCTGTGTTGGGTCCATATATGTTTAGGATCGTTAGCTCTTCTTGTTGTATCGATCCTTTTACCATTATGTAATGGCCTTCTTTGTCTCTTTTGATCTTTGTTACTTTAAAGTCTATTTTATCAGAGATGAGAATTGCAACTCCTGCTTTTTTTTGCTTTCCATTAGCTTGGTAAATCTTCCTCCATCCCTTTATTTTGAGCCTTTGTGTATCCTTGCATGTGAGATGGGTTTCCTGGATACAGCACACTGATGGGTTTTGGATTTTTATCCAATTTGCCAGTCTGTGTCTTTTGATTGGTGCATTTAGTCCATTTACATTTAGGGTTAATATTGTTATGTGTGAATTTGATACTGCCATTTTGATGCTAAGTGGCTGCTTTGCCTGTTAGTTGTTGTAGATTCTTCATTATGTTGAAGCTCTTTAGCTTTCAGTGTGATTTTGGAATGGCTGGTACTGGTTGATCCTTTCTATGTGTAGTGCCTCTTTTAGGATCTCTTGTAAAGCAGGCCTGGTGGTGACAAAATCTCTGAGTACTTGCTTGTTCGCAAAGGATTTTATTCTTCCTTCACTTCTGAAGCTCAGTTTGGCTGGATATGAAATTCTGGGTTGAAAGTTCTTTTCTTTAAGAATGTTGAATATTGGACCCCACTCTCTTCTGGCTTGTAGTGTTTCTGCCGAGAGATCTGCTGTGAGTCTGATGGGCTTCCCTTTGTGGGTGACCTGACCTTTCTCTCTGGCTGCCCTTAGTATTCTCTCCTTTATTTCAACCCTGTTGAATCTGATGATTATGTGCCTTGGGGTTGCTCTTCTTGCGGAAAATCTTAGTGGTGTTCTCTGTATTTCCTGAAATTGAGTGTTGGCTTGTCTTGCTAGGTGGGGGAAATTTTCCTGGATGATGTCCTGAAGAGTATTTTCCAGCTTGGATTCATTCTCTTCGTCCCCTTCTGGTACACCTATCAAACGTAGGTTAGGTCTTTTCACATAGTCCCACATTTCTTGGAGACTTTGTTCATTCCTTTTTGCGCTTTTTTCTCTGATCTTGGTTTCTCGTTTTATTTCATTGAGTTGGTCTTCGACTTCAGATATTCTTTCTTCTGCTTGGTCAATTCGGCTATTGAAACTTGTGTTTGCTTCGCGAAGTTCTCGTATTGTGTTTTTCAGCTCCTTTAATTCATTCATATTCCTCTCTAAGGTATCCATTCTTGTTATCATTTCCTCGAATCTTTTTTCAAATCTTTTTTCAAGGTTCTTAGTTTCTTTGCATTGATTTAATACATGATCTTTTAGCTCACAAAAGTTTCTCATTATCCATCTTCTGAAGTCTAATTCCGTCATTTCGTCACAGTCATTCTCCGTCCAGCTTTGCTCCCTTGCTGGTGAGGAGTTTTGGTCCTTTCTAGGAGGCGAGGTGTTCTGGTTTCGGGTGTTTTCCTCCTTTTTGCGCTGGTTTCTTCCCATCTTTGTGGATTTGTCCGCTGGTCGTCTGCGTAGTTGCTGACTTTTCGTTTGGGTCTCTGAGTGGACACCCAGAATGTTGATGATGAAGTATTTCTGTTGCTTTGTTTTCCTTCTACAAGTCTAGCCCCTTTGCTGTACGACTGCTGAGGTCTGCTCCAGACCCTGCTTGTCTGGGGTGCACCTCTAGTAGCTGTGGCACAGCGAGGGATGCTACCAGTTTCTTTTTCTGCTCTCTTTGTCCCAGGATGATGCCTGCCTAATGTCAGTCTTTTGGATATAGAGGGGTCAGGGAGCTGCTTGAGGAGACAGTTTGTATTTTATAGGGGTTTAATTGCTGAGCTGTGCACTCTGTTGTTCATTCAGGGCTGTTAGGCTGCTATGTTTGATTCTGCTGCAACTGAGCTCATTAAAAACCCCCCCCTTTTTTTTTTTTCTCAAATGCTCTGTGTTGAGGGGTTTGGGCTTTATTTTTGGATGTCTGATCAGGTGTCCTGCCCAGCTAGAAGGCAGACTAGCCACTGTTTGGCTGCCGAGGCTCCGCCCTGCTGTTGTGTGATTCGTGCTGTTCCTGCCGGCTCTGCTGTGGTCTCCTCCACGCCCTGTGGCGGAGTCTCTTTGTTGTAGCGTGTTGCCTCAGCAACGGCAGGCTGCGTCAGCAGTAGGCGTGTATCTCCGTTGGGGCGGGTTGCCTCGGCAACGGCTGGCTGCGTCAGCAGTGGGCGTGTATCTCAGTTGGGGCGGGTTGCTTCGGTAGTGGTGGACGCCCCTCCCCCACAGAGCGTCTCGGACCATCTACTCGGGATAGTTTGAAATCGCAGTTTTGTTCGTCCCACTGGGTATCCCAATTCCTGCAATCCCCTGGGCTGGGCTACTGTCCAAGTCTCATTCAGTCTCAAGTCCAGCCCTCTCAAGTCTCAGGTTGCCGGTTCAACAGGGCACCCGGACAAGCGCGCCCTGTGGGGATTGCTGGGTAGGGCCGGCCGCCGCCGCCCCGGCTGCCGGCGTCGCCAGGCAGACCTACTGCCTGGCTTCCCGTGTCTTTTTTATACTTGGGAGTTTCCCCGTTCTGTGGGCAACAAAGATCAGTCTGGAAATGCAGCACTGACTCACCGTTTGCAGATTCAACGAGAAGAGATCCAATCCTGGGTTGTTCTCACAGCGCCATCTTGAGTCCTCTCCAGGAGTTGTGATCTTTTGGAGGAGGAGAGGCTTTCTGGTTTTGGGTGTTTTCATCCTTTTTGTGCTGGTTTCTTCCCATGTTTGTGGATTTATCTACCTGTGGTCTTTGTAGTTGGTGACTTTCAGATGGCATCTCTGAGTGGATGTCCTTTTCATTGATGATGAAGTTATTTCTTTCTGTTTTTTAGTTTTCCTTCTAACAGGTTCCTTTGCTGTAGGACTGCTGGAGGTCCACTCCAGACACTGCTTGCCCCGGGATCACCTGTGGTGGCTGTAGAACATTTAGGGTTGCTGCCAGTTTCTTCTGTTATCTTCATCCTGGAAGGGTATCCGCTAGTTGTCAGCCTGAGCTTTCCTTTATGAGGTGTCTTTTTGGATATATGGGGATCAGGGAGCTACTTGAGGAGACAGTCTGTCGCTTATAGGAGCTCAAGTGCTGAGCTGTGAGCTTTGGTGTTCCGTTCAGAGCTGCTGGGAAGGTAAGTTTAAGTGTGCTACAGCGGAACTCATAACTGCATTTTTTTCCCAGGTGCTCTGTCCTGGGAAGGTGGGGCTTTATTTATAAGTCCCTGACATGCTACTGCCTTTTTTCACAGATGCTCTGATCAGCAAGGAGGTAGTCTAGTCACAGTCTGCCAGCAGAGCTGTTGCTGAGCCGCTGTCAGCTCTGCCCAGCTGCTGTGTGAACTTCCTTGGAGTTTTGTTTACAGAGGTACAGTTAGAACCGCCTAGGTAATGGAGGTCTCCCTTGGTAATGGCAGACTGCCTCAGTAATGGCTGATGTCCTTCCCCCCAACGAGCTGTACCGTCCAGGCCCCACCTGTGCTTCCTGCAAAACTCAATCCAGAGCGTTTCACATTGCTGGACTTTGTGGGGGTGGAACTCATTGAGCCAGATCACCAGTCTCCCTGTTTCAGCCCCTGTTTTATTCAGTTGAATGGGTGGCTCTGTCTCCAAGGCGTTCCAGGCACCAGTTGAAACAGCTGCCCAGATTTTTGTGAGTTTTTGTGCGGAGACCCACAGTACTGGCTGAAATAAATAGCCATCCTGGAAACCTGTGGAGCTTTTCAGCCCTTCAGTCTTCTGGTCTGTGGGCAGTAAAAGTCATTTGGAAATGCGGTGATCACTCACTCTCTGCATTGTTCTTGCTGGGAACTGCACTCCAGAGCTATTCGACCATCTCTGATCTTCTCTCGCCCTCTTTTTTTTTTTAAAGATAGATTTTCACCCTTGTTGTCCAAGCTGGAATGCAGTGGCATGATCTTGGCTTACAGCAGTCTCCACTTCCTGGGTTCAAGCAATTCTCCTGCCTCAGCCTTCCAAGTAGCTGGATTATAGGCACCCGCCACCGCACCCAGCTAATTATTTTTGTATTTTTAGTAGAGACAGGGTTTCACCATGTTGGCCGGGCTGGTCTCAAACTCTTGACCTCAGGTGATCCATCCACCTCTGACTCCCAAAGTGCTGGGATTACAGACGTGAGCCATCATGCCCAGCCTACTTGCCCTCTCCTTAAATGTTGTTGTGTTCTTTAAGATTCTGTCTTCAGCCTTATTCTTGCCCATTGTAGTCTCTTGAGGCAATATCTGCCGAGACCTTGTTATCTATTCTTTCAAAGTGGAACTGTTTGCTAAGCTCCAGGCCCAGCTATTTCATTGGTCATTGAGCATGAAGATGGGGAGCATGAAACAAATTGGTTATTCCCCCTCTTCTCTCTCTTCTGGTGGTATCTGCATATGAATTGGGCAGAGGCATTCAGTATCTGCCCTACGTACAGTTCCATTCCTTCTCTACCCCCACAACAGACAGCTGCATCACCTCCCTGCCCTTCTGCAGTTCCCATCATACCTCTGCAAATACACGCACAGGCACACGCACACAGAGGAGGCACACACACACTTGACCAACTTTTTCCCTCTTTAATGCCAGCACTTCAGCTCTTCATTTTCATGGCAAGCACATGAAAAGCTTTCTCTCCCTGTGTCGTCTCCACAGTAGGCTAACATTAAGGGATGGGATGTTGAGCCAACTACAGAATTCCAGAAGAAGCAAAGTATCACTTATTAGTATGTTTCATTTGTATGTTAGTCACTATCTTAATAAATCATCTTTTTCAAAACATGTTAATACCTGAAATGCTTATAGAATGATCACTAGAAACAAGCAGTACACATTCAGACTGTTTCTTCTGCATTGTTACTTTTAGATTTAAGGACACCGGTGGGATTGTAATATGAATTTCATACTTTCAGATTGAAAAGTACACATGTGGGATTGCAATGTGAATTTACAGACAGAGATGATGTACCTTATTCTTGCCCATTGTAGTCTCTTGAGGCAATATCTGCCGAGACCTTGTTATCTATTCTTTCAAAGTGGAACTGTTTGCTAAGCTCCAGGCCCAGCTATTTCATTGGTCATTGAGCATGAAGATGGGGAGCATGAAACAAATTGGTTATTCCCCCTCTTCTCTCTCTTCTGGTGGTATCTGCATATGAATTGGGCAGAGGCATTCAGTATCTGCCCTACGTACAGTTCCATTCCTTCTCTACCCCCACAACAGACAGCTGCATCACCTCCCTGCCCTTCTGCAGTTCCCATCATACCTCTGCAAATACACGCACAGGCACACGCACACAGAGGAGGCACACACACACTTGACCAACTTTTTCCCTCTTTAATGCCAGCACTTCAGCTCTTCATTTTCATGGCAAGCACATGAAAAGCTTTCTCTCCCTGTGTCGTCTCCACAGTAGGCTAACATTAAGGGATGGGATGTTGAGCCAACTACAGAATTCCAGAAGAAGCAAAGTATCACTTATTAGTATGTTTCATTTGTATGTTAGTCACTATCTTAATAAATCATCTTTTTCAAAACATGTTAATACCTGAAATGCTTATAGAATGATCACTAGAAACAAGCAGTACACATTCAGACTGTTTCTTCTGCATTGTTACTTTTAGATTTAAGGACACCGGTGGGATTGTAATATGAATTTCATACTTTCAGATTGAAAAGTACACATGTGGGATTGCAATGTGAATTTACAGACAGAGATGATGTACCTTGTCCAAACAAGAAAGAAAAAGCACAACTGAATTTTCTGTCTTCTTTTATCACTGTATGTAATTAGAACCATGAGTCTGAGTTCACATTCCTATAAGTATTCATGTTCCAGAAGAGCCCCTACTCCTCAGCCACATGTCATGCATGGATCAGAATGTTCTGTGAGGAGACAGCAAGATCTCATACTGGTGGCATTTCTCTTAGCTACACTGTCCGAAAGAGGCATATTCATTCAGTCTTTCAGACACAAGTATTTATTGAGTCAGTGCAGTATGCCAGGCACTATATTAAATATTGGTGATACAAAATGATAAAATATCATCATCTCCCTGCATTTCACAGTAAAAATGAAGATGTGGGCAGTTGTCTCTTGGACCCTTGGTGGTCTACAGACTGTCAACATCAGCATCACCTGGGACCTTGTTGGAAATGCAGACTCTTAGTCCAAGATGGATCAGCATCTCTATCCAGGATTCTGCATTTCTAACAAGCTCCGATGCCAGTGTGTTGGTCCATGGACGGCACTGCCTAGCACAGTTTTAGAGTACTTTTTTCAAGCTGGTTCTTTTGCTGTCCCACCATTAAAGGAGTGAAAGATTGAGGTAGTGTTTTCTGTGCCTCCAAGGAGCTGGCTTCAGACACACAGCTTAATGTAGATATGACAGATGTGCTTTTTTATAATATAACCTGCTGTGGGCTGCAGTTTAAGCCATCTATCAGTATTCAAAGCATCTGGCATAGAATGTGTAAAGACTAACTGATAAGAAGATAGCCAAGAAGTTGCTAAATGGGGAGCCAACCTGGGGTAGTTGGAAAGAAAAGAGATACTTGCTAGATACTTCGCATGCCTAATGCAAATGCATTCGCAGTTTATCATTTAGTAATTAGGAGAGGCTAGGACCTCTTTAAGTGGAGTTAGAAGGTTGTTATAGCATCCCAGATGAAGTTAATGAGGCCTAAACTAAGGTAGGAAAGGCTGTATTTAGGATTCATTAGGAATGTTGAAAATCAAATCAGTAGTTGTGGCAGAAGTAGGAGAGAATCTAGGCTAATGATCAGATTATTGGGAACTGTGTGGATAGGCTCACCTAGAGATTACCGGAGAAAGAGCAATTTGAGATCTATGTTTCACTCTTGGATAGATGGAGTGTGAGATGTTGGTGTGACCTGTATGGTAGATATTGAGATGCACAGTCCTGGAGCTCTAGAGGGAAATCTGACTGGAGCTGCACAGACACTAGCGAGGCCAACTCAGCGATATATATGAAGCTGTAGGTGTAGATCTGATCATTCAGAGAGAATGCTCTAGGTAAGAAGAGCCAAGCACTGAACATGGGGCTCTTTGTATGAAAGGAGAACCCTCCCCAGAAGCTTGAGAAGGGACATCCAGAGAGGTGGTCAGCATGAGATCCTAGAAAGTGCTCCAGGATTGAATTTTATTTTATTTTTTAAAAGCTTAAAGGATACTCTTAACAAGTTTCATGAGGTTTTTCATTGTCATTGTCTTTGATGATGGTGAAGTAGCTCTTTGTTTTTGTAATTGTTTGTTGGTTTCTAGCTTACCAGTTTCTTCTGTGCATTTTTAAGGTCCTTAAAATTCTAGTCAGGGCAGTGATTGATGGGATGACTGATCGAAGTGGAGATGTTGCAACTGGCCTCAAAGGAAAGCTGCAGGAGTTATTTGGCAGAGTGACTTCAAGAGTGACAAATGATGGAGAAATCTGGAGGCTGTATGCCCACGTATATGGAAATGGGCAGAGTGAAAAGCCTGATGAAAATGAAAAGGTAAGTCCTTCATTCCTCCTGAGCCCTTGCCTTTCGTTCAAACATGTGTATATTAGATCTACTTTTTTGATGGGTGGAGGAAGAGTTTAACAATTTGAAAAAGAGGGTTACTGTGCTCGAGTTCAGTTCTGATTCAGTCTTTAACCTACGTACTTTGAATTGTAGGCTGGTTAAGACTTGTCACATTCATGTTTTTATTTTCCATGAAGTTTTCTTACATAGTTGTTCTCTTTTTCCTGCAAAAGGGCCTCTTGAAATTGCCACTCCTACTAAATCTGCAGCAAAGAATTGGCTTTTGTTATTTATTCTACGCCCCTTTCTGTAGGCACATTGCTAAAGACTACAGTAGATAGGTGCAAGGACAGAGGGAGCGCTTAGATCTGAGATGGAGACTAGGAAAGGAAAAGAGAAAAAGGAACAAGATAAGCGTATTGGAAGAGAACTTTTAAGTCAAAACATGTAATACTTTCCCGAAGGTTGCCCTGGCCTTTCTCACAAGTGCAACAGAACACCAGTTCCACTCAAGTTATGCCTTTAGCCTCTTATCTTAGAACTTAAAGGAGCCTGCAGAGTTTCCAAGGTTGGGATAATTGTTTTATGTTTCTTTTCAAAACATCCACAACAAATCAAATGTACTCCTTGCGTGGGTTTGGAATTAGCCATGGCACAGCTAATCTGGATTCTTTGCCATTCTCTCCTCCCTCAGTCCACACAGCTGGCTTCCACCATGGCCTTGTCAGCAGACAACACATATCACCTGCACACATGCACACTCCTACTTTCTGTCCTTCCATTTCTCCTTGAATTATGGACTTTCTTGCATATATGGAATTAAGAGTATAAAGAATTCTCTGATCTGTCACTTCTCCCTCAAGGATTTGAAAGAGGATATTTTAAACATCTGTGAGATTACATATCTACCAGCAAGTTCATTGTTTTGACCAAGTTCATGCCTCATTCTCTAAACAGGGTTCTTAAACTGATGGCTACAAATGCTGAGAAAATCTGTATACTTACAGATTTCCAAACCTGGCCTTTATATTTTTCTGGTTGCAGGGAAGTGTCTCAATCCAGGTACATCCATTTGATTTCTTGTCACTGCTTATTGCCTCTGGGTGTGCATTTCTACCCCTTCTTTGATGAGAGTAATAGACGATGTGCTGCACAACACAGGTGCTGCTTTTCACGTTGGAATTAGTTCCATATGACTTCCAGGAAACAGAGTTTGAAATGTGAATTCTACTTATTATTCTGAATGTTGTTCTTTCTCTTTCCTCAGGCATTCCAGTGCCTCTCAAAGGCATACAAGTGTGACACCCAGTCCAGTTGTTGGGAGAAAGATATTACGTCATTTAAGGAAGTTGTTCAAAGAGCCTTAGGACTTGCACATGGTATTCGATGTAACATTTGATATCCATGGAATGTTTTAACTTATTATCTACTGACAAAAAAAGAGTGTTGGTCAAAAGTAAAGTTTCATTATAAATAATATCAAATTGTTTCATTATATTGACATTGTTGAATTTAATTCAGCAAACATTCATAGACCACCTACTATGTAATAGGCATTTTGGAATCATAATAAAAAACAGGATAGAGGCTTATGTTCTGTTTGAATAAGTAACAGAAATTAGAAAGTTTTTTAGAGGTGTGAAACACCTGTACAACTTTGCCTAACCTTCATTCCACACAGAGTCTCTTTGTGTTGATTGCATAGCGTTAAGGAAACCTGTTGACTTTAATTTGACTTACACATAGATCTCTGGAGTACATAGCAATACGCAAAGAGTTATAGCATATACAAAATAAATATAAAATACGAACCTTATCTTTGGGAAATGGTAGAGGATATTGTTTGAGGAAAGGTTTAACCTTACATATAAAATTATATGCCTGTTGGGTAAAGACAGTCCAAATAAGGATTGCTTTTAATTATTAATTTTCAAAAAATGCCAGTGAAATTTAATAATGCATATTTATATTTATATTTGAATATGAGTGTCTGATGCAGTTCTAATAAAATAATGACGCCCCCAATGTTAAGAACTGAATCGCAAGGACTATGAACCAATCCTAAAGTTCTCCTCCTACTTCTTTGCCTAACCTCCTTCCTGCCACTAATAATTATAACAAATAGGGAGCCAATAAGGAAGAATGCAAAGGGCAGAGCTTTAGAATCAGGGAGATCTAAGCTCCAGAACCGGCTCTACCACATGCTTGCCAGTTGACTTTGGGTACATAATTTACCTTCTCTGAGCCTACTTTTCCTCATCAGTAAAATGGGATAATACCTACCCATGAAGAATAAATGAAAACATTCAAACCCTTAGGAGTATTTCACACATGGCTTAGATGTTAATATCTTACCCTCTCACCACCACCCTCTTCCTTCCAGAGGGCTTAAGCTATAGCTGATAAGGGACTCAAAACAAAAAAGAGAAAAAAGGAAGAACAAGAATAAAGTTTTTCTTGCTTATAAAGGTGTCACAGAACATTCAAACAATTTAGAAATTAGCTTGATAGTTCCCAATTCTACTTTTGACCTTGATATGTTTGACCTAAAGGATACAAAGATTCCATTTCCTGGGTCCACCTACCTTTTGGCAGGTACGGTAGAGGTGCTGAACTCTATATAGCTGAAAGTCAATGTAGAAAAGTTTGGAGTAATTGCTGATAGATCCGCAGAAGGATGTTTTTGGTGTGGTTAGAATTCATGTGGCTTCTGCTGACCTCATGGTGGGTGGGCTCAGATGGGATCCAGTCCCTATGCTTTTGGTGTTTATGGGTATAGTATGATATTTGGGGAAACCCACACTGATGTATTAGGTACATAATTAGCAGGGTAGGATTTGCTTTGGAAAATTTATCTTATCTACTTCAACTTGCCAACTCTAAATATTTCTGTGAACTGCTGGTCTGTAACAGTCAAAGCCACGATATCTTCTGTACACACCAAGTGATGGTATTACACCTGTCAGAGCAATATGCAGGTTAAAGAGAAATTCTAGGAAAAAATCTTTATTTTGCATCTTAAAGTTGGGTTTAAACTATTATTGGTATCTTTTTTTTCATCAGGGCATACTTGGAGAAAAGCAAGTGTCCATTCTTTTAAGTTCTTTTTTGATGTCATTGAATTATGTGTTCATGCTCCTAAAATATTTTAAGCATATTTGAGTGGATGCCTAGCTTTAGTTTCTAATGGTATTTTAGATTTATAAAGATAAATCCTAATTGTTTCCTTGCTACTTTTTTACATCAGTGCTCAAAGAATGAGCTGGATTTCTCTGTGTCTGAGTCTCTTCAAAACACTGTTCCTCTACCCTACCCAATTATGAAAAGGAAATACAGTCAAGCATCCCATAGCAACATTTTGGTCACCAATGGACCACATATATGACAGTGGCCCCATAATATTATAAAACCATATTTTTATTGTACCTTTCCAATATTTAGATAAATACTTACCATTGTGTTCTGATTGCTTGCAGTGTTTAGTACAGTCACATGCTGTACAGGGTTGTAGCCTAGGAGTAGTAGGCTATACACCATGTAGCCTCTGTGCATAGTAAGCTACACCATCTAGGTTTGTGTGAGTACACCCTGTGATGTTCTCACAACAACAAAATGGCCTAACCACGCGTTTCTCATAACGTATCCCCGCCATTAAGAGATGCATGACTGTATAACGTTTAAAAAAATCTCCACATGGTTTACTCCTTGTGTTGCTATCATTAAGGTGGCCATGTACTTCAGAAAGCTTGATAAGATATTGCAATATTGACATAGTATTTGAGGCCTCCCTGTAACAATGTCGTCATTGTGTGCTCATTTGGATTGTCTGGAAAGTTTACACTTACAGTTTCTGTTATTTTATTTTCTGGGAAAGGGTGGGCTCAAGTGTGTTAGCTCTTTGCCATCCAGGAGTTTTAAAAATAATAGTTAGGCATTTTAGCTGTAGTCTACATGGAGGAGGCTACATGGAGGAGGCACTGCTGCCTCAGCTTTTCTGATGATTTGAAACAGCAAGTCATTCCTCTCTCTACAGCTGTCTGTCTCTATCTCAGTCTATAATGCCTTTTGGAAATGGGATAGAGTAGGAAAACTAACAGAGTATGTGTCTTTTTGCTTTACTGTTGTTTTTCTCAGAATGAAAATAAAAGACTGAAAAAAGAATTACAGCAGTTTCTGATCTAAACCTCTAGGTACTAAACAGCTCAAATACAGCTGCCATGGTGGTTACAACTTTCCTCTACTAAGAGAGACAGACTAATAATCCTCACTCTCTCTGGGCTAACTCTGTCCTTTGAAAATTGACTTAACATTGCCAATTACTATGCATTCTTTTACCCTTTAATGAGAAATGTCAAAGTCTAATTCTTACTCCTCATTATTACTCTAAAATAGGAATGTCAAATATAGTTCTTGCTGGCCATGGAAGATATTATTAATTAATGACAGAACTCTGTTTTGCCAGGCACAGGCAGCCTCTACTGACTGGTTAGTGTTTGCATGCAGAAAGAAATCTATTGGGCTGGGTATGGTGGCTCATGACTGTAATTGGGAGGTCAAGGTGGTGGACCACTTGAGCCCAGGAGTTCAAGATCAGCCTGAGCAACATAGTGAGACCCCCATCTCTACCAAAAAATTAAAACATTAGCTGGTTGTGTTGGCATGCACTTGTGGTCCCAGCTACTTGAGAGGCTGAGGTAGAAGACACTTGAATCCCGGAGGTTGAGACTGCAGTGAGCCATGATTGTGTCACTGCACTTTAGCCCAGTGACAGAGGGAGACCCTGTCTCAAAAAAAAAAAAAATCTATTTTCTATTCTTGGTCTACAATCTAGAGTATGGAGTAGACTTTAATCCTTGCACTGTTTAATGTCATTTTAAAATGGTATCTGGTTATTGGTCTGTTTGAATTTCATGAGCATAATTTAGGGAACAAAACCAAGAACAAGTCAGTGGGGAAATATTGGGCATTACATTTGTACGAAGGTCTTCACTTGTTCTCATAAAGCATTAATAGCCAGGCCTTCTATCAGGAAGGAACATGCTGTCTTAATAATTTCAGGTTTTAGAAGAATGGGTTCCCTGGAAAGCTGGTAGCGGAGTTGTGATTCACTTTTCCCCATCCTCTGCTGATGCCAAGCCTTGCTCAGGAACTTGAGAACCTGGTTGTGGTCATGTTCTCTAAATGAAGGCACATAGATGGTTGTCAGTTCTTCCGGAATGGTGCTTCAAACCCTGAGTATGAGAATGTAGTAAGAACTGAGCCGTACATATCTGTCACGTCACGTCCTTGGGCTTGTGTCATCGGCTGTTGTGAAGCTGCCATAGGGAACTTGGTAGCCTGGAAAGCCACACAAAGATGTGCTGCATTTGTTTATGTCTGTTTGGGTACTTTGTTTTCAATAACATTTTGTCTCCTTGCCTACTTTTATTTGTCTGTGCACATGTGTGCATGTGTGTGCTTTAATGCATGTGTGTATAGGTGTTTAGGGTCTCTTCCCAGTGATCCATAACTCACCAAAAATCACCTGTTTTTTTTTTTTTTTTCAAAATTTCCTGGAACAGTAAATTATCATTCTTAAAGAAGAGTATAGAAAAGCCAGATGCAAAGGCTCACACCTGTAATCTCAGTGCTTTGGGAGGCTGCGGCAGGAGGATCACTTGAAGCCAGGAATTCAAGGCTGCATGCCTTACCTCCAGCCTGAGCGACAGGGTGAAACCCTGTATTTTAAAAAAAAAAAAGAAGGATAAAGGGAAAAGTTATGTGCATAATTATTATTATTTTTCAAACATAAAAAATTTCCAGGAAGTATTTCTAAAGTCTGTTACTATAAAATTCTAATTAAGTAATTGGCATTTGAACCTGTGAATTATCATTACCACTTTTTAATGGATGTTTCTTTCCATGTTTATCTTCCAGTGGCCATAAAATGCAGTAAAAACAAATCCAGTCCCCAAGAAGCTGTTCAAATGCTTTCTTCAGTTCGACTCAATTTACGGGGCTTGTTATCTAAAGCAAAGGTGAGAATGACATGTGAATTAGTTGCCATGGTCAAATAGAAAAAGGTCATTAGTATCAACTTATTGCTAGTTATTAAATCCTTTACATCAGTGATAATTTTAGGCGCATGTTATATTTTATTTTGTAGCGCCCTTATGGTTGATTGTGTTAATAAGGATCCTGTTGGCTCAATGGCTAGACCACTCTAAATGTATGTGACTTAAGAATCTTCGAAATTGGCCGGGTGTGGTGGCTTATGCCTGTAATCCCAGCACTTTGGGAAGCTGAGGTGGGCGATCACTTGAGATCTGGAGTTTGAGATCAGCCTGGCTAACATGGTGAAACCCCATCTCTACGAAAAAATTCAAAAATTGGCTGGTCATGGTGGTTGGTGCCTGTAATCCCAGCTACTCAGGAGGCTGAGGCAGGAGAATCACTTGAACCTGGGAGGCAGAGATTGCAGTGAGCTGAAATTGTGCCATTGCACTTCAGGTGACAGAGTGAGACACTGTCTCCAAGAAAAAAAAATTCTTTGAAATTAATGTTTACCATTCAGCCCTTAATGCTTTCTTTAAATTATGTTAAAACAACGCTCTTGTATTTATTGTCATTTTCCCCAAAGTGTGGCATATATGCCACTGGTAAACTTTCGGTTTAAATATATATTTATTTCAGTACATATTAGAAAAACGTAGACTAGCACATCAAACCTATATTTTCATGAATATTATTGCTTATTTTGTATTTACAATAGTGATGTAATGTTTCCTTTTAAAAAGAGTCAAGTAAGTTAAAAAAATTGACTTAGATAAAAATTTTAAGTAGGAGGTATATGGATTTGACCAAAATTGTTAAGGTAGATGGTGATTCAGGTTTGACAACTGAAATATGCCTTTAGTTCACAAAGACTAACTTTTGGACCAGTGCGAGGCGGGAGATGCTTAAGAATCACTCAGGGAGCTTTATTGAAGATGGGATTCTGGGGCTCTATCTGTGACCAATGTAGATTCAGGAATGGGATGGAACCCAGGAAATCTGTTAAATTTCCTAGGTGATTTTACTGTGCAGCCAGGTTTGGAGTATACATCTGGAAGAAAATTTAGACAAATATAACTTCCAGCACAATTTAGTGCTTACTTTTCTAATCTTTACTTGCTTTCATTATGGGAATCTTGGGTTGCAAAGTAATTTTGACTGACTTCTGAGAGTGAGTCTGGCACACGGAGGCCACTTCTGAATACCTTCGTACTCTGAAACAGTCTTTCCAGAGTATGTTTTTTCTTACTAATGGTTTGATCTTTTCAGATCAAGGCATCATTTTTTCCTCTTTAGATAATTAACTTATTTTACTTTTCCTATTTATCTGCATGACCCAGGAGAACCGTATTTCCTCCTAGCTTGGCAGTACAACCCAGAATCGTGTCTCTCAATCATCTACAAGAGCTCCCTCAAAGTCAGAGCAGCAGGGTTTTTTCCTGTGACTTTCCTTCCCAAAGTTGGAACTTTGTTTCCTACTCTTGATTAGATCGCTAAGGCATCCACAACAGTTTACTTCTTCAGGATATACTGTGGCTTCCTTTTGTCTGTGTGAAGCTTTTTCTTATAAATTATTATTTTTATATAAATCTATACTTACATGACTGGAAAAGTGTTGTCTGTGCAGGTACTGTACGTCTTTCCATATTATGGTAGATTGCCAAATAATGAAAATGTGGCCTCAGAACATCATCTGTGTTTAGATTTTCGTTCTCATTAGATGCCATCTGGGTTATCCAAAAACGGGAAAAATTACCTCCCAGTGCCTCCTCTGAAGCATGTTTTACATATATGTGGGAGTCTCAGGTTTTGTAGATCATATGCCTTTTCTATTTAGTGAACTGGGTTTGTCAAACTGAATTGCATTCCAAAAAAGTCACTTTTTTAGAACACTTTAGAAAGTGGAAATGAACTAAGATTGAAAATAAATGAGGATAACTCTGTTAAATTGTTTACAGCCTATGTTAAATGGGCGTAATTGAATGAATGAATTTTCTTGCCAGGCCAGGGACTTCGTGGAAATAAGCTACTAGTACCTAGAGACTCACCTAACAAATCATCCAGTCCATGCTCCCCCAAGACACAGTGACTCCCCTGCCCACTTGCACCCTGTCCTTGTACAGGTTTGCTGCCAAGAGTGGCAGGAGGGGGGCTGTTCATGAGAGTGCTGGAGAGTCTGTCAGCAAATTATTCATTCTTTTCTAAGCTTCAGTTTCTCTGTGCTTCCTCTTTACCCCACAGGGAAGTGATGCAGATTGATTATGATTTGCAAGCACTGTCATTCTTAGTTTAAAAAAACACATACAAAAAAAAAAAAAACAACTATGTGAGGCTAGATTATTTTCCTAAGAGGTGTTTACAGATGACACTGGAGCAGTTCCTACTTCATTTTGTTATGAAATGCTATACAAATCATATAGTCAAATCCAATGAAACAGATATATGGCAAACTACGTAAATTATATTTCTGAATAAACATACACACAGTCACATGGGCACACACACACACATACAAAGGGGGGTCATAAAATCCTGAAGCTGATTTTCTTGGGTGTCTATGTTGGCTCAGGAGGCAGTTCCTGGAGAGGCATTTCACAATGTTTTCAGCCGTGGTAGCATTACTGGAACGTGCTGCAATAAACCTCCCAAGGCAATTCCTTCTTCAGGGAGAGGACACACTTATTTTTATTTTGCTGGACTTTTTTGCTAGGATAATCTTTGTGGTCTCTGAGGCCTAAGCCAAATTAATTTCCAAATAAGTAGCATAAAGGGTATGATTTATATGAATTTGAATATAGAATATGTTTGTTTTGCCTGTATACACAATAAATAAACTCGTTTTGTTTGGTTGAATTATGTCTATTCATCCAAAAACTATCCTATAACATTGAAATTAATAACCAGTATTTAGACAACTGCTTTGAAGAGCAGAGCTCATTTGAATTTATAAGTTGAGGCCTGTTGTTTTGATTCATTTAATTATTGTAGCTTGTACATTTCAGTGAACAGAAAAATACACTACCATTGCTATTACAATTGTATAGTATTATTATGCAAAAGGTTTTTAAACTATTTTACTTCAAAGAAATTTCATTGTTTTAATATTTCTGCTGTGTTTTTTATATTACAGCAACTTTTTACAGATGTAGCAACTGGAGAAATTTCCAGGGAATTAGCTGATGACATAACAGCTATGGACACCTTCGTGACAGAGCTCCAAGACCTAAGCAACCAGTTTAGAAATCAGTATTGACTCTGCTGGAAGCAGATTCTGGAAGAGGTGCTTTCACCTTCTGGTAAAAGATATATCTGTATATCTGAAATGCAAGCTATTGATTTTTAAAATAAATTTGTTTTATGACTTAACATTCTTGGTTTTGTGCTCTCAATTTTATATGCTTTCTGAAGTACATTAAATTTTTTAAACTCCCTATCTCTTTAGGTCTAATTACAGTTGAATTCAGTATTCTTACTATTCTTGAGGTATTTTGGCACAAAGGGCAGATAAATTCATTTTGTTTTTAATATAGGGTTTATTCTCCTTCAGCCTAACATTAATTGGATCATACTTTGGAAAATCTTAGTCTAAACAGGTGAAAAATCGCAAACTTATAGTATTGTGAAATCATTAGATTGACTGCTTTATTGTTCAAAAGTGATAAAAGAGTCGATTTGGAGGTAGAAACATTTATACTTCTCGAGATTTGTGCTTGTGTCAGAAAGATACAGACTTGGGTAAATTGGAAATGTGAGCATTGTTTAACTTCTAAATCAAGAAAATGCAAGAAAAAAATGGCATAACCTAAATTTTTACTTAGCTATTGGGAACTAGGCTGTTGCCCCTTCATTATGTATACTGCCAGCCCCAAAGATGGTTGTTTAATTAGGGTATTATGGGTAAAGACAGCTATTAATGGTGCCGTATTATAGAAATGCCAAAGTAAAATGCTTTCAATGTTGATGGAACCAAATATTGAAGGCAGCAGCTGAGCGTAACCATCTTAGTACAAAAGTCATAGCGAGGAGTTCTAAGTCCTGGCTTGGGTTGCTAAATTTTGGGTCCCATGTATAAATCATTTGGCCCTTTTGTCCCCATGTTCTTATATAGAAGATGTAAATAATTTCTACTACTAGCTTCTCTGTGAGTTTCAGCTACTTTTGGAAACTTAAAAATTCATAAAGTATTCTGAACATTAAAAAAACAGTCTTTAAAAAACTTTAATGAATTTTGGTTATGAATGCTTACCAGTACTAAATGCTCTCATTTCTTAACCACCTACTTCTCTTTTCTATTAGCGTATTATCCTTAAAAAGAAGTTGGTGTATGCCCCAGAGCAGTTTCTCTTATAGCAGAGACAATACCTGTGAGAAAGACCAATAAAACGAGTTAACATTAAGGGCCTACTTAAACCTTTTATGGAAGCCATTGAGGACTAGATGGGTGAATGGACGATGGATGATTGATGGGTGGATACTTGAATGGATGGGTGGGGCAAGGTTTTAAGATTAATTTTTATTAGTATCAATCTGTGCACTCTGATAGAAAATGGACAGAAAATACTGAAAAGGACAGTCATTTCAGCAATCAAGTAGAAGACTGAGGTAGAGCTTCAAAGTTGTAGAATTTTTCGGTCTTCCGTTTGCTTTCCTTAGGGTTGAAGGTAGAAAGGCACCAATAATTGTGAGAAGTCACACACCAAGTCACAGAAGAGCTGTCTCCTTGCATTTGTGTTCTCCAGTGCTGTGCTGGACAAAGTGTACCCTCTTTTATCTTGGAGTAATCTCACAAAAGCAAGAGCTACTAGATGTTTTCTTTTTTTAAAAGGCATAGATCTACTAGTTTTTTGTTTTTTAAATCTTATGTGAGTGTTTAAGATAATTGAAGAAAAGTACGGGGAGGTAAAGTAGGGAAAACTTGGGGTTTTCTAATGAAAGCCTCATCTCTACCACCTGCTAACATTTAATATTTAATTTAGCTACTTGGTTTTTTCATCCGACAACTGAGTGTGGTGATAATAGTACTTTCCATCAAGTTGTTCCTATGTCTTGAAACACTTTCACCCAACCTGAGTTAGTAATACAGAATCTGTAGGAACTCCAGCCTGGGTGACAGAGCAAGGCCCTGTTTCAAAAAATAAAAAGCAGGCCGGGCGTGGTGGCTCACTCCTGTAATCCCAGCACTTTGGGAGGCCAAGGCAGGCAGATCACGAGGTCACGAATTCAAGACTAGCCTTACCAACATGGTGAAACCCTGTCTCTACTAAAAATACAAAAATTAGCCAGGCATGGTGGTGCATGCCTGTAATCCCAGCTACTCAGGAGGCTGAAACAGGAGAATGACTTGAACCTGGGAGGCAGAGGTTGCAGTGAGCCCAGATCATGCCACTGTACTCCAGCCTGGGTAACAGAGCAAGACTCTGTCTCAAAAAAAAAAAAAACAACCTTAAAACAGTGCTGTATTATTTATTATACGGTCTTTGGTGCTTCGTGTTGATATATTATGGTTAAATACTTGTGTTTCCAAATGGCTTATGTTTTATAAGTTTCACTTTGGCTTCCTAACATTAATACTTTTTCTTTCAGAATTATTCTTTTGCTTTTTATATTAGAAAAATAGGAAAGATGTGATCCTCTAATTTTACTGCCTTCCCAGATTGTGAATAATAATTATAATAGCTACAAGTTACTGAGTTCTCACTATGTGCCAGGCATTTTACATAGCATCATCTTTGACCATCAAACGAGCCCTCCTAGGTCTGTTTGTGATATCACTAGAAAACTAAGGGTCGCAAACTCTTTCTAGAGGAAGACCCAGGATTCGAAGACTGCTAAAGCCTGCATTGCTTCTACTTGCTGTGCTGAAGCTCCCAGTTGACTGCTGATTTCAGTCTTCTCTTTCTAACAATGGGAACTGGACATTTTGCCCAGCATCATTTAGAAAGTTCTCCAAGAGAAATTCTGTGAGGTCTCTGTTAATAATAGCCTGCAGTTTAAGATTATTTATTCTTGGCTGGGCGTGGTGGCTCATGCCTGTAGTCCCAGCACTTTGGGAGGCAGAGGCGGGTAGATCACCTGAGGTCAGGAGTTCGAGGCCAGCCTGGCCAACATGGTGAAACCCCTCTCTACTAAAAATACAAAAAAATTAGCTGTACATGGTGGTGGGTGCCTGTAATCCCAGCTACTCAGGAGGCTGAGGCAGGAGAATCATTTGAACCTGGGAGGTGGAGGTAGAGTTTGCAGTGAGCTGAGATTGTGCCACTGCACTCCAGTCTGGGCAACAAGAGCAAAACTCCATCTTAAAAAATATATATATAATATATGTGTATATATATGATTATATATAAATATATAATTTACTCTCTTGAAATAAAATTTTAGTAAATTAATCAGCTTTTCCCCCAGAGGTAGCGTACTATGCATAGTAAATGGGGCCCCTAACTGCAAAAGAGAGAAGATAAACTCCAGTGGAATACTTAAAAGCAAACTCAAGAAGCTTGCAGAGCTGGTATTTAGACTGGAAGGCAGGGTGGGACTCAGGACTCAGAATCTCAGAGTGGACATTGAGGTCCCCATTTAGGGATGGAAGGCTTGGACTTACCTTGGATGGAGCCTTAGCACAAATGAGGATTGTAGCCATTGAAAGCATCGACTTACTTGACTGTGTATCCATACTGAGGTCAGGAGTTCGAGGCCAGCCTGGCCAACATGGTGAAACCCCTCTCTACTAAAAATACAAAAAAATTTTTAGTAGAGTATATCCATACTGTTGTTATGCTGTACTTGTTTCGGTGGGCATGCCATTAGTGTGGTATTTGTAAGCAGAAATGACAAGAAGTATGTGTAGCAAAATCCACCTACTTTCCAGACTTAGTTCAAAGACTGTGACATAAGCAGAGGTCTGGTGAGTTTAGGCTTTGTGAACATTTGTCTGAATTACAGTAGATCTACTAGGTAAAAACCCTGAGTGAGTCTGATGAAAAGTGTTCCTTTTTTTTCCATCGCTGTTTCTGTAACATCCACATCAATCTAAATTGGTGTTTAGATAAGGTAACTTCACTTTACTGGGCAAGAGTGAGGAATAAAATCTGTTAAGTGGATGCAACACACTTCCTTTCTGCCTGTTCATTCAACAGGCCCTATAGTGAAATGGCAAAGAGTCTTTATTCAAATGGTAGGTGCCATGCTGTGGTAATACAGATGGATTTTTCACAACACGCAGAAGTGCTTATAAATAGATATGTTTCAATCAACAAGTAGCTTATTCAGGCATGTGCTTAAATATAGTAGCTGCATTCATTAGACAGACATTTCCACTAATCCCAAGACTATACTAATAAAAGAGTAATCCCTTATGGGCTGAAGGTAGTGCTGGCTTGCTTTTAACTCTTAGAGTCCTTCACACACCAAGGCCTAATAGTACTTGTAACTATTTGGTGTTCACCAAGTGAACTTAACCCATTTATGCCGGAGGTTGCAATTTTTTTAATTTTTGCAATCAAACCTTGGTGATGACCTTGAGCAGTAGAATATAAATAACTCACATGCTTAGTGTTCCAATAATGGAACACTAAGCATAAATGGGTTAAAAGCTGAGCTTATCTTGGAATTTTTCTGTTCTTATTTTTTTTAATTGTAGTAGCTTAGTGAAGAAAGAGGTGCTTTTTATTCTAGATATGTGGCTTGCAGCAAAGCCAATTCAAAAAATCAATTTGTGTGTATGTTTTCTCAATACTTTATCATAAAGCACTTCTGTCTTTCACCGTGGTTAACAGCTGTGTTCACTTGAGCAGATTCTGTTTTGTTCTTTGAGGACAGGATAAATAAGAAGTTAATGGTCAATTCTGAGAGCATTTGCAAGCTCTTGCTGTAGTGGTTTACCTTTTTTACATGGACTACCCGCCCCCCCCGCCCCCTCCCCGCTCGGCTTTGTTCAGTAGCTCTTTACTCCTCCCGTTATTCAGAGCTAGCTGTAATTTGTTTGCTTAGCACAACACCAAGTTTTTTCCCTTGCCAGTGATGTCAGTTCTGCCTTCCTTTTTATTATTCTGACTTCTTATAAACTGCAATGACCTGTGAGTCAACTTCACCATCTCTTGGCCCTGTGCCAACACTGTGATCTGTCTAAAGAGAGTCCTGCCAAGGGCCACGGGGCGGACAACTGATATTATTAAAGCGGTCTTCTGAATGGTAAGTATCAGCCATTTTCTAATCTTTTGTGATGTTATTGCCAGAAAGGGGTAGGGGGAGGTAAATCATGTTAATGTTAAGGATCTAACCCATGCATTGCTAAGTTTTTCCAGATTGAGGGTTCAAATGCACATCAGTATCCATAGGCACACAAACTATTGCACAGCACTGCTCACAGACAGATGTGCTTCTTGAAGACTCTATTACTGTGAGACTCAAAGAAGTTTTTTGTTTTTTTTTTTTTTAATTTTTTATTGGATTTTAGGTTTTGGGGTACATGAGCAGAGCATGCAAGACAGTTGCGTAGGTACACACATGGCAGTGTGCTTTGCTTTTCTTCTCCCCTTCACCCACATTTGGCATTTCTCCCCAGGCTATCCCTCCCTCCCCACCTCCCCCTCCCACTGGCCCTCCCCTTTTCCCCCCAATAGACCCCAGTGTTTAGTACTCCCCTTTCTGTGTCCATGTGTTCTCATTTTTCATCACCCACCTATGAGTGAGGATATGCGGTGTTTCATTTTCTGTTCTTGTGTCAGTTTGCTGAGGATGATGTTTTCCAGATTCATCCATGTCCCGTTTGCGGATTCAACGCGAGCTCCAATCCTGGGTTGTTCTCACAGCGCCATCTTGAGTCCTCCTCCTTTTTTTTTTTTTTTTTGAGACGGAGTCTTGCTCTGTCACCCAGGCTGGAGTGCAGTGGGGCGATCTCGGCACACTGCAGCCTCTGCCTTCTGGGTTCAAGCGATTCTCCTGCCTCAGCCTCCTGATTAGGCGCCCACCACCACACCTGGCTAATTTTTGTATTTTTAGTAGAGGCAAGCTTTCACCATCTTGGCTAGGCTGGTCTCGAACTCCTGACCTTGTGATCCACCCACCTTGGCCTCCCAAAGTGCTGGGATTACAGGCGTGAGCCACCGCACCCAGCCTCGAAGAAGTTTCTTAATCTCTGAGCCTCTGTTCCCTTATTTGTAGCTTGTTAGTGACCCATATTGTACAGGGGTTTTATATACATGTCCAATTGAGAAGATGTGTATAAAGTGCTTTAAAAATAAATTATATAGAAACATAATGCAAAGCAAGAGTGTCTTAGAAGCCATTTGATTATTAACACTGACAACCTATCTGTGCCCCACTCGGGAGCCAGATGACATTCAGTACTTCTGGGCCATGATACCAAAATGTTTATTAGCATTTTCATTCTGTAGCAAGCTTTTCCCCATTTTGGGGCAGCAAGTGGTGATAAGGGAAGGGATAAAGAAGATAAATGGATTTTTTATGAAGTAAAGGAGAAAGAACCAACTTCCCATCATTAGGATTTCACAGGTTGGTGCTAGGAAAAGGAAAGAAAAAGAATATGGGAGGAATAGGCAAAAGCAAAACCAAAAACCTGATGAAATGGGGAAATGGCTGACTAGGATGAAGTCAGAGGATTAGAAGACCTGGATTGAAGTCTCAGCTTTACCACCTCCTATCTGTGACCACACCTGAGCTCCTGAACCTCTCAGCCCTGATTTCCTCAGCTATGAAAATGCAAATGCCCACCCTACAGACCAGACTGAATTTATCAGATGATATATATGAAGTATTTTGTGAGCAACTGTGTACAATTAGTTATTGTTATGATCAAGAGAAAGGAGCATTGTGGATGGTCTGTCAGTTCCCAGGGGTTGGTGGAGTCCCTGGATAGGAGTATGCAGCAACTTGGCTCCAGTTTCTATAATCCCATGGGGGTCATAACCCTGGGGTTTGAGAAACAATGCTGCAGAATATCTTTCAGTCTTGCCCTTCATTACTCTATTTACTGAATCAATTTGGCCTAGAGGATATCTGGTGCCAGGGTTGATAAAAGCTGTCTTGGTATTTTTATAGCTGTCTGGCCAGAAGACATGCTTATGGCATAACAGTTCCTTCTGTCTGTCTGTCTCTTTCCTTCTGTCTCTCTCTCTCTCTCTCTCTCACACACACACACACACACACACACACACACACACAGCAATAGAATGTGCTTCACATATTAAGTTGATTCTCCTGACCATTATCAGTAGGACATGGGTGATTTCTTCAGGTAGGTGTGCCCTGATTAATGTTAACCCTCCTTCTTTAATAAATTACAGAAGTGTTCCATGTTTATCTCCAAAAAATTAGAAAATACAAATAAGCAAGAAGTAAAAAAAAAAAAAATCCGGAATCTCACCCCTGTGGAAGAAAACCCTGTTAACTTTTTTGTATATCCTTCCAGACTATTTCTTATATAAACAAATACCCATATATCTGAGAGATATATTGACTTTTTGTTTGTTTTTACTTAATTAAGCTTTTCAGTAAAACATATGGAAGCAAGCCCTTCATTAACGTCTGTGGAGTTCCAGGCCAGCGTACATATAGAGGCCTGCTTACTGTATATCTAAATATGTCAAAGTTAAAAATCAAGCAAAGAAATTGTTAAATAAAATTTGTTTTATGCTTTGATCTTGACAGACAGATATTCCTTTATAATGACTTGGAAGGCCATATTTTAATTTGGAGTTCTCAAACATCTCAGAACTCAACCAAAAGGGGGTGCAGAGAGAGTCAGCTCCCTTCCCCCATCCTGCTTTGCAGGGTCCCAGGTACACACGTGCACACGCTGGCTGCTGGTCTCAGGTATGTCTTCACTACCCACAGACAGCTCTGCATGGCTACCACTCAGACCTAGGAATGCCCTCAGGAATATGGGCACAGAAGAGAGGCACATGCGCCCTCTGGATGCAGGCTTTGGGCCTGTGGGCAGGGAACTCTTGGGGTCCCAGTTACTGAGCATAGTCTAGAAGATGGGGCTAATACAGGCTCTAGGCATGAGCAAAACGTGTCTGGAGGAGGGACAGAAACAGCCCCATTAAGGGTGATACTGATGGGAAAATGGTGTCAGAAATAGGAGTTGTTGGGAAGAACACCTATTCCTCTCTCCTTAATATTCCTTAGAAGAGAAAATTTCTGTTCCACATGGTAGGAAGGAAAAGAATAGGAGCCTCTCTCTACTCCATATTTATTCCAAGGGAGAAGGAGCAACTTAAGGAACTAAAGAACTAGACAAATCTTTCTCTTTCTCTCTCTCTCTCTTTCTTTGTGTGTGTGTGTGTGTGTGTGTGTGTGTGTGTGTGTGTGTCTTTCTGTGTTTCTCGCAAGATAGGTAAAACCAAGGTCTGTCAACCTTGACACTATTGACATTTGGACTGGATAATTCTTTGCTGTTGGGGGATGTCCTGTGAATTATAGGATGTCTTCCAGTGTCTCTGGCTCTACCCACTAGATATCAGCAGGACACTTCTCCCAGTTGTGACAACCAAAAGTATTTCCACACATTGCCAAGTGTCTCCTGGGGACACGAATGTCCTCTTTTGAGAACCAGTAGGTTAAACAACAGATTAGACAGATAAGGAGAGAACTAGTGAAGGGAAGAATAGCTCTAGAGATAATTCAGCACATTCTACCTCACACAGGGAGATAAATAAAAGAGGAGACACAGAGGCCAGATTTCCAGAAAAATATATCTAATCAGAATTTCAGAAGGATATGAAAGAGAATGGGGAAGAAATATTTGAAGAGTTAATGGCTGACAATTCTTCAGAATTGATGAAAATTATTTTCAAATTCAGAATATCCACATAGACTTTAAAATCATCTCTCAATTTACACATATACATAGCCTACAGGATTTTTAAAAGGAAAAAGTTTTAAATTATACCATTTATAATAGCATGGAAAATTTAGATACTTTGCAATAAATATTTTAAAAGATTGATAAAGGCAAATATATCAGCAGGAAAATAGATTTTCAGGTAGACTAGACATTATATGTGTTGAAACTCACTATAGCCCATAAATAGCTATAGTTATTATATGTCAATTAAAAAAAATAAAATAACTTTAAAAAATTCCTAAATTTAAAAATAGTAGGAAATACTATGCTGATGAAACTGGTAAACTCCATATAGTAAAGATGTTGTTTCTCCTCAAATTGATCTATAAATTCCATATCATGTTAATAAAAATTCCAATCTACTTTTTTGTGGAAATTAAAAATATGATTCTAAAACATACAGGTTGAGCATCCAAAATTTGTACAGAGAGAATACCCTGTAGTCCTTCTTTCACTGATAAACGACTTCAGCAAAGTTTCAGCATACGAAATTAATGTAGAAAAATCAGTAGCATTCCTATATACCAACAACAGCCAAGCTGAGAACCAAGTCTGAAACAGTCTCACTCACAGCTGCCACAAAAAGAATAAACTACTAAGGAATACAGCTAACCAGGGAGGTGAAAGACCTCTGCAATGAGAATACAAAACACTGCTTAACAAAATCAAAGAGCATCAACATGAAGAATTTACATCAACGAATGGATAAAACAGCCAGTTAACATCAAATGGCAGTAACTCTAAATTTAACTTGACTAAATCCCCCAATCAAAAGATACAGCCAAAACCTAACGGTATGCTACATCCAGACCCATTTCACATCCAAAGATACACAAAGACTTAAAACAAAGGGATGGAGAAAGATTTACCAACCGAATGAAGAGCAAAAATAAATAAATAAATAAAAAGCAGGAGTTGCAATTCTCACATCTGATAAAATAGATTTCAAAGCAACAAAGATAAAATGGTAAAAGGATCAATGCAACAATAAGAGCTAATGATCCTAATACCCAGATGCATAAGATTCATAAAGAGATTTAGACTCAACGAGACAGAAAATTAATAAGGCTATCCAGGACTTGAACTCAGATCTGGAACAAGTAAACTCAATAAATATTTATAGAGGTCTCCACTTTAAATACACAAAATATACATTCTCCACCTTAAATACACAAAATATTGATTGGCCATTATTAATACCCATTTTTAGAATAAAGTTACATTCCCATTCTCTCTCCCTCTTTTTCTTCCTCTTCCTCTCCCTCACTCCTTTTTCTTTCCTACTTAAAAAAAAAAATGGCATGAACAAATGGAAAAACATTCCATGTTCATCCATAGGAAGAATCAATGTCATTAAAATGGCTATACTGCCCAAAGCAATTTATAAATTCAATGCTATTTCTATTAAACTACCAGTGACATTCTTCAAAAACTAGAAAAAACTTTTAAAATGTATGTGGAACCAAAAAGCCCAAATAGCCAAGGCAATTGTAAGCAAAAAGAACAAAGCTGGAGGCATCATGTTACTCAACTTCAGACTATACTGCAGGGCTACAGTAATCAAAACAGCATGATATTTGTATAAAACAGACACATAGACCAATGGAACAGAACAGAGAGCCCAGAAATAAGGCTGCACACCTACAACCATCTGATCTTCAACAAAGCTGACAAAAACATGCAATGGGGAAAGGAATCCTTATTCAATGAACGGTGCTGGGATAACTGGTTAGCCATATGCAGAAGACTGAAACTGGACCTCTTCCTTATACCATATAAAAAAATGGACTCAAGATGGATTAAAGATTTAAATGTAAACCCCAAAACTATAAAAACCCTGGAAGACAACTTAGGCTATACCATCCTAAGAACAGGCAACAATTTCATGACGAAGACACCAAAAGCAATCTTAACAAAAGGAAAAATGGACAAATGGGACCTAATTAAGGACTTCTGCACAGCAAAAAAACTATGAACAGAGTAAACAGAAAACCTACAGAATGGGAGAAAATTTTTGCAAACTATGCACCTGACAAAAGTCTAACATCCAGCAGCTATGAGGAACTTAAACAAATTTACAAGAAAAAAAAAACATTAAGAAGTGGACAAAGGACATGAACAGACACTTTTCTAAAGAAGACATACATGCAGCCAATAAGCATATGAAAAGAAGCTCAATATCAGTGGTCATTAGAGAAATGCAAATCAACACAATGAGATGCCATCTCAAACCCAGAATGGCTATTATTAAAAAGTCAAAAAATGGCCGGGTGCAGTGGCTCAAGCCTGTAATCCCAGCACTTTGGGAGGCCAAGGCAGGTGGATCACGTCAAGAGATTGAGACCATCCTGGTCAACATGGTGAAACCCCGTCTCTACTAAAAATACAAAAAAAAAAATTAGCTGGCATGGTGGCATGTGCCTGTAATCCCAGCTACTCAGGAGACTGAGGCAGGAGAATTGCCTGAACCCAGGAGGCGGAGGTTGTGGTGAGCTGAGATCACGCCATTGCACTCCAGCCTGGGTAACAAGAGCGAAACTCTGTCTCAAAAAAAAAAAAAAAAAAAAAGTCAAAAAATAAGATGCTGGTGAGATTGCAGAGAAAAGGAAACACTTATACACTGCTGGTGGCAGTATAAACTCATTCAATCATTGTGGAAAGCAGCATGGTGATTTCCTTAAAGAGCTAAAGAAAAAATCCATTCAACCCAGCAATCCTATTACTAGGTATATACCCAGAGGAATATATATCATTCTACCATGAAGACACATGCACGTGAATGTTTATTGCAGCACTATTCAAATGTCAAAGACATGGAATCAACCTAAATGCCCATCAATGACAGATCGGATAAAGAGAATGTGGTACATATAGAGCATGGAGTACTATGCAGCTGCAAGAAAAAACGAGATCATATCTTTTGTGGGAACATGGATGGAACTGAAGGTCTCTATCCTTAGCAAACTAATGCAGGAACAGAAAACCAAGTGTCACATGTTCTCGTTTATCAGTGGAAGCTAAATGATGAGAACTCATGGACACAAAGAAGGGAACAACACACACTGGGGCCTACTTGAGGATGAAGGCTGGGAGGAGAAAGAGGAGCAGAAAAAAATAACTTGGGAACTAGGCTTAGTACCTGGGTGATGAAATAATCTGAATAACCATCACACAAGGTTACGTATATAACAAACCTGCACATATAACCCTGAATCTAAAAGTTTAAAAATGTAAAAACTATAAATCAATAAGAGAAAAATCCAGTGGAGGGGGAAAAAAATATTTTACAAAAGAGAATCACCAAAGAAAAATACAAAAATAGACTCAGTCATCAGAAAAATGCAAATTAAAATAACAAAGAGATATGACCACATACTTAAAAGAATGGCTAACATTTAAATGACTCTGCATACCAAGTGTCAGGACGTGGAGCAGGACGGGAGTAACTCTTAGCAATGCTAATGGGAGCATCACTTTAGAAACACTCTGGAAAACAGGGAAAACAGCTGGGCGGTATCTGCTAACTTTGGGCATATGCCTACTCTATGGCCAAACAATTTTACTGTTGAGGTGCACACACATACCCAAGCGCAAATGCAGGCACCAAAACTCATACAAGAATGTTTACAGCAGCATTAGTAGCCCCAAACTGAAACCATCTAAATATTTACCAACAGTAAAATAGATGCATAAATGGTGGGGTAGTCATGCAATGGTCTGCATCGGTGAGAGTGAATGCTCTAGCCACACCACGGCAACAACGTGAGTGAACCTCTCAAACACTACATTCAGGAAAGGAAGCCAGATGTTAAAAAAAAATTAGTTTAAAGAGTGCTTGCTGCATATTTCCACATATATAATAAGTTCAAAAAGCAGATGAAATTAAACTGTTATTTAATGATGCATGCTTGGTATCAAAACTATAAAGGAAAGCAAGGAAGTGATCACCACAAAAGATGCTAGTGGCTACTCTTGTGGGTACAAATGGGTGACGGATGGATGGTCCTAAAGGGCTTCCGGAGAGCTGGCAATATCACAGTTATTAACTTGGCTCATGGCTAATATGGTTCTTCTGCCAAATCATCAAGTTGTACATTTTTGTTTTGTGCATTCTTTGCAAATGTGTGTTGTATTTCACAGTAAAAAGCTTTAAAATATTAGGAACAGTGCAGTCAACTCTTAATGTGAACCTGAATGTGTCTGCTTTCTCCTCTCCAGGTTTTTGCACTTTTCTACCTCTTTGTCTCTTTCTTCTTTTTGAGGAGACCTGACCTCTTTCCTCAAGTAATTTTTCTCGCAACTCATAAAATTGACTTTTGAAAAGGCATACTGCTTTTTGAGGTGAAACTTGGCAACACAAACCCAAACTCAACTCCATGTAACTTTAACTCCTCACTCACCCCCACTACCAAACACCTCCTTAAACAAAATATAACAACATTTTACAACTATAAGGTGGTTTTACCCTAAGGCAAAAATGTGGATAAATTGACATTACACTCTAAAGTCTTTATTTCTTTTGTCTAATACAGGTAAGATCCTATGCTGTCTGGATAAATAGGGGGTTACTAATCTAAGGCAACCCGGGCCAGCATTTAGGCAGTGATTGAGTGTGGTCATCTTGGTGACCAAAGCCAGCTTCTCACATTTCTTCTTGAAAAGCACGGTGCTGACATGTTTAATATCCTATGGCATTTCCTCTGGGCTCTATAGTCTGATGGAAAAAATCCCTGTTAATGTCTGATGGCCAAGTTGAATAGCACAGCCTTGAGACCCTCCACTTCACAGCTCTGGATAGGGTGGTGATTTCTCACCAAGTTGCAGTAGAAAAATACCAATAGTCATATCCTGGCAAAATCCACACACCACCGGTTATAGGGAGAACACTTATGTTTGCCTGGATGGTTTTTGGACCAATAAAGGCAAAAATCTCACCCACAACTTCATAGGGAATGATAAATCAAAATCTAGTACACTACAAAAAAGAAAAAGATAAACCTAAGGTTTGAAGTTTGTCTGGAAGAATTCCAAAAATGCATATTTCAAGGGAATGTCTCAGGGCAACCCTAAATAGACTGGTGACCTGAAGATCAAAGACACCGTATTTTATTAGCCGTCTCCTGACCCAGCCAATCTGACTATCCTTCCCTAACTGTTACATGCATCCAGATAAACCCTCCCCTGTCTGTCTTTACTTTCTTTCTCCGAGAATCACAAATCAGCCCTGACAGCATTTGGTTTCTCATCTTAAGGAATGTAGCTGGTACATTCTTTATGTGAAAGAGGCAATCCCAGGAAGGGGTATGAACCAGACTGAATGAAGAGTGTCTTATTTCATCTGAACAGAACAAAAGAGTGTCTTTCCTTTCCCAATGCCTGCATGAGTCTAAAGACTTGAATGAAAGCAGACTGGCTGAGCTTAGTCCTGAGGATGGATACACGGCTGGCAGGGAAGAGGGCTCCTCTGGGGTCCGGGAGGTGACTTTCCTTGCTCCGTGATTGTTCTTATAATGGAGTCCTTTCTTGCTAAGGGGAGCAGTGACTGACGGGGTTATTTATCCTTGACTGCTTCCCCACACTGATCCCATGTTCTTTTTTTGTTTCTTTCCTTCTTTTTTTTCGAGTCTTGCTCTTGTTGCCCAGGCTGGAGTGCAAAGGGGCAGTTTCGCTCACTGCAACCTCTGCCTCCTGGGTTCAAGTGATTCTTCCTCGTCAGCCTCTCAAGTAGCTGGGATTACAGGCATGTGCCACCATGCCCAACTAATTTTGTATATTTAGTAGAGTTGGGGTTTCACCATGTTGATCTCAAGTTCTATAGGTACAGTTGGGACATAATTACTTTAAAATGTTATGAGTTTTTCATGAGTTTACTCTGACCTGGGAATGTTGTGAAGTATCAGTGTGGCAGGCAGCCTGAAAGATGGCCCCCAATGACTTCTGGCCCCTGGTGTTCTCAGCTTTGTGGAATCCCCATCCCTGGAGTGCCTTGGGTCTACATAAAATATTGACAACATTGAGAGGATGTCATTTCTACGAGTAGGTTACGTAAGACAGTGACTTCGGCCGGGCGCGGTGGCTCAAGCCTGTAATCCCAGCACTTTGGGAGGCCGAGGCGGGTGGATCACGAGGTCAACAGATCGAGACCATCCTGGTCAACATGGTGAAACCCCGTCTCTACTAAAAATTACAAAAAGTTAGCTGGGCACGGTGGCGCGTGCCTGTAATCCCAGCTACTCAGGAGGCTGAGGCAGGAGAATTGCCTGAACCCAGGGGGCGGAGGTTGCGGTGAGCCGAGATTGCGCCATTGCACTCCAGCCTGGGTAACAAGAGCGAAACTCCGTCTCAAAAAAAAAAAAAAGACAGTGACTTCTCTCTTGCTAGCAGAAACACTCCTTGGCTGTCTTTGATAAAGCAAGCCACCAGGCTGGAGAGGCCCACGTGGTCAGCAACTAGGGGTGGCCTTGTGTCAATTGTCCCCATAGCCCTAAAGGAAGCAAGGAGCTGAGGAAGTCAGATGGCCCAGCAACCCTCAAGGAACCAAATCCTGCCAACAAACACTTGAGCTTGGAGGCAAACCCAGTTAGGCCTTCAGATGAGATCCCAGCCCAGGCTGACATCTTGACTGCAGCTCTGTGAGAGACCCTGAAGTCAGTCCTGGCTCATCTGTGCCGGATTCCTGTCCCTCGGAAGCCATGAGATAATAAATGTGTGGCTTTTAAGTTGCTAACTGTATCTTAGCAATGTGTTATAAAGCAGTAGAACTAATACAGATTTTACTTAATAGTCACTAATTATTACAAAATACATTTCTGGGTATATTTTATTATTTCAAAGATAATAGACTGACAAAATAATTAAACCTGATATGCTTCCACTGTATATCACATTGTTTCAAAATAAGTCATTTCCTTAGAGAATTATTTGTAAACCAACGGATCATATAAGGGCAGGCATTAATAAGCCTCTGTGGTCTAAAATGTCACTCCTCTGATTAAACACCTTCTGGAGTTCTGCATGAAGTGCAGACTCTGCTGTGACATTCATAATGTGACTCCAAACCACCTTCCCAAGATTCCTCCCCATCACACCACTCATTGTTGGTACCTCATGCCCAAGGGGTGGTTCCTGACCAGCCTTCCCACATGCGGCCTGCCCTCCCTACTGCTGCCCTTATGATGCTCTCCCTGCCTTTCTCCACCTCATGCCTGCTGTGGAAAGCCTGCCTCCTCAGACCGCCCCTTCATGCTATTTCTTACAGGTCCCACATCCACCTCTGAGCCAGGTACTCAGTCTCCTCCCTTACACTCCAACATTACTTTTGGCCTTGCTTAGGGCATGTTATACTCTGTCCTTCATCCTGGTTTGCTGTCTGTCCCATCTCTGATTTGGCCTCCTCTGATTTCCCATGTGAGACCAAAAGCTCCATGAAACTGTCCCTCATTCTTGGTGGCCCTGTCTACACCTAGCGCATCACCTTTGGTGTAGTGAAGACATGGTCACACAGTGTTTGCAGAATTTAATTTCATGAAGGGCAATGTAGTGCAGCATTACCCAGATGGTGCTAATGGAAGTTCTACTAACAGGAGATTCTATGGCTAACATAGTGTGGGAAACCAAGTGCACTCTGTGCCTTTGCTATGGTTTGGATAATTGTCCTCTCCAAATCTCATGTTGAAATTAGATCCCATTGTTGGAGGTGGAACCTAATGGGAGGTGTTTGGGTCATGGCAGCAGATCTCTCATGAATAGATTAATGGCCTCTCAGGGTGAGTGAGTTCTCAATCTGTTGGTTCCCAAGCAACCTGGTGTTTAGAAAGAGCCTGGCACCTCCCCCTCTCTCTTCTGCTTCCTCCCTCACCATGTGTTCTCTGTACACAAGGCTCCCCCTTTTCTTTCTTCTCTCTCTCTCTCTCTCTCTCTCATTTTATTAACAGATGGGGTTTCACTTTGTTGCCCAGGCTGGTCTCGAATTCCTGGGCTCAAGTAATTCACCCACCTCAGCCTCCCACAGTGCTGGGATTACAGGCGTGAGCCACTGTGCCCATCCCCCTTTGCTTTCCATTGCAAGTAGAAGCAGCCTAAAGACCTCACCAGATGTGTACACCAGTGCCATGCTTCCTGTGCAGCCCGCAGAACTGCAGCGGCAGATACACTCCTTTTCGTTATAAATCACCAGGCCTCAGGTATTTCTATGAAAACACAAAATGGACTAAGACACCCTCCATAAAGAGCTGCCATGGGTGTGAGATGAGTAAAGTCTCTAAGAAACCCTGCAGTAAAGAAACAGGCAGAACCCAGCATTCAGCTGTGGCTTTCTATAATGCCGGGATTTGGGCAGAAGGTGTGGAAGCTGCCTAGTTACCTCTCTACAGGATTTCTGCCCACTCAGAGCTCACCTCAGAGTGGATGCTGTATGTTGTGTTTTGTTTTTTTCCCCCTCAATAAAGCTGTGAGTTTATCACACTTTATAGTCTATGCCCATTTCCCTTGTTCAGTCACAGGTGATTCCACGGTGGTTTCAACTGAAGATGCTTTGAACAGATGCTCAACTCCTAAAAATGCACAAATCCTGCTGTTAGGAACTAAGCCACTTCTACTGCATTTAGAAACATATTTGATAACTAGTTTGACATGATGACCCCTGTCCTCAAGGGACTTTTTGTTCAAGAGTGCAGTGACTAAAGATTTCAGATATTAGACACTCACTTTTTCACCAGTCTTTGCCAGATTTAATTCTATTTAATGGATATTAAGCCTTTCCCATGTGTCAAGCACTATGCTAGATGCTTAGGGCACAAAACGTAATAAACTCTTTCTGCCCTAAAGAATGTCTAGTCTGACTCAGAGCATAACATATTATTTTAATGTAATTCTGCGAATGTTGAAACTTCCTCTCTCTTTCTTAGCAGTGGGTTATAAAGCAGTAAAACTAGTGCAGTAGATTTCACTTAATAGTCACTAATTATTACAAAATCTATTTCTGGCTATATTTTATCATTTCAAAGATAATAGACTGACAAAATAATTAAACAGATTTGCTTTCACTGTGTGTCACATTGTGTGTAATTATTTCTGGGCTCAAGTAATTCACCCATCTCAGCCTCCCAAAGTGCTGGGATTACAGGTGTGAGCCATCGTGCCGGTCCTCCTTTGCTTTCCATCACGAGTAGAGACAGCCTGAAGTCTTCACCAGATGCGTACACCAGTGCCATGCTTCCTGTGCAGCCTGCAGAACTGCAAAGGCAAATATACTCCTTTTCCTTATAAATTTCCCAGCCTCAGGTATTTCTTTATTGCAACACACCTGCTCATAAGCAAGAGATGGGGAGGCACCAGCTGAGGCGCTTAGCCAAGAGGAAAAGGGAAACCTGGGATGAGAGTTAGTTGAAAGATGCAGAAAAGTTACCCTGAGAATAAAGGTAGAAGAAAGAAAATCTAATTTAACTTTTTTTTTAAAACAAACTTTCTGCCAGCAACTCTTTCTGCAAGGTTCTAAGGGTTCTAGGATGAATAAGGCCCACTCTCTCCCTTCTAGAACTTCAGCTGAGGGTGGTTGAGGCAGAGGTCGGGTGAGGCTCATCGCAACAGATTAACAGAGACAGAGTCCAAAGGCAACGTGATGAATTCCAAGTACAGGTAAGACTTCTAATTTTAATTTAAGTAATCATTTCTTGCCTCTAAGCTTTATTTATTTATTTTTTTAAGAGCCAGCATCATTCCTCTGGGTATATTAAGCCTGTAGACTCAATAGCTGTGAATTTAAGAATTTCTGACACCTGGTCATCCTTTCCCTGCTGGAAACACTGTTCCTCCCTCTCTCTCTTCTTGTGCTTCACTTCCATGAAGGAGGGCATTAGAAGAAAGGAAAAGGAAAAGTGCTTGTCTCCCTTTGTGCTCGTAGCAGCTCTGATCCTAGATCTGTCTTGGAGGGTTTGCTATAAAGCAATGGCGGTAGCCATGCCTGGAAACTATGTCCATGGCTGAAAGAGCCACAGGCTCTGCCGGCGGGAGACCCGTGGTAGTTTTGTCTCTGCTATTCATTGATTGTGTACGCCTGGCGTGTTAACTAGTTAAGGCTCTGTGTGTGTTTACCTTATCTTGAAGATGGGGTAAAAAGATATTCACAGGGTTGTGTGCGGATTAGTGCTTATGCACTGAGCACACTGTCCAAAAGGCTATTTTAGGTGCTTAATAAATGCTAATCCCCCTCCTCTTTTTCTTTAAATCAGAGAAGCCGCCCTTATTTGAGGGTATATTTCAGCTCAGTTGTGCTGCCATCAGGACCGTGTAAAGCTGGATTTTTCTTTGCTGGTCCATTTGTACGTGAGCTCTCCCCTTCTCCTCCAAAGTGGAATTGTTATACCTTGTAGTTGGGAAAATTGTGTCATTGTATTTGTACTCAACACAGATGACTCAAGAACTTTTTTCCACTCTTTGGATATATCTTCTCATTTTCTCTGGGTTACCTTGAGGAAGACAAGGAGTTGGTATTTATATTGGCATGCAGGATTGAGAGAGAACATAAAAATGGGCGGGACATACATATATGCAGTGATAAATAGAGGTGTGAACACTTTTGGCTTAAAAATCAATTTTCCTTTGCTATTATACTCAGACCAAGGAAGCGCCAGCTACTTCAGGTCTTTCCTGGAGTAATTAATTCACCTATAATGCCTTCCTCTCCTCCCTTCCTGTAGTCCCTTCCCAGTAGCTTGTTTTTCTTCATTCAAAGAACATATACTAAGGGTTCGTAGGGACGCACACTGGGCTAGGGGCCGAGCTCACAGGAAGAGGCTGCAGGGGCAGGAGGAAATTGCTGGGAGAGGCACACCTGTGCTCTCAGCCCCAGCCTTGTCTGTGTCTGACACATCTGTCCCAGGTGGCTTTTGAGGAGCCCCACAGATGTGGTAAGAAGAGAAAGGGGGCAGGAAAGGGCCCTGGGCTCCAAAGATAAAAGGGGGTAACTCAGAGAGGTTGTGTGAGTGGGTGCAGGCCCCACAGGATGAACTGTGGAGAGGGGACTGAGGGGGTGGCAGCAGAACCAGCCTGGCCGGTGGTGACTGGGCAGCCCAGGCCAATGGAGCTGATTTGTGGAAGAGTGGAGAGAACCCAGCAGGCACATGGCCGTCCGTGGGGCCTGCTCTCCTCACTCCTCTCTGCAGGCCTGACCCCTTTCATTTTAGCTCTAGATACTAAGTTTCCATCACTTCATTTAGGAAAGCACCAAATGGGGCAGGCCCTGTTTTGGGACTGGGGATGCAAACATAAGCAGGACCCCATCACTGCTCCCAGGGAGCCCGCTGTGTCCTGCTGTGATTTCTATCAGGGCTGCAGAGCAGAATCACCCCGGGGAGCTTTTAAAACACACACCATCCGGAGATTCCAATTCAGCAGGACAGGGTGGGGCTGCCCTTTCCCCATCTGCTGGTGAACCTCAAGCTAATGTAAATAGAAAGAGAAGGATGAGGAGATCAACACCCCTATTTTCCAGGCACTGTGCTAAATGCTTTATAAGAGGAAGAGAAATGTAGGACCAGTGGTGTGCTTCAGCTGGTTCATACCAGCCCAGAGGGGCCAACTCTGTGCCTTTCTTCTCAACTTGACGTTCAGAGGCATCACACTGGTACTTTGAAATCATTCCTGGTGGGAATAGTACTACATGGAAATTGACAAATAATCAATACTGGGGCATTTTCCCATCTAGAAAGCCAGTTGTTAAACATTTACCAGAACACCACTGTGTGTGTATGTATGTTTCTTATTTAGTGTAATCTTCATAATAAACCCAGATATTATGCATGTACTAACACTTGACAGCTTTCATATCACTTAAATATGCTGCCCTATTCTCGCAATACCCCATGAGGTATCACTGTCCCATTTTAAAGAAACATTGGCTCCAAGAGGTCACACAGCCAGGAAGGCACAGAGCGGACATTAAAGGCCAAGCTTGCCTCCTATCAGTCCTTTTCCTGCTATGGCAGCCCCAGCAGGCAGATTTCTGGTTCTGAGCCAGGGTCCTGGTCACAAGGGCTGGAGGGCCCAGGCCTGACCCCGTTCTCAGATGTCTTGTAACAGGAAGTTTCCCCCAACACTGGGAGGCTTAGCTTAATAAATGAGTTTCCTGTTCTGCTTATTTGTGTACATTGAGCATTCTCATGCTGCGTTTGGGCCTACACAGGCAGGCTTCCAGAGGCCTCCAATCTGGGGCTTGCTTTTTCCAGGGGGATGTGCTGTGCCAGGGAAATGTGCCCTTGGCTGGCATGGAAAGAAGGGAATCTAGAACTTTTTAAAACCCGCCCCTTTAAGGTCTTGGCCAAGGCCATGGGAATTTCCAAATATTTCCCTTGTCCCAATTGAGGTAGCAATGAGTATACTTGCTAGAACAAGGCTTAGAGATTTATGTCCCCATGGAAAATCCCCAGAAGTGAGGGAAACTCATTCTAAAATGGTGAAAATAGCAGCAAACCCAACCAGCTCCCACAGATAGCACCAGCTGTGGACACAGAGTGTCCTGAGGAAGAAGGCAAGAAGGAATTCCTAATTCCCAGGGTCTCTCTCCCCACACTCTGGGTTTTGTCAGGACCTACTGGTATCTGCTGGAATAGACAACTGAGTGAAAAGCTAGTCACGTCATGGAAAAATCACAGTAAAAGACCTTTTGAAGACAGAATTTTCTTCCATGTCAGGGGTTTGGACAGCTGGGGCTATTTCACCCACATGAATGCTCACTCTGATTCCTGAACTCAGAATTCTTAGTTTATCTCTCATACTCAATCGCCACTACCTGGAATTTCCACAAAGGGTATCAGAGTGAGTCACCTCCCTTACATTCTGAAGGATGTACTGTCTAAGGGATGGGCTTCCAGAGGGCACTAGATGGGAATAGTGGTTTGTATTGCTGAGGGCCCCAGAGGTTTTAGAATGGAAGGACTCAACACCCTGGGTTTGCTGGATGATCCCTTACCAAGCTGTGGCCTCACACCCTCCTATGCTCTGGACCACCTCCAGCACTTGCTTGAGCCCAGAATGAATCTTTCTTTTCTTTTGAATCCTAAACCCATGTCCCCTGAAACGTTTCAGACAGTGGGGATCAGCAGCAACCTTAGAAGCTTTTGTGCTGAACCCCCAGATCTGAGACTGGTGACTGGGACCCGGGACCTGGCACCCCCAGGTGGGTGGACCCCAGGTGAGTCCAGCTGGTCTCCAGCTGAGGAACCCGCCTCTGGAGCTTGGAGGTTGTGATGCACGGTGCCGATGGACTCTGAATTCCAGACTTGGGACACAAGGGAAGATGCAAGGCAACTGTGTAAACCAAAGAGGCTACAGCAGGAAGGTGACAGCAAAAGCAGATCCACTGGCCAGAATTTTCAAATGCCTCTGCAGTACGGTTCCCAGACAGGCAGCATCAACTCACTTGGGGATTTGTTAGAAATGAATCTGCCTATCAGTGAGAGGCCCAGGGATTCCTGTGCTTGACTGCAGTGCCCTAAACAAAACCGAGCCTTTGAGCAAAAGATGTTTGCAACTTAAACACCTAGTGTTACAGAGCAGGGAACGCTGATTTCTCTCTCTCTCTCTCTCATATTATATCATAAAGGATTTGGACTCAGAAGAGATTTTTTTTTTTAGACAGAGTCCTGCTCTGTCGCCAGGTGCCAGGCTGGAGTGCAGTGGCACAATCTTGGCTCACTGCAACCTCCACCTCCGGGGTTCAAGCAATTCTCCTGCCTCAGCCTCCTGAGTTGCTGGAACTACAGGTGCCTGCCACCACGCCCAGCTAACTTTTGTATTTTTTAGTAGAGACAGGGTTTCACCATGTTGGCCAGGATGGTCTCAATCTCCTGACCTCGTGATCCGCCTGCCTCAGCCTCCCAAAGTGCTGGGATTATAGGTGTGAGCCAAGATTTGAGTTTCAAACCTGGCTTTGTCAGTTAATACTCATGGGATCTCAACCAAGTCACTGAATTCTCTGAACATGCTTCCATATTTCTACAAAGAAAACAATAGGTGACTGCTGAATTGAGCACTTGCGGGTACCAAGCAGTAAGTGTTTTACACCTTGTACTCATTTAATCCTCCTGACAAACCATGTGACATCTGTGATTTGATTACCCCATTTGACAGGTGAGGACCTCAGGCACAGATGCTAACCAGCTTTCTGGAAATCACATATTCATGAGTGTCAGAGTGGGGCTGGGAACTGGGCAGTCTAGCTCTGGAGCCACCCTCCATCCACACATCATGCTGGGACCCAGTGGAGTGACTAGCAGATTGGTTGTGTGGGTTTGGTGGAATGGTGGCTATAAACCACACAGCCCAGCTCCTGACCTGTGCTGGGGCCTGTGTAAGTTACTACTTTCATTATTATACATGCGTAGATGAAAGTTGGGTGGTAATAGTGATTTTTCCTAAGATGATGGAATTTTAGGTGCCTTTGCCTTTTCTTACCTGTATATTCCTGAAATCAACATGTTCTGCTTTTGTCACAAGAAGAGAGGAAATGTATTTTTTAAAAGCCCCTTGATATGGTTAGACCTTGTGTCCCCACCCAAATCTCATTTTGAATTATAATCCCTGTAATTCTCATAATCCCCACGTGTCAAGGGAGAGACCAGGTGGAGGTAATTGAATCATGGGGGTGGTTCCCCCATGCTGTTCTTGTGATAGTGAGTTCTCAGGAGATTTGATCATTTTATAAGTGTTTGGTAGTTCCTCCTGCATTCCTTCTTTTTCCTGCTGCCTCGTGAAGACGGTGCCTCAATTCTCCTTCCTTCACCTTCCAATGTGATTGTAATTATCCTGAGGCTTCCCCAGCCATGCTGAACTGAGTCAATTAAGCCTCTTTCCTTTGTAAATTACCCAGTCTCAGGCAGTTCTTTTAAATTGTATTTTGGGCTCTGGTGTACATGTGCACATCCTGCAGGATTGTTGCATAGGTGCAACATGCCACGGCGGTTTGCTGTCTCCATTCCTCCCCCTGCCCCCATCACCTACATCAGGCATTTCTCCCAGTGTTATCCAGCAGTGTGAAAAGGTACTAATATACCCTTTCTGACTTGTTCCTGTGGCTTGCTCCTATGACTTGCTCATATCCAGTGTGAGGGATGGAAGGATAGAAACCTTTCAGAGCCTGAGCCAAGCTCCTTTTCATAGAAGCACAGAGGACACTTACTCCATCTCTGAAAAAGCTGCCCACACCCCACCTCCATCTAGCCCTCCAGAAGACACCACGAATGACCCATAGGAAGGGCAGAGTGGGCATTTGCTAGGGACCAGAACCTCTGGGGAGGGGGAATTGTCTCTGTGTGTCTCTGGTTCAATGGCATTTAAGATGAACATTCTCAATAATAAATCTTTCCATGTGTAAAGAAGGGCGTGGAAAAATGCATGTACTGGAGACTCGGGTAATGACTTTCTAAGTGTGGAAAATTTCCCCCCAAAGTGTTTCCAAATATAGAAAACTCACATAAGAAATGATGAGGGCTCATAAACCTCACTGGCAGCAGTTGCAGGGGTCAGAACAAGGAAGGAGAAGGAATTCCCAGCTCCCGGGGCCCGGCAGCCCACACTGTCTTCTGAGCTACTGTGCAACCTGTGTTTCCGTATCTGCACCTACCAGGGGCTCCTTAGACAAATAATTAAAGTAAAATATCAAATGTATTACTGTTTTTTTTAATGTCACTGACAAAGCCACTAAAATAGACTACATTTCTCCCAGAATGCCACTGGTCACATTGTTCCTTTCTCTTGTGTCTCTAAAGGGGTTTGTTGTTTTAGGTTTGTTAATAGTTGTCAAACACATGCCTCAGACATTTTTAACCTCCACCTATTTGACCCAACACACTGAAACCAGCCCTGATTCTCTGCTGAGTGCATTTACCAAGATTGAGTCCTGTATTTGTCAGGTTGCTGCCAAAGCCGCCCTCCCCCTGCAGCCTTCCATGCAAACCATCTTTAACTTCTTGGCAGCTGCGATTCTCCTTATCCCTGTGGGTGGAGGAACTAGTAGGAGTGCAGAAAATCAGTGGGTTGTAGAAACCTGCATCTTCTTCTTCTTTTTTTTTTTCTGAGACAGAGTTTCGCTCTGTCACCCAGGCTGGTGACAGTGGTGCAATCTCAGCTCACTGCAACATCCACCTCCCAGGTTCAAGCGATTCTCCTGCCTCAGCCTCCCAAGTAGCTGGGACTACAGGTGCGTACCACCACATCCCACTAATTTTTGTATTTTTAGTAGAGACAGGGTTTCACCATGTTGGCTAGGATGGTCTCAATCTCTTGACCTTCTGATCCGCCAGCATCGGACTCGCAAAGTGCTGGGATTACGGGTGTGAGCCACTGCACCTGGCCAAAACCGGCATCTTCTCAATGCTCCCCACACCTTTCTTTCTTGAAGCAAGGAAGGACCTAGTTCTGGCACAGAAAATATACCCGAAGACATATCAGAAGTGCCCAACCAAATGGAGATTATAAGTGAATGTGGCCACTGGGATCACAGCTGCCCTAACAGGGCCATTCTAACTATTCTAATGCTGGTGAGCCCCCAGAGAATGAGGGATCACCTCAAAAATCTTCAAAGAGTTCAGAGAAACCCTGGACCTTCCACAGGCCTCCAGAGCAAGGCAGGAGTTTTGGTCCTGGGCAGATAACCCTGTCAGAGCATCAGACAAAGGCATCATGTTGGGTATGAGCAAGTCCCTCTCGACCTCTCTCTCCCCTCATTTCATGAACAGAGAAAGCAGCGCTCATGTCCAGAAAGACCACCAAGAAGCCCTGGGCACGTGTTTTGACTCAGAAAGTCCTAGAAGAGTAGAGAGAAAGGTCACCAGGTTATTTTAAACTCAAACTTGATACTTGGATGTATTCATGGTCTGGAATACAAGAGTTGAGAAATACCTCCCACTCCACTTATCACAGCTCAAGGCTTCACCCATGTATCAATTTGAGGTTTGGGCTCTACATTTTAAGATAGACTGAAGTATCCAAAGAGAGCCCAAGAAGACAGAAATCTATGGTATAAAAAAGAAAGCATGGGCCGGGCACAGTGGTTCACACCTATAATCTCAGCACTTTGGGAGGCTGAGCTGGGCGGATCACAAGGTCAAGAGATTGAGACCATCCTGGCCAACATGGTGAAACCCCGTCTCTACTAAAAAATATACAAAATGTAGCTGGGCATAGTGGCACGTGCCTGTAAGTTCCAGCTACTTGGGAGGCTAAGGCAGGAGAATCACTTGAACCCAGGAGGTGGAGGTTGCAGTGAGCTGAGATCATACCACTGCACTCCAGCCTGGCGACAGCAAGACTCCATCTCAAAAAAATAAATAAATAAAAAAGAAAGGATGAAAATTAAGCATATGTATTCAAAGCTCTTGTGATCCATTGGAAAAAATAAAAATAAAGCCAATGCAGAATGCTGAATATGGTGTGATTCCTAAGTTGTGAAAAAAAAAAAAAACGCCACAGGATGATAAAATCTCTGTGTTTAAGTAAAAGGAGACTGGTTATCTGAAAAGGGCTGATCTGTTTTCTATTATCAGCTAATTCAGTGATTTTATTGCTACTCTCCCCTGAGTTTCTACCATGGGCAGTGCAGGCACTGAACGAGAGAATCTTCTAAGGGAGACTCAGAGAGTTCATTTCAGGGGAGTGATGCTGAGGGACAGAGTTATCTCCATGGCTCCTGGAAAAAACAAGGGCCTCTCGGGTATCAGTGGCACTTTCTAAGCCTACCCAGTGACAACACGTGGTGGAGAACCAGGGTTCCATTCTAGAGAGGAAGTTTGAAAGACATGTTGGCTAAGAGAAAAATAAGTAAATACATCATCTCCAGGTTACCCACCCTAATCTCATCTCAAATTCCCATGCATCGTTGGAGGGACCCAGTGGGAGTAACCAAATCATGGGGCAAGTCTTTTCCTTTCTGTTCTTGTGATAGTGAATAAGTCTCATGAGATCTGATAGTTTCATAAAGAGGAGTTTCTTTGCACAAGCTTTCTCTCTTTGCCTGCTGCCATCCATGTAAGAAATGACACGTTTCTCCTTGCCTTCTACTATGATTGTGAGGCCTCCCCAGCCACGTGGCACTGAAAGTCCAATAAACCTCTTTCTTTTGTAAATTGCCTAGTCTCAGCTATGTCTTTATCGGCAGCATGAAAATAGACTAATACAGTAAATTGGTACCAGCAGAGTGGGGCACTGCTGAAAAGATACCCAAAGATGTGGAAATGACTTTGGAAATGGATAACAGGCAGAGTTTGGAACAGTTTGGAGGGCTCAGAAGACAGGAAAATGTGGAAAAGTTTGGAACTGCCTAGAGAATTGTTGAACGGCTTTGACCAAAATGCTGAGAATGATACAACAGTGAAATTCAGGCTGAAGTGGTCTCAGAAGGAAAGGAGGAACTTGTCGAGAACTGGAGCAAAGGTGACTCTTGTTGTGTTTTAGCAAAGAGACTGGTGGCATTTTGCTCCTGCCCTAGAGATTTGTGAAACTTTGAACTTGAGAGTAGCTGGTGGAAGAAATTTCTAAGCAGCAAAGCATTCAAGAGATGACTTGGGTGCCATTAAAGCCATTCAGTTTTAAAAGGGAATCAGAGCATAAAGGTTCAGAAAATGTGCAGCCTGACAATACGATAGACAAAAAAAAATCCCATTTTCTGAGGAGAAATTCATGCTGGCTGCATAAATTTTCATAAGTAATGAGGAGCCGAATGTTAATTCCCAAGACAAAGGGGAAAAGGTCTCCTGGGTGTCAGAGGTCTTCACCGCAGCACCTCCCATCACAGGTCCAGAAGCCTAGGAGGAAAAAGTGGTTTTATGGGCCAGGCCCAGCATCCCTGTACTGTGTGCAGCCTAAGGACTCAATGCCATAAGTCCCACCTGCTCCAGCCGTGGCTGAAAGGAGCCAACATAGAGCTCGGCCCAGGGCTTCAGAGGCTGCAATCCCCAAACTTGGCAACTTCCATGTGGTGTTGAGCCTGCAGGTGCACAACAGTCAAGAATTGGGGTTTGGAAACCTCCACCTAGATTTCAGAAGATGTAAGGAAATGCCTGGATGCCTGGGAAGAGGTTGCTGCAGGGGTGGGACCCTCATGGAAAATCTGTGCTTGAGCAGTGTGGAAGGGAAATGTGGGATCCGTGCCCCACAAAGAGTCCCTACTGGGGCTGTGAGAAGAAGGCTACCATCCTCCAGACCCTAGAATGGTCGATCCCCCGACAGCTTGCACCATTCTCCTGGAAAAGCTGTAGTCACTCATTGCCAGCTGGTAAAAGCAGCCAGGAGGGAAGTTGTACCCCACAAAGCCACCATGGTGGAGCTACCCAAGACCATGGGAACCCACCTCTTGCACTGGCATGACCTGGATGTGAGACATGGAGTCAAAGGAGATCATTTTGGAGCTTTAAGATTTGACTGCCCTGCTGGATTTCAGACTTGCATGGGGACTATAGCCCCTTTGTTTTGGCCAATTTCTCCCATTTGGAATGGCCGTACTCACCCAATTCCTGTATCCCCATTGTGTCTAGGAAGTAACTCAGTTTTGATTTTACAGATTCATAGGAGGAAGGGACTTGCCTTCTCTCAGATGAGACTTTGTGAACTTTTGAGTTAATGCTGAAATGAATCAAGACTTTGGGGACTGTTGGGAAGACATGATTGGTTTTGAAATGTGAGGATATGAGATTTGGGATGGGTCAGGGGTGGAATGATATGGTTTGTCTGTGTCCTCACCCAAATCTTATCTTGAATTCCCACATGTTGTGGGAGGGACCTGGTGGGAGATAATTAAATCATGGGGCAAGTATTTACCATGCCGTTCTCATAACAGTGAATAAGTCTCACGACATCTGAAGGTTTTATAAAGAGGAGTTCCTCTACACAACCTCTCTCTCCTCATCTGCTACTATCCATGTAAGACATGAGTTGCTTCTCCTTGCCTTCTGCTATGATTGTGAGTCCTCCCCAGTCATGTGAACTATAAGTCCATTAAGCCTCTTTCCTTTGTCAATTACCCAGTCTCAGGTATGTCTTCATCAGCAGTGTGAAAATGGACTAATATGCTTAAATATTGAATAAAGGCTATGAAAGAAAGAGTGGGGTTTTCTTGGGGGATCTTAAGAATGATACCCACCTTCCTTGTTTAAGAATCCTCTTGCCTGGGGACAAAGGGCTCCACTTATTTTTAGGTGTCTAAAGTGTAATGGAGCTCTGAGGACAGAAATCCAACTCTGGCTAGCTTTGGCAAAAGGGGAGATGTTTGAGGGTCATGTAACCAGTCTCCAAGGGGCTGGAATGTGGTTGATCTGGGGACATCTAGAACCAAGCAGTGGTGTGCCATCAGCACTCTGCTCACCTCTCCCTTTCTCTAATGTTGGCTTCAGATTTTTGTTCTTATTTTTCACATACTTCCTTTATGTCTTGATCTCCACTATCAAAGAGGAGCTGCCTCTCTTTCCTTAGTTTCATGCCAAAATATTCTAGAGAAGATCTGTGTATTAGTCAGGATTCTCTTAGAGGGACAGAACTAATAGGAAATTATATATATATATATAACATAGGATATTACATATAATATAGGCCATATATTTATATTATAAATATAAATGTATTTATATATAATGCAGATACAAAATAGGATATATTATATATTATTATAAATATATATTCTATTTTATTTATATATCATATATATATATAAGAGTTTAAGCAAGCAAATTGAAAGGGAGTTTATTAAGGATTAACTTAACAATCACGAGGTCCCACGATAGGCTATCTGTTAGCTAACGAGCAAGGAGAGCCAGTCCAAGTCCCAAAACTGAAGAACATGGGAGTTCAGTGTTCAAGGGCAGGAAGCATCTGGCACGAGAGAAAGATGTAGGCTGGGAGGCTAGGCCCATCTCTCCTTTTCACATTTTTCTGCCTGCATTATATTTTATGGAAGCTGATTAGATTGTGCCCACCACATTAAGGGTGGATCTGCCTTCCCCAGCCCACTGACTAGGTGCAGGGGAAGTTAATCTCCATTGGCAACACCCACACAGACACACCCAGGGTTAATATTTTGTATTGGGCAGTGTGCACACTGCCTCAATCCAATCAAATTGACACTCGGTATTAACCATCACAGGCTGGGTCATGTGTGCACCTCTGAGGGCAGGTGGACAGGGCCCTCACTGGAACCATGTGGCTAGAGCAGCCAGAGAAGCAGATCCCAGCAAGGACTGAGCAGACATAGCCACAGTGTCCAGCATGGCACTGCACAGGATGCCAAATTCTATGTATGTGTGGGGTGGGTCATGGAGCTGGGGGAGAAAAGAGAAACAGATCTTGAGAGTAGGGGTGGAGTAGGGTTGGAAGACAGGTCATCCTGTGGCATAAGCAAGTGAATTGAAAGGACATTCAGTTCTGCTCTTGAACAAAGATGCCTCAGGCCATATACATTTCTTGCCAATTTCCTCTCAACCTTAACTGATAATTTTTCCTCCATCAATTCTGCCTGAGCTAGTTGGCAAAATGAAATAACATTTTCTGTTTATTTGTGCTTGGTATAGCTGGAAAGATTCCTATGAAGTTGTGTTTTTTCCCCCTCATCATTTTGTTTGTAAATTTCTACTCAACATAAGTTGTTTCTCAATAGGCTGCTTGGGAACTGTATGATGTACCGGTATTTGTCAGTAGTAGCTACATCTTTCTACTTGGTTGAATCTGCCTTCCAGCTATGAACTCTAGCTGTGAGTGTGATAGAAGCTGATGTGGTTTGGCTGTGTCCCCACCCAAATCTCATCTTGAATTGTAGCTCCCGTAATTCCCCTGTGTCTGGGAGGGACCTGGTAGGAGGTAATTGAATCATGGGGGGGCAGGTCTTTCCCGTGCTGTTCTCATGATAGTGAATAAGTCTCACAAGATCTGATGCTTTTATAAAAGGCAGCTCCCCTGCACACACTCTCTTGCCTGTTGCCATGTAGGCCGTGCCTTTGCTTCTTTTTTGCCTTCCACCAGGATAAGGTCTCCCCAGCCATGTGGAACTGAGTCCATTAAATCCCTTCTCTTTATAAATTACCCAGTCTCAGGTATGTCTTTATTAGCAGTGTGAGAACAGATTAATATAGAAGCATATTCTGTATTAGAAGGTGAACAGAACACCTTAGCTTTCCCAGAATGGGTCAGCAGCCTGACAGGGGTGACAAGGACATGCAGTGGAGATGCTCAGGACTTCGGAGCCAGACAGACTAGGGTTTGGATCCAGGCTGTAAAATGAATAAGTACTGTTCTGGAGGATGGGGCACACAACCCAGATCCCCCTTCCTGATCACAGTATCCATTGCCCTGGCTGTTGAGGGTATTGACTGGTGATGGTTTGAAACTGAGGCATTTCCTGGGTGTTGCCGTGGCTGAGGGACCTACCTCACCCAAGGTTACACATATCCCCAGAGTGCCTGGGCTGATTCAAGGGTTCAAAGGCTCAACAATCTCATCTCAGTTCAGGGCAATTCTGAAGTTACCCAGCTCTGGAACTTCTGTGGGATCTGCTGTGGCCTTTGTTGTGACTGCACAGGTGTTCAGCCTCTCTCTCTGCCCCATCCTGTTTTTTTTTTTTTTTTTTTTTTTAGTGTTGCTTTAGAGAGCATTCCCAATAAACTTCCTACATGCAAATGCCCATCTCAGGATCTAAAACAGGTAAATCCTACATTTACCCTGTAGGATTTTTTCTACAGGATTAAAGTCAATGTATGTATTAAGCAAATGCTCACTGCAATGGTTTAAAAGCCATGATCTACATAGTTCAGTCTTAGCGTTAAGCCAGAATTAAATAAAATACAGTATATTCAACCAGAATAATTCCAAAATAACTTGAGTCCTTTAATTATCTTATTAGGAGCAAGACTCTCCCTTGTAAGTTCCAAGAAAGCCAAATAAGACTTGTTTAAGGAAAGCACAGCCACAGCTACTTATACATACGGTTGGTGGGGAAGTTTCATAAATCTACAATGTCCAGGGGTAGACTTTCATGCACATCTGGATCCAGGGGACATTAGCCATTGCCAGTGGCATCTGGAAGCTCGACTGGAACACCAGCATATCTTGGTCTTTTTCCCTCTCCAGGCAGTGTCGGGGTCTCTTCTTCCCCTTGTGATCTTGTCAGCAGGCTAGCTAGACTTCTGGTATGGTCACTCAGGACTCCTAAAAATGCACTAGTCACTGTCATGCAATGATATGCAGCTTCCTGTTGTGTGCCATGCCATATTAATGTTTGGTCACTCTAACACCTTCTGAATTAGGGTTCTCAAGAGAAACAGGACCAATAGGGTGTGTGTGGGGGAGGGGGAGTGGGTAAGGAATTGGCTCACACAATTATGGAAGCTGAAAAGTTCCAAGATGTGCTGTCAGCAAGCTGGAGACCCAGGAGAGACAGTGCTGTAGGTCCAGGTTGAGCCCAAAGGCCTGAGATCCAAGAGAATCAATTATGTAAGCTACAATCTGAAAGTCAGCAGGCTTGAGACCCAAGAGCCAGTGTTTCCGTTCAAACTCCACCGCAGGAAAACACCAATATCCCAGCTGGAACACTCGGGCAGAAGGAGTTCCCTCTTACTCGGCCTTTTCGTTCTAGTCAGGTCTTCACAACTTCTACTGATTACATCAAATCATGGACTAGAACAACTACACAGAAAACCAGTGAGGAAATACAAGACTTGAACTACACTGTAATCTGTTAGATTTAACATACATCTATAGAACACTTAGCAGAATATATTATTCTCAAATATACATGGAACCTTCTTCAGGATAAATCATACACTAGATCATAAAACAGCCCTCAGTAAGTTTAAAAGAACTGAAATCATACAAAGTATATTCTCCACAGGGCCACACAAGAGTGAGAATACCAGGTGTTCACTGGGTGGGGGAGGGGGATCCTTGCTGGGGATCAGCTACCGAAGTCTACCTGGGCAAAATCTACTTACAGACAAAAAGCAAACAGTTTTGGGCATGCAGCTAGCTGCTCCCTGAAACTCCTTTCGTTTTCCACGTTCAGGCTTTGGATCTTGGTAAACACGAAAGTCCTTTGGAGGACTAACATGCCAAACTTCCATCAGTCACTTACATCTTTGTGAAACCAAGGATCTTCAGTGATGTGATAAAGGAAGGGTATACATCAAAGCCCTGGGACTGAAGATGGGGATGAAGGAGCTTTACTGAAAGATGGGTGGGGCGGGCTGGGTGGCAAGATCAGAGTCCGAAATGTACCTCGCCCACTTCTATGGTTTCCATAGTGCCAGACCTGCTTAGGTCCTTCATAGGTAGTGACAGCCAAGTGTCTCTCCTCCAGGGCGTCTTTAGTAGGAATCTCAGCCCGAGTCCAGTGCCATGCAGCTACCAGAGCACAATTGTGGACAGGTCCCAAAATTGGGAGGGAATGGGTTTGGGAACATTAGAGCCTTTCTAGAGCCACCAAAATTACAAACTAACTCTGCAGTCTGTTGGTAGCCTTTTAATGGACATCAAGATATATTTACTAGAACAAAGATTCTGTTCTTTTTCTTTAAGATCATTCCTCTCTTAGGGATTGGAGAACAATCCTAATTTGTAAAGAGGTTTTTGGAAACTCCTTTATAAATACTGATGTCATAGTTAGTTTGACCTCAGTAACCTGAAGCTACCAACAATGTCAGAAGAGCCAAAGAATTCAGCATGACAGGCCAGTCTGATGGTTTTTCTCTTTGATTTCAGAAGACAATGATTCCTCAAGTGTGCTTGGAATGGAAATGATAAACAAGAGTCATTGCTTTCTTCCCATGTGAAGGTCTGTCATTTGAGCTCTATATTTCAAGTCTTACCTGCACCTAGCCTTTGGCATGAAATGTGTCATTGAATCAACTAATGCTTTTTTTTTTTTTTTGGGAGACAGAGTTTCACTCTTGTTGCCCAGGCTGGAGTGCAGTGGCTTGATCTCAGCTCACTGTAACCTCCGTTTCCTAGGTTCAAGCAATTCTCCTGCTTCAGCCTCCCAAGTAGTTGGGATTACAGGTGCCTGCCACCACAACCAGCTAATTTTTTTGTATTTTAGTAGATCTGGAGTTTTGCCATGTTGGGCAGGCTGGTCTCAAACTCCTGACCTCAGAGGATCTGCCCGCCTTGGCCTCCCAAAGTGCTGGGATTACCAGTGTGAACCACCATGCCGGCCAATTAATGCTTTTAAATGGCTTGCTTTACTCCATTTTTTTTTTGCAAACATTCAGTTACCTCATTCTATTAGCAAAGGCTGTTGACAGGTCTAAGAAAAACTGAAGGCATTCATCCCTGGCAAAGATTCGTAATTTGTGATGGTGGTGGTTACTACACCCAAGATTTCCAACTTAATTGGAAACAGTGGGAAGTAATTTAGTTGTGACTGTTTCTCCAGCTATTAATTTAGCTGATTTTCATTCCATCAAGGCTCTAAGGGAAACAATTCCAAACTAATTAGCCAGAACTTCCATTTGATAGTATAGTAGTTGATTACAGGTAGGACATATTGGGTGTTTCACTTGTCCAGGCTTCTTAAGTTAAACTCTGCAAGGGTGCCCGGCCCCAGCTCTGGATACATTTGGCATCTAGAGACAGAGCTTTAAAACTGCTGGGGTTTATAATTAAAACCAGAGTCTGTTCGGTGACCAAACACTAAAACTGCTTGAGTTTTGTTTTTCTAGTTGAATTTCCAATGACAAAATATCACAGGCGTTTTGGTTATTGGCTCTTCCTAGGAGAACTGCTGCTAAGATAATATCTAAAACTTTACAACAGTGTTTAAAAAGAGAAGTTAGCAGTATAAGAATCTTCTTTAAAAAAGATAAAGCAAATACTTTCCACTCGATTATTTTATGAAGACTTTAGTGATATTGAAAATCTGATATTTTTGTCTGCTAACTCTTGTGAACTAACTGGTTTTTCTAAGCTTTCCACAGGACTGTTCAAGCTGATGAGGCACCCCCATGTTCTGAGATCTTTACAAGGCAGCGAATGGTCCTACTTACTTAGTAATTTTCCAAGGCCAGGAATTGGGCTCAGCTCAGTTCTGCAGGAACAGACCTGAGCACCAATGATCCCTGCTTCAGGTAGTTCTCAGGTCTCTTTCCTTCTTGCACGGGTAACTCTATGCTACACAGCCCCAAAGCAAGTTTCCTCAAAGGGGTCATGGTAAAAAAACACTTTTTAAAAATTATTTTTATTTTTTAAGACAGTCTTGCTGACTCCCAGGCGGGAGTGCAATGGTGCGATCTTGGCTCACTGCAATCTCCACCTCCTGGGTTCAAGCAATTCTCCTGCCTCAGCCTCCCGAGTAGGTGGGATTATAGGCATCCACCACTACACCCGGCTAATTTTTGTATTTTTAGTGAGATGAGGTTTCACCGTGTTGACCAGGCTGGTCTCAAACTCCTGACCTCAAGTGATCCGCCCACCTCAGCCTCCCAAAGTGCTAGGATTACAGCCACTGCGCCTGGCCCAAGACTATCAGTTTTAAGCTGCAAATTAGATCTGGCAAATTTGGCCGAATGAGAGCACTCTGATTGCATTTCTCTCACCCGCACCATCCACCACTCCCCTGCAGCTGAGTCCAGCAGGTGCTCCTCCTTCCCTGCCAAGGACGCACTGCACTGCTTCTAAATTGTCTGAGTTTTCAGTGGCAGCTTAGATGTTGGTCAGGCTTTCATAAGTCTGGGAAACAGAGTCTTCAGTCAGCACGTTCACCACTGAGGCCTGATGGGAAGGTGTGCGACTACACAGCAGCACAAGGGATTCCACCGGCCACGTGGGGAAACTGGCCTCATTACTGCACAGTCACCTCGTTACGTGGTCTCCTCGGGCCAGCAACCTCTATTCTTAATTCCTGCTTTCATCCGGCCATTCGTCTTAAACTACCTCCTTGTCTCATCTCAAAATTCAGTGTTTAGCTTACATACAGTGGAGACCTAAGGACTAACACATCACAGCACTGACGGAAATAACTTGTTCTCATTCGCTCATTATTCAGCAACCATTTATGAATGTCTGTTCAGCCATTAGATAGTCTAGATTTTCCAAGATAGCTTTGTTTAATGAAATGTTGAGTCTGGGTGGGGTGTAATCCTAGTGCTTTGGGAGGCCCAGGTGGATGGATTGCCTGAGCTCAGGAGTTGCAGCCCAGCCTGGGCAACACAGTGAAACCTCGTCTCTACTAAAATACAAAAAAATTAGCCAGGCGTGGCATTGCACACCTGTAATCCCAGCTACTCAGGAGGCTGAGGCAGGAGAATCGCTTGAACCCAGGCTGCGGAGGTTGCAGTAAGCTGAGATAGCAGCCTGGGTGACAGAGTGAGACTCCGTCTCCAATAAAATAAAGAAATTTTGATGTTTTACATGAAAGCAATTTATTAACTATATAGTAAATATGATCTTAACACTTGAGGTGTAGCATCATGATTCAGAGAAAATTCTTATCACAACTGAATGACAGAATCCATAAACAGAGCCAAACTGAGTCTTAAGAGATGCCCTTTTGAAAATGTACATACCTTTCCTAGGAGGGAAGAGTTCCTGGTGAATAAAAACACCAGTTCCAGTCTGTGATATGGAACAGGACTTGGCAAAGTATTTTCACAGATAGCTTGTTTCTAGTTTTGAAAGCTGCCCTTTGTTTGGAAACAGCCACTTCATGCAGAAAGAGCACACATGTAACTATGTTTACATCTCTGAAGAGAGAGGCAGAATTACGGTAGTCTGTAATATCTGACTGTTTACAGGAAGAATAACTCTTTTATAAATACTCAAATTGGCCTAGTGCGGTGGCTCACACATGTAATCCCAGCACTTTGGGAGGCCAAGGCAGGTGGATCACAAGGTCAGGAGTTCGAGATCAGCCTAACCAACATGGTGAAACCCTGTCTCTACTAAAAATACAAGAATTAGCCAGGCGTGGTAGCACATGCCTGTAGTCCCAGCTACTCAGGAGACTGAGTCGAGAATCTCTTGAACCTGAGAGGCGGAGATTGCAGTGAGCTGAGATCGCACTACTGCACTCCAGCCTGGGTGACAGAGCGAGACTCCATCTCAAAACATAACAAAACAAATCAAAAACAAATTAGGAAAACAAGGGGGAGAGGTTGAATGATGCCCTCTAAGTTTGGGATTTGACTTGCTGTATGTTAATATCTCGGTTACGAGCAAAGATGAACAAGCGATGATTCTTGCTTTAAATGTGTTGACAGGAGGTTATATACCAATAGTTCTAACAGGAGATGGAAAGGGACGAGTGTCACAAGGAGGAGACACGGGGCACTGCAGAGAAGGACCTCACCTTCTGCTGGAAAGGCCACTTAGAGGAAGCATTTTAGCCAGTGTTGAAGGACCCAATCACTTTGCAACAGCAGCGGTGTGTGGTCGGGTGTTGAAGGCAGGCAAAATGTGTGGGCAAACATCTGCCAAGAAGGGTAATGCAGTCCAGGTCATGGGAGGGCAGTACAGAGAGATGAAGAGGAAGTGACAAATTGATCAATACATCTCAGGCTAGCGAGCCTGGACATCGTTTAGCAAGCAGTGGGGGAAGGGTAAACCTGTAAGTTATTAAGGTTGAGAGTCGGGGGCAGGGCATGATGGGAGAAGCTAATACCGAGGTCTTGAGTAGAATGGGGGGAGACGGGAGATACAGTGAGGACGAGAGGAATGCAGGCACCTGGGAAGGCAAATGGGACCTTCCACAGTGTGCAGGAAATGGTAAGGCCCCCGTGCACGAGGAAGAGGACTGTTGATGGAAATCTGTGGCCACAGAGGCTTCGGGCATCTCAGAAAGCGTTTGGTGTCAGTCTGGCCAGAAACAAGGGATGCTGGGTGAGTGCGAGCAGTGCCTCTCAAACTTTAATGTATGCACAAACTACTTGGGGATTTTGTAAAAATGTGGATTCTGCATCTGTAGATCTGGGTGGGGCCTGAAAGAGTGTACACATTTCAATAAGCTCCCAGGTGAAACTCATGCTGCCGGTCCAGGGACCACCCTTTGAGTAGCAAGGAGCTAGAGCTACTCACATTTGCTAATGTTAGGCAGTGATTTATAACAGCTGGAAGATCTGTGAGAAAGTGACCCAGCTGCATCTAAGTAAGTGTTATTATTTCTTTAAATCTCACTCTAAATGTGGCAGAAAGCTGGCACACGATTAATTGTATTTGTTTCTTAGATGTTAATTTGACCCACGGAAACGGTGGTCCTCTCCCCAGGAGTGTGTGTGCGAACAACCTTTCTAGGTGTAGAAGTTGTCAGCAACCCCTGAGGACAATCCGCTTCCCCGTGTATGAGGGAGGGGGATGATGCTGCAAAGGGGAAAGAGACCCCTCCATCGTCCCAGAAGCCTCCCTTCTGTATTAGGGGGCCTACAGGAGCAGCTTCGGGACCCGGCAGAAGTCAAGGAAGAATACTTGTCCAGAAGGGATAGATCCTCTAGCCCATCCTGACCCAGTGTCTGCGGTCAGTTTGCAGCCTGGAAGAAGAGGCTGGGGATTACCTCGAGGTAATAATCTATGGTGGGAGGCTGATGATCAAAATGGTAGCAGGAAAGCAGGATGCAGCATTTTGGGTGGGACTCGCAGGCTGATGGCCCCCTGCCTCTAGAACTGCTCTTCCCAGCTCCAAAAAGTCTCCCTGCGAAAAGGCTTGTAGGGCCTTTATTTCTGGGAGAGCAGCTGCAGCTTCACATCAGCGGTCCTGGAGCAGAGGCCCCTGGTCTTTGTGTGAGGCAGGAGGGCTGGCTTTGAGCCTCTCTTGAGCTGGATAAAGGGGTGTGTATGCCCATGAGTATATTTTGAGTCATCTACATATAGGATAACCATTTATCCCTCTTCATCATCTTAAGCCATATTTCTCTTAATCCACTTGGACCATTTTGGGGTCATCCTGTTTTCCCCTCCTGGGATAGCCATGCCAGGTTGCTTATTTGCATAATTTGGCCCTGGTCCCTTCTAACCTCACCTCTGAAGACAGATTTCTGGGTCCAACTGGACCCAGTAGGCCTGGAGGACTGGGCACTGCCCCGGACAGTGAGGCTCGAGGCTCCCGTCCAGAACCCACGCCCACAAAATCATCAATGGTTCCAATCATTAGAGGTGTGGTATAATATGTGGGGGTTCTGGACAGCAAGGGTTCAAATCCTGGCTCTGCCAAATAGTTACCTGGCCTGCTTCTCAAGGACCTGCACTTTGGGGCCAGCCTAACTGGGATCTCTATTCTAAATCATCGCCTTCTCCTTGTGAGACCTTGGGCAAGTCACACGATCACTCTTGAGTGTCAGTTTCCTTGGCCATAAAGCAGAGATAATGATACTCTCTCTTGTGGTAAGAGTTGAGTTACAGAATGGGTGGGAAGCATCTCATACTGTGTGTGGCGCAGGGGAAGCACCCAATAAATAATAGCTATTACCATGAAATGATAGTTAATAAGTAAAGAGTTGTGGGTATTATTAGAAACAAAGTAGGTACGTCTGCTTCTTAGATCCCCCCCCAACCCCTGTCCCTCTGGGAAGCCAGACCACAAGCTCATAAATGCAGCATGGCGTCCACCTGGTGGCCGCATCCCCAAATCTCTCATCAAAAACTTGGAGGAAATGAAAAGGCTTGTAATTTATAAACCAAGGCTTCTCATGGGGGCCAGGGGAGGAGAGTAGAGGGCAAGCACACACTCTGGGGCCTTGGTGGGGGCCTCGCAGGCAGCTTGAAAACAAAGTGGCACTTTGTCCTGGGGCCTGGCTTTGCTTTTTGTCATAATATTTAATTTTGAAATTTCAAGTAACATTAAAGTGTGAGGTATTTACAGCTGCTAAAGAAGGGAACATAGGTTAAAAAGGTTGAGAAATCATCTATAACCTACAAAGCACAGCAAAGCCCCAGGAATTCGACAGGTACAGGGACGCTTCGGGCTCAGTACCTTCTGCCTGCTCTGCCCAGCGCCCACCTGTCCCCGGCGTGGCAGGGGTGGTGGAGCCTGCCCGCACTGCCCAGCAAGCTGCCTAATTGGAAAAAGCTGGCACTTTTGTGTTCTGGCCATTTCCTTTTCCTTTATAATGCAAATGAGTGAGACTTTAACAAATGTTCTTTAAAAACTGATGCCCGTTTATCCTTGGGTTTTCAGTATCCTTCCACTTATCCCTTAGGATGTGAGGGCATACATCCTTTATTCATCGTGAGAAGCCCATTTGCCAGCCTGGCTAAATACAACTCCTTCACGAATCTTTTATTCACACTTTTAATTCTTTTTACACTACGGGCTTAATAAAATAGTAAAAATTAACAAAAGTGAAGAAATATACTTGTGCAGAGAGTGCACAAAAGATATACTTGCAGGATAGTGCACAGGTATATGGCTTTTTGAATTGCTGCAACGTGAATTTGACCAATCACAAAGCAGAGCGTTCCCACTGCCACCCCCGGAGGGTGAGCACAGTCCTGGCTTGGAACGACGCTGAATCGTTTTGCTTGGGTTTGAGCTTTATGTAAATGGAATCCCACAAGAGGTACTATGTTATACAGGATGTACGATGTTAGGGACACACATCATCCATGTTGTTGGGTGTTGTTCTAGATCCTTCATTCTTGTTGGGGTATAGGTCCACGGTGTGGTCCTTCATGGCCGGGGATGTCCCTAGTGGAGGTGGGCGTGTGTCTCCTGACAGGATTGGTCCTACGGATTGCCATGTGACCTCGGATAGCCCATGGGAATTTCCCAAATATGAAGGGAAATTGGATAGGTATCTCTCTTCCTTAGGAGAAAGGGTATATCATAGCAGACTGGAGTCAGGCCATCTGTGTCCCATACTGGCTGTGTCACTGACTAGGTGTGGAATCTGGTATGAGTTATTCTACCTCTCTGCTTCCTGTGTTAATTTCCTCTTCTGTAAAAGGAGGCAACAACAGCATCTACTCCATAGGGTGATTTCAAAGATTAAATGAGTGCGTAGAATCGCACCAGGTACAAATTAAGGCTGATAAGTGGATTTTTATTCCTGGATGGTGAACTGTGAAGGTGCGAGGTTTGGCTGTGGTGGCCACTGAGCTGCTTGCTGTAAGAACGTTGATTTCCTTGAGGTTCCCCATGCACACTGTGTCTGTCGTGCCTCTAAGCCTTCACACATGCTGTTCCCTCTGCCCAGCTTATCAGCGTCCCTTTTATTCCCACAGAAAATCTTCATCCCTTTTTCTGTCTCAGTTCAAAGGGATGGACCAGTCCTGTGAGCATCCTTCCCATGTTCTCCCAAGCAAATGCAGTCCCCATCCCTGCTTTCGTCATTGTGCCACAGCAGTTTTCAAAGTATAGTCTACAAACCCCTTTTAAAATAAAATTTTAAATAAAAATTTAAAAGTTAAAAGTAACATGTATACTGTTGAAAAGTACACAAGTGTATGGCTTTTTGAATTGTTACAAAGTGAATTCAACCAATCAGGAAGCAGAACATTATCACTACCACCCCTGGCAGAGTGAGGACAACCCTAAGAGGTGATTTGCTTTGTTCACTGTGTTGACATTTGCACTGATGATGCTAAAGCATTGCTGAATGAATGTAACTGCATTTGCGTAAATCAAGTGACACCTGGCAGGATGTGGTGGCTCACACCTGTAATCCCAGCACTTTGGGAGGCCAAGGCGGGTGGATCACCTGAGGTCAGGACTTCAAGACCAGCCTGACCAACATGGTAAAACCTCATCTCTATTAAAAATACAAAAATTAGCCAGGCATGGTGGCAGGCATCCATAATTCCAGTTAGTTAGGAGGCTGAGGCTGGAGAATTGCTTGAACCCGGGAGGCAGAGGTTACAGTGAACCGAGATTGCACCACTGCACTCCAGCCTGGATGACAGCTTGAGATTCCATTTCAAAAAAAAAAAAAAATCAAATGGCACGAAACTGTACTACTAGTCATTGGATTCTTCATCATCACGTACTCATTGTAAAGAAAGGAAAAAGAAAAGCCAGTTTCATTTAGGAATGCCTTTGATGAGGCAGTAAAAATGGTTAAATTTTGACCCTTGAATACATGTCCATGTATTTTTGAATATTCTGTGTAATGAAATAGGAAGCATGCATGAAGCATTTCTGTGTACTGAAGTAGGACGCCTGCCTCAGGTAAAAACACCTGTGTGAATGACTTACAAGCAGAATTAGCTGCCTTTTCTATGGGACACCATTTTTGCTTGAAGGAAGAAGTGACAGACTATAGTTATTCAGACTTGGATATCTGGCTGAGATTTTCTCAAAAATGAATAAAGAAAGCCGGTCACATCAAGAAAAATAATTGTCAATACTTGGTGCCAAAGCTAAAAGTTGAACTTTCAAGTATAAATTAAATTTTTGGAAAACATATAAATGCCACCATGAGTTTAAAAGTGTCCTGGTACTTACAGACTTTTCTGGTGAGACACGTGGAGATGTTCATGAATGAGACTGAGCCAGACTCTTACGCAGCACTCTTTAAGATAATTAATGAGACAAATAATAATGGTACATATTTATGGGATACAATGTGGTTTTGATATGTACATTTCTACATGGTAGAAAGATTAACCTAATTAACAGCCATCACCTCACCTTCTTATTCTTTTGTGTTGAGAATGTTTAAAATCTACTCCTTTAGCCATTTTGAAATATACACTCTATTATGGATTATGGTCACCAGGCTGTGCAAGATGAGAACTTATTCTTCCCATGTCACTGAAACTTTGTATCCTTTTACTAATATCTCCCCTTTCCTCAAACCTGCCCCGCCTCAGGTAACCACCATTCCACTTTCTGTTTCGAATAGCTTGTTTAGACTCCACAGATAAGTGAGATGATTCGGTATTTATCTTTTTGTGTGTGGCTTATTTTGCATAATACAGTGGTCTCCAGTTTATCTACGTTATCATGAACGACAGAATTTCGTCCTTTTTAAGGTGTATGGTATTCCATCATGTGTATATGCCCATTTCTTCATCCATTTATCTGTTGATAGACAGGTTGTTTTCATATCTTTGCTATTGTGAATGATGCTGAAATGAACATGAGGGTGGATATATCTCTGACATACTGCTTTCAGTTCCTTTGGGTATGTACCCAGAGTGAGATTGCTGGATTATCTGGTAGTTCTACTTTTAGTTTTTTAAGGAAATTCTATACTGTTTTCTAAAATGGCTATACCAGCTGGTAGCTCATGCCTGTAATCCCAGCTAATTGGGAGGCAGAGGGGAGAGGATTGCTTGAGGCCAGGAGTTCAAATCTAGCCTGGGCAACATAGCGAGACCCCCCATCTCTATAAATAGATGGATAGATGGATAGATAACCAAAATGGCCATCCAGATTTATATTCTTACCAACAGTATGCCAGGCTTCCCTTTTCTCTATAGCCTGGCCAACACTTACTTTTTTCTTTTTGATAATAGCCATTTAAACAGGTGTAAGGTAAAATTGGGATTTTAATTTGCATTTCCCTGATGATTAGACATGTTGAGCATTTTTGTTATTGTTGCTTATCTGTTGGCCATTTGTATATCTTCTCTTGAGAAATGTTGATTCTGATTCTTTGCCCATTTTTAAGTTGATTTTGTTATTTTCTTACTATTGATTTAAGCTCCTTATATATTTTTGGGTGGTTGGTTCCATTTTTCTAAGAACCATATACTCACTGTGTCACCCAGGCTGGAATGCACTGGTGTGATCATAGCTCTCTGCAGCCTTGACCTCCTGGGCTCAAGCAATTGTCTTATCTGAGCCTCCCTAATAGCTGGGACCACAGGTATTTGCCACCACAGGCAGCTGAGTTTTTAAAAATTTTTTTATATAGACAGTCTTGCTATGTTACCCAGGCTGGTCTTGCACTCTTGGCCTCAAGTAATCCTCCTCATCAGCCTCCCAAAGCGCTGGGATTACAGGTGTGAGCCACTGTCACTGCACCTAACCCCTGAGTTCCTTTTTTGATATTAGCCTCTTATCAGATGTATGGTTTGCAAATATTTTATCCAAATCCATGGATTGCCTCTTCAGTCTTAATTGTTTCCTTCACTGTGCAGAGGACTTTTTAGCTTGATGCAATCCTATTTGTCTGTTTTTGCTTTTGTTGCCCGTGCTTCTGTTGTCATATCTAAAAAATCATTACCCAGTTTTGTCCCACTCTTTGTACATACCTTCCCCTCTCCAGGTTGTGGCAGTCCTCCTCTTGATACCACTGCCATCCCATCTACCATCTTCCTCGTCTCCAATTACTGTTCTACACTTCACCCCTCAGACATAGTGTGCCGCTGTGATTGACAGATGAATTTACCTGGAGAGGAGCTAGGCTGACTTCCAGGATAGCAGCCCCTGGACCATAGCCTTGCGGGGATGACACCTGCTCTTTGGTCAGCCCCTTTGCTTGGGGGTCCAGGAGGGATTTTAATCCCAATAATGGGAGGTGAAAGCCAGCCATTAATTAGCCAGCCAGTGGGGAAAGGCTAGTGCCCTGGAGGCTGACAGGAGAGAATGGGAGAACAGGCCCCCGTTACAAGCCCTTGTATTCACATCCTGCTTCTGCTTAGAAGTCCATGTTGGGAAGCAGCTGTGAAAGGAGGAGGTGTAACTGATGCATTCGCTTCCACTTTCTTAGGAGATGGCAGGGTTATTGTCCAGCATGTCTTTACCTGAAACTGCAAGTAGGAAGGAAACTTTGGGATCACCAAAGTCTCACATCTTTAGTCTAGAGGGAAAAAGACTCTCTTAACCTTCAGTAATCATAGAAAAGCATTGATGTCAAGTACTTATTGATAGCTAATATTGCTTGCTGGCAATTATTGTGAAGTTTGTTTTAAATTCCCTTTTGAAGATTATTTTTCTTAAGACATCAGGATCTCTTATGTATTATTCCTTTTATGTTTTAAACTTTTTAACACATGATTTTGAAATATAAATTCACACTCAAAAGAAGGTGCAAAGGTCATACAATGAATAATTTCCTTTATATCTGTCACCCAACTTTCCCCAGTGATAATGTTTTACGTGATCATAGTACATTATCCAAACCAGGAAACTGACATTAGTACAATACTATTGCCACAATGCTACCTCTTTATAGTTGTGCTCCATTGGTCTTTTTTTTTTTTTTTTTTTTTTTTGAGACAGAGTCTTGCTCTGTCACCCAGGGTGGAGTGCAATGGCATGATCTCAGCTCACTGGCATGATTCCAGCTACTTGGGAGGCTGAGGCCAATTCTCCTGCCTTAGCCTCCCGAGTAGCTGGAATTACAGGAACATATCACCATGCCTGGTTAATTTTTGTATTTTCAGAGATTTTATTACCACCAGGCCTGCTTTACAAGAACTTCTGAAAGAAGCATTATACATAGAAAGGAACAACCAGTATGAGCCTTTCTAAAAATATACCAAAAAGTAAAGAGCATCAACATAAAGAAGAATTTACATCAACGAATGGATAAAATAGCCAGTTAACATCAAATGGCAGTAACCCTAAATTTAAATTGACGAAATCCCCCAATCAAAAGATACAGCCAAAACCTAAGGTATATCCAAAGATACACAAAGACTCAAAACAAAGGGTTGGAGAAAAATTTACCAACCAAATGGAGAGCAAAAATAAATAAACAAAAAGCAGGAGTTGCAATTCTCACATTTGATAAAATAGATTTCAAAGCAACAAAGATACAGTGGTAAAAGGATCAATGCAACAATAAGAGATCTTAATACCCAGATACATAAGACCCATAATGAGATTTAGACTCAACGAGACAGAAAATTAATAAGGATATCCAGGACTTCAACTCAGATCCGGAACAAGTAAACTCAATAAATATTTATAGAGTTCTCCATTTTAAATACACAAAATATTGATCGGCCATTATTAATACCCATTTTTAGAATAAAGCAATATTCCTGTTCTCTCTCCCTCTTTTTCTTCCTCTTTCTTCCTCTCCTTCTCTCCTTTTTTTACTTTTCAACATCCTAGTTCCTCACCTCTACTCAATACATTCCTAAAAAAAAAAAAAAAAAAAAAAAAAATCCATCTTCAACAGGGATATCAGGGAATGTCTTCCAAATAAAAAACTATGGATTCTTCTTATGAGTCACTTCTGTGTCTCACCTCTTGAAAGCTGGGTTCTGCCCCTGTCAAGACCCACACTGATGTGAAATATAATTAGAGGTATATTGTTAGTATTTCATATACCTTAAACTGTCTAAAGACAAAAATGTTAGAGCCAGAAAGTAATAATCCTCCCTTTTAATTTCAGACTCTTTTGCTTCTTCTCTAGGCTTATATGAAAAGGCTCAAAGAAAGAAGGTAGAATCTTACATTAAAAAAAAAAATTTTTGTATTTTTAGTAGAGATGAGGTTTCACCATGTTGGCCAGGTTGGTCTGGAACTCCTGGCCTCAAGTGATCTATCTGTCTGTCTCCCAAAGTGCTGGGATTACAGGTGTGAGCCACTGCGCTCTGCCCATTAGTCTTTAAATATTGGTTTTACTTATTTTAGGAAATAAATTATGAAAATTTAGGAAATAAAGTTTGTAAAGTTTAGAAATAAGGTTTAGGAAAGTTATACTTTATATGAAGTATATATGATTGGAATCAGTGGAGCCTAGCATAGTGCATGTAGCAACTTGTGTGGAATTTAGGGCTGAAGAACTAGAGAAGCCTTCTGCAAATGTTGCTGGGACAGCTCACGGGCTGTGTGATTTTAGGTTTTAAACTTTTTATGATTAGACAAGAAATGCAACCTCTCTGAGCTTCAGTTTTATCACCTGTAAAGCGCAGTTAATGACACCCACTTCGTAGAGATGCTGCACAGGTTAGATATGAAGCATATGAAGTACCTGGGGTGTCCCAGGTTTTCTGTTCATGTTCAATGTCTTAAGTCAGTTTGCCCAGGGAACAGACTCTGAGATGAAGAGCTGCATTCAAGTGGTTTGTTTGGAGAGTGCTTATAGGATCGACACCTGTAAGCTGGGAGGGACACGGGACTGGGCAGAGGGAGAAGTTGAACTATGAGGCAGTTGCCACACAAGGCCTCTGAAGATGCTCCAGGGAGCTGGGATGGCCCTCCAAAATTGTGCAGGCCTTTATCCCCTGGCACCACCCAGCTGTTGTATTGTGGGTTGCTCCTGGGGAGGGATGAAACCTTGAGCAGGTTGGCTCCCTTAAGCTGAGTGCAAGACCTGAAGACAGAGGGCTATGAGCCTTTAGCATCTAATGCTCCCAGCAGCTGGAGGCTGGCTGCCTTAGTACTGAACAGGAACCTGGGAGCGAGTCACAGCAACTACTCACTCATTATTACCATGGTGGCTTTGAGGAAGGGGGACATCAAATGGGGAGACAATGGATCATAGATTTTTCATCCTCCCACCCCATGTCAGCCACATTAAACCCAGGCAGCTATGAATGGCTTGATAACGCCACAAAAAGCTGTTTCATTTTCTGTTTTAGGGCATTAGAAGGGATCTGTTTACATCTTTAGGAAGAGCTATTTTGGAGAAGCGGGGAAAAAGCAATGGATCTCACTCTTCTTTATAGCTGCTAATGAGAATTTCCTAAATTTCTTTGCCAGCTCTATAAAAGAACCCCATCATGTGCAATCCTGCCCTATATAAGGATTGCCTTGAAGTGAGGTTTAGAGTCAGACTTTTAATGACTTTTCAAGAAATCCCTTCTTAGACTGCCAAGGACGAGTTGGTATCAGAAATATGCAGTAATTGTGTTTATTTAGTAATAGCTGGACGTCTACCAGAAGTCTCTGGGCTAAGGCCACTGGGGGATACCAAAGAAGAGAGGCTGATCCTCCAACCAGAAGGTTCCATTTTGTGCCTTCACTTAATACATGGCCGCTCTGTGGAATTGCTAAGAACCCTAAAGACTCTGCCAAAAGGCTCCCAGACCTGATAAATGACTTCAGTAATGTTTCAGGACACAAAATCAACGTACGAAAATCAGCGGCACTTCTATATACAAATAACGTTCAAGCTGAGAGTCAAATCAAGAACATAACTGCACAAAAAAGGGTAAAATACCTAGGAATACACCTAAAGTAAATAAGGGAATTTTGAAAGCACCAAACTAAGTATCATAATATGGTTTTGAGTACATAGTAGATGTATCATACCTACGGACTGATTATGATACTTACGGTTCATATTTAAATTTGATTTTGTGTAATTTATAGACATCATGATGTCACGATCCCTTTTATAAGGGAAAGAGCATACGTGCTAGGGTAAAGCCCATCTCTTCTGTGCAACATCATGAGTTTTGGAATGGAATAAGTTTTCATGAGTTTTCCTGATTTGTTAGTCTCTCTGGAACAAATTCCTTTAGCCAGCTATCCAAACAACTATGTGCCTTTATTTGTTTATAAAATATAGCCCACAGCATATACTCATAGTGAGATAATAACATGCAAGAATTTTTAGCCAGCCACAGTGGCTCACGCCTGTAATCCCAGGACTTTGGGAGGCTGCAACGGAAGGAGCATTTGACCAGGAGTTTGAAACCAGCCTGAGCAACATAATGAGACCTCATCTCTACAAAAAATTAAAAACTTAGCTGGGCATCAGGTCACACACCTATAGTCCCAGGTACTTGAGAGGCTGAGGCAGGAGGATCACTTGAGTCCAGGAGTTTGAGGCTGTAGTCAGCTATGATCATACCACTGCACACTAGCCTAGGTGACAGAGCAAGACCCTGTCTGAGGCAGGGGGAGGGGGGGTGGAGCCCATGGATTTTTCTTCCAGAAGGCTTGATAAACAATTTTTGTCTTTAACATTCATGCTGGGTATTATAGGGTAGATGTCTTCATTGGCGCGTAGTGTCGCATCTGTGACAAAGGTATAAGATCTCACTCTGCAGGTCACTGTCCACCTCTCTCCCTCTGTCTACATTTCTCTCTGTTTTTCAGCCAGAGGAGAGTCCCTGCAAGATGCAGGAAGGTCACATTATCCTTGGGAGACCTAAGTGGCACATGTCACCACTTGCCTCCTAACTCAAGGAAAAGTCTGGGGAGCAAGAGCAAGATCTGTTGTTCCTTTGTAACCCTACAGGGACTTGTACAGATAGAGTTGGTGACTAATAACTATTGGAGACTGAACAGACTTTTCTGTGACCCCTTATTGTGCCGGAACTCGAAGATAGCTCAGCCGTGGTGAGCCCCACAAATTAGTCATATTTAGAGGCAGCAGGTTTTTGATGGTTATATCAGAGATCTGGGCTCACTCCTGTAAATATCACTGGGCAGTTTTCCTTTTTAAATCATAACCTATGGTGAACTTATCTAATGGATCAGTTAAAATGCCCTGAGAGTCACACAAGGCCGGGTTCAGAGGCTTTTGAAGCTGTCTGACCTTAGAAAAGTGGCCAAACCACCTAAAGGAACAGTTTCCTCACCAGTTGAGTTGGCTGACACTAACGTTACTGCCCTCATGGGATTGTTTTATGAGTCAGTTGAGCTGATACCTGCAAAGTATTGGGCTCACAAGAAATGCTTAATAAATGGTGGCTATTATTATCATTGTTAGGGTAAACATATGTTATCCAAATCAAGATACTTTGACAGGTAAGGAGGGCATAAAAATTAGAATCTTGTTTTCTAAAAGGTTTGTTTCTTGACCAATAAATTGGTTTATATTAATGGATCAACAAAGTGATTCTATTCGAAAACTATTTTCAAAGATAAAATACCTTTGAAGAAATAAAATAGCAGGAAGTCCTAGCTAGAGTAATCAGGCAAAAGAGAGAAATAAAAGGCATCCAAATAGGAAAGGAAGAAGATAAATTGTCTTTCTTCACTGACAATATGATTCTTTATCTAGAAAACCCTAAAGATTCTGCCGAAAGTCTTCTAGACCTGATAAATGACTTCAGTAATGTTTTAGGACACAAAATCAATGTACAAAACTCAGCAGCACTTCTAGACACAAATAATGTTCAAGCTGAGAGCCAAATCAGGAACACAACCCCACAAAAGCAGATACAATACCTAGGAATATGTCTAACTAAGGAAATGAAAGATCTCTGCAAGGAGAACTACAAAACACTGCTGAAAGAAATCAGAAACGACACAAACAAATGGCAAAACATTCCATGCTCATGAATAGGAAGAATCAATATTGTAAAAATGGGCATACTGCCCAAAGCAATCTACACATTTAACACTATTCCTATCAAACTACCAATGTCACTTTTCACAGAATTAGAAAAAGCTATTCTAAAATTCATATGGAGCCAAAAAGAACCTAAATAGCCAAGATAATCCTAAGCAAAAAGAACAAAGAACAGAAGTATCACATTACCTGACTTCAAACTATGCTATCAGACTACAAGAACCAAAGCAGCATGGCACTTGTAGAAAAACAGACACATGAACCAATGGAACAGATTAGAGAGCTCAGAAATAAAGCTGCTCACCTAAAACTGTCTGGTCTTTGACAAAGTTGACAAAAATAAGCAATGGGGAAAGGACTCTCTGTGTAATAAATGGTGCTGGGATAACTAGCTAGCCATATGCAGAAGAATGAAACAGGACCCCTACCTTTCACCATATCCAAAAATTAACTTAAAATGGATTAAAGATGTAAATGTAAGACCTCAAACTATGAAAACTTTAGAAGAAAACCCAGGAAATGTCATTCTGGACATTGGCCTTGACAAAGAATTTATGATCAAGTCCTCAAAAACAATTGCAACTAAAACAAAAATTGACAAGAGGAGCCTAATTAAATGAAAGAGGTTTTGCACAACAAAAGAAACTATCAACAGAGTAAACAGACAACCCACAGAATTGGAGAAAATATTTTCCAACTATGCATCCAACAAAGGTCTAATATCCGGAATTTATAATGAACTTGAAGCAAAAATCAAATAATCCCATTAAAAAAGTGGGCAAAGGATGTGAACAGACACTTCTCAAAATAAGACAGACAAGTGACCAACGAACAAATAAAAAATGTTCACCATTGCTGGTCATTAGAGAAATGCAAATCAAAACCACAGTAAGACACCATCTCACACCAGTCAGAATGGCTTTTATTTAAAAGATGAAAAATAGGGCTGGGTGCAGTGGCTCATGTGTAATCCCAGCACTTTGGGAAGTCAAGGTGGGTGGATCACCTGAGGTCAGGAGTTCAAGACCAGACTGGCCAACATGGTGAAACCCTGTCGCTACTAAAAATACAAAAATTAGCTAGATGTGGTGGGGGGCACCTGTAATCCCAGCTACTCAGGAGGCTGACGCAGGAGAATTGCTTGAACCCAGGAGGTGGAGGTTGCAGTAAGCCAAGATTGCATCATTGCACTCCAGCCTGGATGACAAGAGCAAAACTCTGTCCCAAAAACTAATAAATAAAATAAAAAGACAAAAAATAACAGATGCTGGTGAGGCTGCTAGGAAAAGAAAATGCTTATACTGTTGGTGGGAATGTAAAGTAGTTCAGGTACCATGGAAAGCAGTTTGGAATTTCTCAAAGAACTGAAAACAGAACTACCATTCAACCCAGCAATCCCATTACTGGGTATATATCCAAAGGAAAATCAATCATTTCACAAAAAAAGACACATATACTCATATGTTAATCACAGCAGTATTCACAATAGCAAAGGCATGGAATCAACCTATATGCCCATCCACCATGGGTGGATAAAGAAAATGTCCCTATATACCATGGAATACTACATAGCCACAAAAAAGAATGAAATCATGTCCTTTGCAGCAACGTAGATGAAGCTGGACACCATCATCTTGAGCGAATTAATGCAGAAACGGAAAACTAAACACTGCACGTTCTCAATTGTAAGTGGGAGCTAAGTATTGGGTACATATGGACATGAAGATGGGAGAAATAGATACTGGAGACTTTTAGAGGAGAGAGATGGGGAGGGGGAAAGGGCTGAAAAACTACCTATTGGGCACTACACTCACTACATGGGTGACAGGATAATTTGTACCTCAGTGTCACACAGTATATCCATTTAACAAACCTTCACATGTAATCCTTACTCTACAATAGAAGTTGAAATTAGTTATTTATTTTTTGAGATGGATTCTCACTCTGTTGCCCAGACTGGCATGCAGTGGTACAATCTTGGCTCACTTCAACCTCCACCTTGAATCACAGGTTCAAGTGATTCTCCTGCCTCAGCCCCCTGAGTAGCTGGGATTACAGGCCTGCACCACCACACCCAGCTGATTTTTGTTTTTTTAGTAGAGACGGGGTTTTACTATGTTGGCCAGGCTGGTCTTGAACTCCTGACCTCAGGTGATCCTCCCACCTCAACCTCCCAGAGTGCTAGGAATACAGACATGAGCCACCACACCTGGCCAAAATAATTTTTTAGAAGGAAAATGGCATATATTTGTGTTCATTAAAATAAATTTGAAAATTTATGTTATCTGAAAATTTAAGAATTTAGACAGAATAATGATACATTTTTACATATTTTAATTTCTTGATCTGTCATGGTATTTTTATGCAGAGTATTTTTTTAGTAGTTTTACTATTTCTAACATTTTTCGTAGAATTGTCTGCATTTTGGGCTTAAAAAGTTTGAAATGGATACTTGCAATTGATTCTTTTTTATATATAAACCACAACATATTAATTAAAAAAATTACTCTCTTTATAGGCGTGATGGTACCTTGTAAGTTGAAAACCATTCTGCTAAATAAATGGCTTCTATTCTGAGAGCCTTTCATTGATACAACTTGTCAAATAGGTTGTCTCTATTTATGATTCGTTTGAATGGTTCACCAAATTGGGTGGTTCAAAATGGTAAACCTTCTCAATTACATTCTATTCTGGGACAGAATCTAAATCCAAATAAAAATAGAGGCTCCACCAAAATATGCCTCTCACTAGTTGAGATAGTCCAGTGCACAATTATAGCATTTCCCAATTTGTACTTTATTGGCGTTCTCGTCAACCCCCTCCCCGCTAGCTCTGAGGATACATTTCAGTGTCTTCCTTTGCAGAGCTGGCTTCATGTGCTTATGAATAGCGCAGTTGCACAGAACCCACTGCTTAGAAGGACCCCAAACTGGGTTTCATGCTCTGCTGCCACCATCTTGAAATTCGTAATTTTATTTATTTATTTAGGAGACAGAGTCCCTCTCTCTTCTGCCCAGGCTGGAGTGCAGTGGCATGATTTCAGCTCGCTGCAATCTCTGCCTCCCAGGTGCAAGTGATTCTTCTGCCTCAGCCTCCCAAGTAGCTGAGATTACAGGTGCCCGCCCCAACACCTGGCTAATTTTTGTATTTTTTGTAGAGACAGATTTCATCATACTGCCAGGCCGTTCTCAAACTCCTGACCTCAGGTGATCTACCTGCCTCGGCCTCCCAAAGTGCTGGGATTACAGATGTGAGCCACCACACCAGCCAATTCTTAATTTTTGACCGAGGGATGCTACGATTTCAGTTTTACTTTGGATCCTGCCGACTATGTAGCTGATTCTGCCTATCTGTCAGTTTGGTTTTCAGTAATTGCAATTCTATAAAATATTCAAGCTCCAAAGCTGAAGGTTTAAGAAGAATCCATTTGCTTAATACATTAATTCTTGTTTAGAAAAAAAAAAAAGTACAGCTTGCTGCCAGTGCTCATTTAATTTTACATAAACACGCTCTTTGAGGCTAAAGCAAATCTGACTGATTTTCCATGTGAAAATAAAATACAAAAACTGGTTCTTGGAGTTACTTCTAAACAGAACTCACATCAGAATTGTCTGTCTCAGAAAAATTGGATTCATCAAATGACTCTTTGGCCAATTACTGTTGGAGAACGATGTTTCAGGCATAGGAGTGCTACATTTTCTGAGATTTGACATTTTCAGTGATTGAGAATTACTACCTTTTGTAAATGGAAATACCACTACTAAAAACGGAATGCTGTAGATAAAATAATATCTTTTGTTTCCAAAGTCAATGTACTCAAGCAATGAGAAAGTAATAATAAAAGCAAGATATTTCGTGGCAAAGTTATCTCAGGGTAAACGCTGCAGCTGCAAACGCTGCCAGCAAGTGTTCTCGGGGCAAATGGGGAAAGGGTTAAGAACTTCTGGGCTGGGCGCGGTGGCTCACGCCTGTAATCCCAGCACTTTGGGAGGCCGAGGTGGGTGAATCATGAGGTCTAGAAATCGAGACCATCCTGGTCAACATGGTGAAACCCCGTCTCTACTAAAAATACAAAAAATTAGCTGGGCATGGTGGCAGGCGCCTGTAATCCCAGCTACTCAGGAGGCTGAGGCAGGAGAATTGCCTGAACCCAGGAGGCGGAGGTTGCGTTGAGCCGAGATTGCGTCATTGCACTCCAGCCTGGGTAACAAGAGCGAAACTCTGTCTCAAAAAAAAAAAAAAAAAGAACTTCCAAATTAGTTTAAACTTAGGAGCATTGTAGGACACTTACAGTGATTTTAACAAAGTAGTTTATCATAAAGGCTTTGCTGTTTCTAAGTCAATTGGTAGGCAGCAGGGAGAATTGTGTGATCCAGGTGTGTGTGTGTGTGTGTGTAAAATTTGACAATTCAGCTTTCATTTCCATCAACAGGTCACCACCTCTTGTTTGTACAATGTGCTAATTATACACATTCCAATACAGTCCAAGTACATTTCTGCTCCACAGTCTCTTGATTTAGTAAGAATATTGTTTCCCCCAAAATTCTGGCCACCAAAACTTACTGCCTCTAAAGCAGACTCTCTCTTCAATGGTGAAACTTTGAAACTGGATTTATAATGGCAATCAGAATGAGGACATATATTTTACCTTTGGCAGAACGAACTTTCTAAGACTTTAATTTTTTATAATAAGTTCATTAAAAAAAAAAGAACTGTTTCCATGGACTGATTTCTCATTGGAAGCAGCTGATGTCCCTGATATAAAACTGGTGTCATACCTGTTAGGATGGCAATTATAAAAAAGATGAGATAATGTGTGTTGGTGAGGATGTAGAGGAAAGGGAACACTTGTACACTGTTGGTGAGAATATAAATTAGTACAGTCGTTATTGAAAACAGCATGGAGGTTCTGCAAACAATTAAAAATAGAACTATCATATGGCCCAGCAATCCCTCTGCCACGTATTTATCCAAAGAGATCAAGTCAGCCCAGGTGCAGTGGCTCATGCCTGTAATCCTAGCACTTTGGGAGGCTGAGGAAGGCAGATCATCTGAGGTCAGGAGATTCCAGACCAGCTTGGCTGACATGGTGAAACCCCATCTCTACTAAAAATACAAAAACTAGCTGGGCGTGGTGGTGCACGCCTGTAATCCCAGCTACTCAGGAGGCTAAGGCAGGAGAATCACTTAAACCGAGGAGATGGAGATTGCAGTGAGCTGAGATTGTGCCACTGGACTGCAGCCTGGGTGACAGAGTGAGACTCCATCTCACACAAAACAAAACAAAAAACAACCCACCCCCCAAAAATCAAAGAGATGAAGTGGTTGCGGTGAGCTGAGATTGCACCATTGAGATATCTCATGGAGATATCTGCACTCCCTTACTCATTGCAGCAGTATTCACAACAGCCAAGATAAAGAATCAACCCAAATGTCTATCCAATGGAGGAATGTGTAAAGAAATTGTGGTATCTATACTTCTCTACATAGAGCAATACAATGCAATATTATTTGGCTTTTAGAAAGAAGATCTTTCCATTAATGACAGCATGGATGAGCTGAGAGTGACAGATGCTAAGTGAAATAAGGCAGACACAGAAAGAGAAATGTGCATGATCTCTTTTATACATGAAACATTTTTTTTTTAAGTTAAATACATAGAAACAGAGAGTAAAATGACAGTTACCAGAGGCAAAGAGGGGCAAGGGGTGCAGAATGGAGAGCTGGAGATCAAAGGGCACAAAGTTGAAGTCATATGTTAATAAGATGAATAAATCTAGACATCGGAAGTACGTCATAATGACTATAGATAATAATGGACTACATACTGGAAATTTTCTCTGAGTAGATTTTACATGCTCTTACCATAGACACAAAGAAGGATAACTGTGAGATGATGGATATATTAATTGACCCGACTGTAGTAATCACTTCACCATATATCACCTCAAAATATTATGTTACTTATTTATAATATAAATATATTCAGTCAGATTGAAATAAATAAACTGGCGTCATGTCACTGTTTACACGATTCTCATTCTGCTAAAGGAGACTCATTTGCAGCTAATACTTAATTTCTCAGGCATGCACCAGAAAATTGGGAGTAGAAAATGAATGAAATGACTTTAGAACAGTTATGGTATTTAAGTGAAAAATTAGGCTTCACAGAATATAAAAACACACTTCATGCAGCTGTGTGTGTTATAATCATCTTCAGGCATGATCTACTCAGGGTAACTACTGACTTTTGAGGTAAATTCTGATGCTCCTTCAGAAAGTTTGTTTTCTGGTTTTCAGGTGGCCAGTGATACCACTCTGACATCCCTGCAGTGGATGCTAGATATCAACAAATGTTTATGCAAGTTACACATTTGTCTCCAACCTTGATATTTTAATTTTTCACGAAAAATGTGTGTTGACCTTTTCAAGCTGATTGATTGCTGCCACGGGGTTTGTTGTAAAAGAAATGTATGTTACCAAACAATGCAATAAAGAATAGATGTAGATAAACTGTAAAGTAAGTGACAAAAGCACCGTAAGCAAGAACATTCAAACTGCAGTCTGTGTGTTCTGTGATGGGCTGCTCAGCCTCCATTTCCTGCACATATTTCATTTCACCTGAACTATACTTTCTCACGTTTCCCACTGACCCTGCTGAAATGTCAGGTAGCTTCACGGACCTCCCAGGCTATAGCAGGCACTAGTGAGAGGTGGCTGGCAGCAGGGTGAGTACATCTCCCAATGCCATGAATCCCTGGAAGCTTGTGACTGGGCACACAATCATTTCTCCAGCTGTCTTTCAGACAGAGAGCGTTAATTGCACCTTATCAGGGAATGGTTGAGAAAAGAGAGGAGGGTGTCGCTGGTCATCCTTAGATTTTACCAGGAGTTACAGTGAGGACTCACTTTACTGTGCAGCTCTCACCTCTATGGTTCAAGACTGCTGGCAACTGAGAACTCCAGGGAGAGGGAGACTAAACCCATCCCAGCTTTTTGAATTCTAGTATTATTAATAATGTTTTTCTAAAAATGAGACTCCTGATAAACATCAACTGTCTGGGACTATCCTGAGAAAACCCGGATATACAGTCACCCCAATTGTCATCCATTGCACGGCTTATCCTGCGACTTCCTGATGAAACATCATCTTGCACTAATTTTATAAACAACTTCTACATAATAAAGATGACCTTCATTTAAATGTAAAGGAAAGGGTGAGGCTGGAGTCAAAAATGAAACAATGTGGAGCTACAAGATGAATGGCAACTCAGTGGGTGTGTTCAGATATCACAGCTTACCTCTCCTGGAAGCCAAATCCCAGGGACAATTTCTGGTCATTTTTCTTACTGGAGCTATTTTAGTTACAGCAGGCTGAATTCTCCAGGGGAAGAGGAAAACTGAGTAGTTTATCCTACTCTTGCTTCATAAGTCCAGGGCCTACATATGTTTGGGTCTAGAGCACTGAAATCCCCTTTGAACTGTGCCCCGAGTGAAGTGTCAGGAAACCACTGATTTTTCTGGTGGGGGAAAGGGGTGTTGTAAGTCCACGGTTGTGTTGGAGACCAGCTGTATACAAGTCATGTAAACTTTATTGTCTGAGGACTTCATCACCTGTAAAAAGGCCCTCACAGCATGGGCTGCCAACACATCTGGGTCAGAACAGCTGGGAACAATTTTTAGTTGGAAAAATAACTTATGTGGAAAAGGAGCATAGACTTTCATCATATACTGGCTGGTTGTAAACCAAGGCCATGGCAAGGAGAAATTCGGATGGCTTATTTTTCTATTTGGTTAGAGTCAGGTATTTCTGGGGCACATGCAGCACATGGTTCCTAGGTGACAGGACCCAGTCATAAAATGAACTGGTCACCGGATTAGCTTTTCCGAGTCCTTCACTAGTGGATTTTGGGAAGCAGATGCTAAATGTTTACCCAAATCCACATACAGTCTTATTAAGGCTTTTCCACAGTTACCCAATCTACACAGTATGCCAATAGGAAAAAGCATTTCAAAGTAAACAAGGATGAATTAACACAGACTAAAATTGCATTTCTTAATATCAAATAATGCCATGTGGACTTGGGTGACCAGATGAATGACTGGAAATGACCAGACAGGAGAAGATAGCAGAGAGGGTCCCATCCAGAGGCAGAGTGAAACCATATTGTAAATTTGAAATCACTTACTGTCTTAATCATCAAATATCATGCTCTTTTCCTGGTGGAGAAAGCAAAAAGCATGAGCCAGCTTCAATCCTCAGAGTGTCTGAGAAATAGAACTACCCATGGTACTTGGAAACTTTACCTTGTCAACTCCAAAAGTGCTGTTTGCCCAAAAGCCATAATAATAAATGGTTAGTTTTTTAAAATTTCACTTGATCTACTATTCAACTATTCTTTAAAAATTTTATAATTTCTAATCTAAAGCATTTTTTTATTGTGGTAAAATATGCATAAACCTAAGATTTCCAGTTTTCACCATTTTTAACTGTACAACTCACTGACAGTAATCACTTTCATGCTGCTGTTTAACTGTCACCATTATCTATTTCTGGAACTTGATTTCTGATTTTTTGAGCTTCTCCAAGATGCAGTATGTGTGCCTAAAGAGAGAAAGATGCGTGATTTTGCTGGGATCAATATCCAATTGTTTGTTCGCTTTTTTCTGGCTAAGCATGTAGACTATTAGGGAGGCCAGCTCTTGTTAGGAATGCCTCTTTCTATCAACATGTTGTATTTCACCCTTTTTTGAACTTTGCTTTTATTCTAGGATGATTGTAAACCAGGGAAAAGTTAGGAAAATCTATAAATGCTCTAAAAAAGTTTTCAACAGGACTGTATGGCTGGCATGGGAGCTGTGGAGACTTTATTATGTTCGGATTTGGAAAAAGTCGTTTAAGCCCTGCAATGATTAGATGTGACTGTGTGGGTTATGTAGGAGAACAGATAGTTTAGTTTTTAACTTCTGCAATTCAAATTGTGTATAAATATCATTTAAAATGAAGATCCAGGTCATCCTGGAGAAAGATACAATGAATATAAAAAATGTGAAAAGACTTTAGGCTGTTCCAGTTGCTATTGAAAACATGAAAGAACTCTTAGTGGAGAAAAACTATAAATGTAAGAAATATGGTAAAATATTTAATTTTCCCAGTTTGCTTCAAAGATATGAAAGCAATCGAACTGGAGAAAGAAAACCTAAAGCTGAAAGGAATGTGATTTGAAAAAGTGAAAGGACTTACACTGAAGAAAACCCTTACGAGTATGAGAGATGTGGTCAAGCATTTACGTTTTTTGTTTGTTTTTTGTTTTTGTTTTTTTTGAAACAGAGTCTTGCTCTGTCACCCAGGCTGGAATGCAGTGGCAGGATCTCAGCTCACTGCAACCCCCACCTACTGGGTTCAAGCTGTTCTTTTGTCTCAGCCTCCCGAGTAGCTGGGACTACTGGCACATGCCACCACCAGCTAATTTTTATACTTTTAATAGAGATGGGGTTTCACCATATTGGTCAGGCTGGTCTCAAACTTCTGATCTCAGGTGATCCATCTGCCTCAGCCTCCCAAAGTGCTGGGATTTCAGGCATGAGCCACTGTTCCTGGCTCATTTAGTTCTTTTAGTTGCATTTGATGACTTAAAATATCTCACTCTGGAGAAAACCTTTATGAATGTATGAAATGTGGGAATCCCTTTATTTTTCCCACATCCTTTCATAGACACATGATCATGCACATTGGAGATGGACCCTATAACAGGAGAATCACACCTGATTGGATCCCGAGTAGTATGGAAAATACAGAAGAGTTCTCAATTGTAACAATTACTTTCAAAGTCATGTGAAAACTCCTGCTGGAATGAATTCCTGTAAATGTAAACAATATGGAAAGCCTGTTGCAAATTCATTATTGTATAATGCTTGAAAAATATTTATAATGTGAAAGAAATGTGGTATGAGTTATATGTATATTGTGTTTATCAGTGGCTGATTATTAAAGAAGGTCTCTGGACTACAGATTTCCACTGTTTTTGCAAGAAAATATTGAGGTGAAAATTCTATAGATACCTTTTAAGCAATAATAGTTTAATCTGTGATTAATAGGCCCTTGAAAAATGAGTCTTTGTTAATTGTTGAAAATTTTCTTACTTTATGGAGCAGGTTTTGGATAGCCTCACCCATTATATATTCTAACTTTTTTTTTTTTTCTTGAGATGGATTCTCGCTCTGTCAGCCAGGCTGAAGGGCAGTGGTGCAATCTCAGCTCGCTATGACCTCTGCCTCTCAGGTTCAAGCGATTCTCTCACCTCAGCCTCCCAAGTAGCTGGGACTACAGGCATGTCTCACCATGCCCGGCTAATTTTTGTATTTTTTTTTTTTTTTTTAGTTTTGCCATGATGGCCAGGCTGGTCTCGAAATCCTGATCTCACGTGATCCGCCCGCCTTGGCCTCCCAAAGTGCTAGGATTATAGGTGTGAGCCTCTGTTCTTGGCCAATATTCCAACTTTTTATTATTATGGAAAAAACTTACCTTTTTTGTTATTAAAGAAAGTTTTTTTTAAAAATAAATAGTTGATGTCAATTTGTAAAATAATAAAAAATCAAAATAAAACGAAGATCATTATAAAATGAAATGTCAGAATATGTATGCATTGAACAAAATCAACAAACCACGGACCTGAGTAACTTTAGAATTTTAATCTCCACAAAGCTCAAGATATTCAGATCTAACCACTTGGGTGCTTACAGAACATTTATATTTTCTAATTGTCCCATGTAAATGTCTTACATAGACTCTCACCAGCTATGACCCAACTCCAGGTAGCAATGAAGGCTTGTTGAAGTCCCATTTGGAGCATTTATGGTCTATTTCTGGCTCCTACTTTTCTATTCTGAAATCATCATTGCAAAAGGCACAGAATTCAAAGGTTTAATTATAAATGTCCCTTAAAGAGAAAAATGGGGCTGGGCACGGTCATGCCTGTAATCCTAGCACTTTGGGAGGCCCAGAAAGGCGGATCATGAGGTCAGGAGATCGAGACCATCCTGGCCAATATGCTAAAACCCCAACTCTACTAAAAAAAAAAAAATTATAAATCAAGACAGTTGCAGGTGGGCAAAAAAAAAAATTAACCGGGCAGGGTGGCACACACCTGTAGTCCAGCTACTGGGGAGGCTGAGGCAGGGGAATCCCTTGAACCCAGACATCAGAGGTTGCAGTGAGCCGAGATTGTGAGACCACTCCAGCTTGGCAACAGAGCAAGACTTCATCCCAAAAATAAATAAATAAATAAAGAGAAAAATGGAAAGAGGACTACTGGTTTAAAATGCAACCATTTATTTCATGAGTCAAATAGTGATATCCATCATTGATTATATGTGATGCAAATATGGCCAAACGTTAGCATTTGTTAAATCATTATGGCTACTATATGGATATTGTTTTTAGCATTCTCTGTACTTTCTGGACCTACCATGACAAAAATGAAGAATGTAATTTATAGAATTGAACAAAGCAGAGGACATTTTCCTCCTGGGTAGGCAAGGAAAATTTCAACATTGTATTATTTCTGGAGTTGACTGGACTTCCTACTCCTGAGCAGTCTTACCTGCACATCTTTTCAAATAGACTTAATTGCTGCCTAGAGCCCACAGGACCGTGTCACAGCACTGCTCCAGGGCACTGAAGCTTACAGTGAAAGCACATTTTCAGCAAGTACTGAAGATTGTCTCCACATTGGCTAGTTTGAAACTGTGGTGAGTGAATTCAGAAAATAAATTGTGTTGATTCTTTAGAGCTTCGAGACTTTGAACAAAATAATGAATAACCCTTAGTAATTAACATGCTTGTTATTAGATCTTTTGAATGTAATCAAGGAAGGGAATGGAAAGGAAAGAAGTGCTCAGAAAGCTCCCGGAAGCATTTTGGCACCCACCACAGCCCCTGGAGGATAAATAACAGGGGGATAGATGGCTAAGTGGGTCCTATTTATGTGGTATTCATCGACACTGGAAAACATGCTTTAATTCAAAGCATTGTTTTCTCTTCAAGTGTCTCCAGTCAGCATCACATAGCTTTACTAAATGCTTTTGGTAATGCTAGAGTGATTCCAGTGTACCAGTGTCTTTGAGTAGTTCTTTAAGGAAATAAAGCTAAGAAAAAGAAGAGGGCAGACAGAGGGCATTTGACCACAAAGACTGAGAATTTCTCTGGCTTGTAGAAGAATCCTTCTGGGAAATGTGATAGTTTATAGCAAAGATTCCCAGGCACATGGGTTCTTAAGAACAAAGGGGCCTTTGGGATGCTGTATCAGTGAGGATGCTTTTAGCTGCAAGTAATCGCAGATCCAACTCAAGATTGGTTAAGCCAAGAGGAGATTGATTATCTTGTGTAACAAATGCTTCAGTTGCCATGCTCCACCCAAGGCACACCAGGCTGCTGGTTCCACTTCCCTGTGGCTTCTGAATTTGTCCTTTTCTCTTTGTGGGCTTCATCCTACAGCAGCTCTGAGCATCACGTCCATTCACAACAGAGTCTTGTGGTTGCTCTGTTTGGCCCCAGCCTTGCCTAGACAGATGTATGTTCATTAGTGAGTTCTGACTCTTCTCAATGAGGAGGTGCTGGAACCAGCTGCCAGTGAGGACAGCAGAGGTTGAAAAGACTGAGATACTAGAAAAGTAAGAAAGGAATGGATAATTGTGAATACACAATTCTCGAGGAGGATATGCCTACCTTCAGTCATCTTTTTCTGAAATCTGGGTTAAACAACCAGCAAATCAAGTGAGAGCAATACTGCACTCCATAGATTGCTGCTGGCATAACCCCTTAAGGGAAAAAAAAAATCTTAAGTGATCTTAAATGAAAGAGGCTACTCCAAGAAGACATGGATGTTTTCCAAGTTAAGACAAGAGCATTAGCATCATTGACTTATATTTGTTTTTGTTTGGTTGGTTGATTTTATTTTTTCCTTGAGACAGTCTTGCTCTCTTGACCAGGCTGGAGTGCGGTGGAACCATTTCAGCTCACAGCAGCCTTAACCTTCTGGGCTCAAGCAATCCTCCTGCCTCAGCCTCCCAAGTAGCTGGAACCACAGTGGGGTCTTGCCACATTGCCCAGGCTGGTCTTGAACTCCTGGCCTCAAGCAATCCTCCTGCCTCTCCAAAGTGCTGGAATTATAGGGGTGGACTACTATGTCCAGCCTTTTTATTTTAATTTTTTTTAAATGGGGTCTCACTCTGTTGCCCTGACTGGAGTGCAGTAGCACAATTATAGCTCACTACAGTCTCCAACTCCTGGCCTCATGGGATCCTCCCACTTTGGCCTCCTCAGTTGCTGGTATGAGAGGTGCATGCCATTATGCCCTACTTTTATATTAGTTAATATAAGCATCATGACAGCAGGATTTTTTTTTCTTATTCACTACTGGATCTGCAGTGATTAGACCAAAGAATAACACACAGCACATTCTCAATAAATATCTGCCAGATGAATGAGTAATGGTGGGGACCGTTTAGTAGTTAAGAAAGACCCAGTAAGAGAGAGAGAGAGAGAGAGAGAGAGAGAGACCTGCGTTCCAGTGCCAACTCTATCATTTACTAGCTGTAGAATCCTTTTTCTTTTTTTTTGAGACAGGGTCTCTGTCTCCCAGGCTGGAGTGCAGTGGCATGATCTCAGCTCATTGCAACATCAACCACCCAGACTCAGGTGATTCTCCCACCTCAGCCTCCCAAGTAGCTGGGATTACAGGCATGCACCATCACGCTCGGCTAATTTTCTGTATTTTTTGTAGCAATGGGGTTTTGCTACATTGCCCAGGCTGGTCTGAAAGTCCTGGTCTCAAGTGGTCAACCTGCCTCAGCCTCCCAAAATGTTGGGATTATAGGCATGAACCACCATTCCTGGCCTGTAGAATTTTTGTTGTGCCTCATTTCCTCTTCTGTAAAATGGGGATAATAGAAACCTGCTACATCAGCTTGTTGTGAGAATTAAATGAATCAATACATGTAAAGTGCTTAGAAGAGTGCCAGGCCCACAGTAAGCCCTCAGGAAGTATTAACTGTTTATTATCATTACTACCACTTACTAAGTTTTTACTTCTATTAGCCTCAGTTTCCTCACTCATAAAATGGGAATAATAAAAGATACCTCATTTTGAGGATGAAATGAGACATTGTTTATTCTTTCCTTACAACATCAGGCACGGGATTAGGAATAACTTAGCCAAAGGTCACTACAATTCCTTATCTATTCTCAGTGCTTTTTATTTACAAAGTTATTTTTATTCCCATAATATATTTGATTCCCGCAAAAACTTAGTGGGAGAACAGGTCGAATATATGCCCCTTCTACAGGTGGAGAAACTGATGCACAGAGCAGCTAAATGCCTGTTAAGACTCACTTCATAGGCCGATGGTAGAGCCAGAAGTCAACACAGCAGTCATCTGATGCTTCTCTCTGCAGATCTTCCACATTATTAACAATTTAAGCAGAGACTTCGCTGCTGGAGAGTGACTTTATTGAGCAAATGTACAACATTGGATCAGAAATGGAGGTCTTATAAAGACTATTTCTAGGTGGGATGATATAGGGGAAGGAGAGAGGAAGTGACCAGGACAGGAAATATCATTTCACAAGATGTGCTCTACGGGAGGAAGTTTAGAATGATCCATGTGGTACTGGATTAGAGTTAGAGACATTAGAATAAACTCATGAATTTAGCTTAATATAACTGCAGATGCAAATAGATATTTGCAGATATGTATGGATTTATGGGCTAGTATGTATAGATACATACATTTTATTGCTCTGTCAGCTAAAAGGGACTAGAAACCACAATACCCCAGTTGTAATGAGGCTCTCCAGCACTCAAATCTTGGTTTCTAATACCATTCTCCAGTTAAAAAAAACACAAAAAACGGCCGGGTGCAGTGACTCAAGCCTGTAATCCCAGCACTTTGGGAGGCCGAGGCGGGTGGATCACGAGGTCAACAGATCAAGGCCATCCTGGTCAACATGGTGAAATCCCGTCTCTACTAAAAATACAAAAAATTAGCTGGGCATGGTGGCACGTGCCTGTAATCCCAGCTACTCAGGAGGCTGACGTAGGAGAATTGGCTGAACCCAGGAGGCGGAGCTTGCGGTGAGCCGAGATCGTGCCTTTGCACTCCAGCCTGGGTAACAACAGCGAAACTCCGTCTCAAAAACAAAAAAGAAAAAACAAAACAGGAATCACTGGAGAAATGGGTGATTCTAGGGCTGGACGGATAACATACAAAAGGAGACTATAGTGCTAGAAAGCAAGGAAGTGCTGCAGAAAAAAGATAGGGATATGTCAAAGAATTACAGGAGCCAACTGAAAAGATTCCCGATGGCCAAAGTTTGAACAATTTGAGCAATAAAGTAAATAATGTAGTACTGGCTAACAACCCAAGGTATAAAACAAATGTTAATCCACCCAATAAAAAATAAATGATTGTATAAATAAATAAATAAATGGAGAAGAAGAGACAAATCTCCTTGCAGAAGAATGCCAAATAATTTATGTAGATAATCCTCCACCAAGGAGGTGAAAGATAATTCCTTACCCCTTAAGTGGGGGCTACATATAATGACTTCTTTTCGAAGAGTCCAGGATGGAAAAGAGGGAGAAAAGAGTAACTTTACAGTAGAGAAGTCTGATAAACACTATCTCAATCAGAAGATAAGGTTAATATCAATAGTGATAAGTCAACTTGATAGTAGGTACACTTCAGGTGATACTGTGAGAATGGTATTTTATCTCAGTGGTCTTCCTTCCAAAAACCCATAAGCCCTATCTAGCCAGGAGAAAACATCACACAAACTCAAAGTGAAGAATATTCTATAAAATACCTGACACCTAACCAGTATTTCTCAGAACTGTTAAGGTCATCAAAAATAAGGAAATTCTGAGAAATTGTCACAACCAAGAGGAGCTTAAGTAGACATGACAACTAAATGTAACATGGTATCCTGGATGAGATCCTGGGACAGAAAAGAGATGCTAGGTTAAAACTAAGGAAATTTGAATTAACTAAGGACTATAATTAATAATGCATCAATATTTGTTTTTTAGTTTTGATACATATACCATATGAATATGAGCTGTTAAAGAGGATCCAAGAATGGAATATTCAGAAACTTTCCATACTGTATTTTCTTTTCTGTAAATCTAGAACGATTCTAAAATGTAAAGTTTGTCAAAAATTAATCAGACTACTAGGACAGCAACGACAACAACAAAGAAATGCAAAACAAAAAGCAGATGGGAAAGTAGAAAACAAAGAGCAAGATGAATGTACACCCAACCATATAAATATGTTCACTGTAAATGGTCTAAACACTCTAATTAAAAGCCAGATGTTGTGAGATAGAATTTTAACCATGTAATATCCAGGCAGTCTGGAGTGGCTTATTCCTGTAATCCCAGCACTTTGGGAGGCTGAGGTGGGCGGGCAGATCACTTGAGGTCAGGAGTTTGAGATCAGCCTGGCCAACATGGTGGAACCCCCATCTCTACTAAAAATACAAAAATTATCAGGGCATGGTAGGGCATGTACCTGTAATCCTAGCTACTCAGGAGGCTGAAGCAGGAGAATATCTTGAACCTGGAAGGTAGAGGCTGCAGTGAGCCAAGATCACACCATTGCATTCCAACCTGGGCAAGAGAGAAAACCTCCACATAAAGCCACATCTGGTGGGTGCTCATAATCCCAGTTACTTGGGAGGCTGAGGCAGGAGAATTGCCTGAACCCAGGAGGTGGAGGTTGCAGTGAGCCAGATAGCACCATTGCACTCCAGCCTGGGTAACAAGAGTGAAAGTCCGTCTCAAAAAAAAAAAAAAAAAGGCCACATCCAGTATTCAGTGTATGCCCTCTATACAAGAAACCACTTTAAAGATATAGATAGATTAAAATAAAAGATAGTGACACATACACCAGTCAAGCAATAGTCAAGAGAAAACTGGAGTAGATACAAAGTATAATTCATAACAAAGAATATTATCATAGATAAAGAAGACATTTCATGATAATAAAGGTGTTATTAAGAAGACATAACAACCCTTAATGTGTATGTACCTAATAATGGAGCTTTGAAATATACAAAACAAAAACTGATAGAACTGAAAGGAGAATAGAGTAAGAGTTTTAGTTGGAGATTTCAATACTCTTCTCTCAGTAATGATAGAACAAGTAGAAAAGAGAATACAGAGTAAGTGAAGACAAAGACTTGAACAAATTCCTCCCCAAAACATTAGAATAAATTACATGTCTTTTACATAGCATAGAGATGGCTGCCACTTTTTAATCCAGTGTAAAAATCTGTACTTTTTAATTTCAGTGTTTAGTCTCTTGTATTTGATTGATGTAATTTCTGATGGTTTGAGTTTATGAATCATCTTGCTTTGTTTTCCATATGTTCTTTGTTTCTTTGTTCCTTCTTTACTGCCTTCTCTTAGATTATTTTCATATTCTTTTAATCTACTTTATTGCTTCTTAGCTATGTCTCTTTAGTTTTTTTTAAATAATGATGGCTGTAGTGATTTAAATATACAACCTTAATTTATTATTGTATACACTGAATAAATATTATAGCACTTAATGGACAGAAAAATGACTTAAAACACTGTAATTCCATTTTCAGCCTTTATCCCTTTGCGTTATTTAGTTATGTGTTGTACTTCCACATATGTTATAAACCCCACAACACTTGCTATTATTTTTATCTAAACATTCAAACATCTTTCCAAAATAAAAAAACCTAGTCTTTTATATTTCCCCGCATATTTACCTTTTTTAGTGCTTTTCATTCCTTCCTATAGATTCCATCTGAAGTCTGGCTTCCATATGGGATAACTTTCCTTTAGCTGAAAAAACTTCTAGAGATTTTAGTGATAGAAACATATAAACAAAATGGCCTATTTCTTGTAGTTTGGGTCTGTTGGTAACACATTCTCTGAGCTTTTTTTTTTCTTCATGAAACGTGTCTTTATTTTCCCTTCATTCTGAAGCTTATTTACACAGGATGTAGAATTCTAGGCGGACAATTGTTATGTATTTTTAAAACACTTCAATGATATTATTCCATTATCTTCTGGATTCTATTATTTCTGATGAGAAGTCAGTTGTCGTCCATGTCTCTCCTCCCACATTCCAAACCCCCTCTTCCTCCCAAATATAAAATGTATTTAAAAAATTTTTTTGAAAAGCAATTTTATTCAGATATAATTTACACATCATACAATACACCAAAAAGTGTACACTCAGTCTTTTTGGTATATTACATTATAATTTCTAAAATTGGGATAAATATACCTGTACATCCACATATATAAAACAACATTTGAGGTTTTACCTACTCATAGGTGTACAATGCTGTGGCTTTTATTACATTCCCAATATTTTGCAGCCATCAACATTATATTTCTGAAACTTTTTCATCTCTTCAAATAGAAACTCTGTTTAAGGCACAAACTCCCCATTTCCCTTTCCCTGGCCCTTGGTAATAGATGTTTTCTGTCTCTAAGAATTTGCTAATTCTAGATATTTCATATAAGTAGAAGCATCATGTATTTGTCCTTTATGCCTGGCTTATTTCATTTTGTGTAGTGTTTTCAAGGTGCATTCATGCTATAGCTTGTATTAGAACTTCTTTTTATGACTGAATAATACTTCACTGTACATACATATCACATTTTGTTTATCCAGGTATCTGTTTATGCACACTTGGGCTGTTTCCACACTGTGGCTATTATGAATAATGCTGCAATGAAAATTGGTGTACACATATCCAAGATAAGATGATGAAAGAAAAACAAGAGAGTGTTAAAATGCATAGATCTATGTATATGTGTATATATATATTTTAATAGAGTATGAAAAGTAGGATTTATGTTTCATGAAGATCACTCTGTGTTATATTTAAGTTTGACAAAATGTAAGGTTTGTGAGGGCCGTGTCTGAAGGCAAAGATGCCCTAGGAGGTTTTGTCATATTTTAGATCCTGTTTCAACTGTAGTAAATTAAACTGAAAATATTTTAATTAAAGTATATACACAACCACGTCATTCTAATCCTCTCATTCAAATTCAAAGCCAGTAGAATCAGTAACACTTTACTGACTATAGGGAAGTGTTGAAACACATGTAGGGAAGTCAACCGTGATGGCCAGGAGTTTGAAACATCGGTCAACCTGGGGTTCAGATCCCAGTTTGCAATTGTTTCCTCTGTGCTACTAAATGTTTATTTCCTCACTTACAAAATGAAAAATCAACCCATACATTTCTTGTGAAAATTTTATGAGAAAGTGTATCTAAAGAATATATAAATAAGCATGATTTTAATACAAAATTATACTACTGTATTTGTGACACATTTGTGGATCATTTAGGACAGCGATCCTCAACCTTTTGAAGAAGGACCAGTTTGATAGAAGATAACTTTTTCATGGATGAAGGCAGGGAATGGTTTCAGGATAAAACTGTTCCACTTCGATCATGAAGCGTTAGTTAGATTCTCAAAAGGAGCACACAGCCTAAATCCCTCATAAGCACAGTTTGCAATAGGATTCATGCTCCTGTGAGACTCTAATGCTATTGCTGATCGGACAGGAGGTGTAGCTCAGGTGATGATGCTGAGTCACCTGCAACTCACCTCCTGCTGTGCCTCCTGGTTCCTAACAGGCCACAGACAAGTACTGGTTTGTGGCCTAGGGGTTTGTAGCCCGATTGAGGATAATGATCTTTGTCTTAAATTATTTTTAGCATATGAATTAGGGTAAACAATCAGAACCAATTACAACAATTATAGATATAAAGTAGTGCGTTGAGGTTTGACTAAGACTTAAAAATTAAGATTAGTCTGTATTGATAATTTATATGAACCTTTCTGAATATCCTCCTTCCCACACCCCACGTCCTGCCAAGAAGTTGCCATTTGTTTAGCCATTACAATCCTCCTGAAAGTTTTTTAGGTGAATGTTTAGTTTAACTTGCTAGACCAAAAACAGAAAACAGATAAAATGAAACGAAACAAAACAAAAACCCTGAAAAAAAACCCAGTTATTGGCACATATAAATAAATATAAGATGTAAAATGTGTTTCCCTCTTGGTATTCCATTTTATTAAATCTGGAAAACTATATGTCCTTTTGTTACATCTCTAACTAGTTACCCAAAACTAACGAGTTTTTTTGTATTAAAAATTTAAGTATTAAAAATATCAGAGAGTTCTAAACTTCTCAATCAAATTCAGGCTTTGATCCTTCACATAGCTGAATATACGAAATGGATGGGGTAAAGTCTTTCTTCCCTAACTTCGCAGTTCACATAGAATGAACTTTTTGCCCTCAGGTTTAAAAGATGACGAGAGCCATTAAATACAATTCAATATTTATTAGGTGCTTATAGTATGTCACAGATTATTAGGTGTGGGTGAATGAGGATGAAAATGTCTTCCTTCTAGCCTTTGGAAATTCACAGTATAAAAAGAGGAAAATGCAGTCGTTCATTTTTCCTATGAAGAGTCAAGATCCCTGGCCAAAACACTGTGAAAAATCTATACTTTGAGGCCATCTCTGACTTTAAAATCACAGTAATGATTTATAAAATATATTTTTAAATGAAAATTAGAGATAGCTAATCTCAAAAAAAAAAAACCAAGATATATTTTTCTTTGATTGATAAACAGAACAGAAATAAAAAGCAGAGAAAATGACTAAAACAGAATTCTGATATTTCAGGCTACGAAGATGCTACAGAGAGACAGGGTCTAAAAAGAACTTACTTAAACCAAGGACTGGGGAAGGCCGCCCCACAGGGAAGCAAGGCTGAGTTAAAGCTGTGTCATCTACTCCTAGGCCAATGACTTGTAGGAAGTGATTAACCCTAAAAGCTTGGAGACCACAGCCTTATGACCAGCTCTGAGTGAGTCCCTTGCAAGTTATTGACTCTGCAAGCTCTCATATGCTCTGTGAAACAAAAATTCAAATCAATTATGAAAGAGAAGGCTACAGTTTAAGGCACAGAGGTTGAATGAAGTCCACTGGAAAACCACCCAGCAGAGAGAAGTGAATACTGAAAGAGAGGTTAAAAAATAACCCCTTAAAATGGGCACATTCAATTTGCACAACACATGGATTCTTAAAAAAGGCAGCTTATAAAACCCTGCCAAGCAGAAAATGAAGGAAAATGAAAATGATAGAAGAATCTGAAGAACGTTTATTTGGGGGTTTATCCAAGAGGCAAAGGAAAAAAAACTATGAAAAGAATAAGAAATGCGGACATCCAAGAAGCCAAAATTAAATTTGTAAGAAAAAAATTCATTAAAATTAAAGCAAATATCTTGGAAATGGCAAATATGGTCAATATAATTAAAATTAAGAAATCTCAATTGATAAAAATTATATTGGATTAGTGAAAGTGAGTGCATAAATATGATGCTAATTAAGAAATTAATAAGTTAGAGACAGTAAGATATAAAAAACATGAGAACACTTGTGAAACTTGGAGGATAAACTAATAGATTTAATAGGATTTTAGCTAATAAATGTTGACAAATGGCCAAGAAGAGAAAGACAGTAGAAAAATAACACTCAAAGTGATAATTACACAGCATTTACTAGAAATGAAGAAAGAAATGTCTCTAGATGGGAAATGACCTGTAAGTGTTGAGAAAGATAAAGTTAAGTCAGCTATCAAAGTAAAACTGCAGAGCATCATGAAAAAGGAAAAGTCTCAAGATGCTACCAGAAGTAGCATCTATCTATAGAGGGAAGGCAATTGTATTTAATCAGACTCATCAGCCATAAGAGAAAAATCTTCAGACTACTAAAGAAATACATAATTGTGTAACTGACTGAATAATTAAAGATGGAGGCACATGACAATTGTTTTAGACATATAAAGGCAGTAACAGTATATATTCTCACTAATAAATAAAGTAATGGCTTAAGAAACTTAACACCTTCAAACTTTGAATAGTGGCTTCAAATGCCTGTAATTCAAGTTAATAAATTTGTAACTCAGTATATATGTTTTAGTTTTATCAAACTAATATGAATGTAACTAGATATTTTATTCTCTTTGTAGCAATTGTGAATGGGAGTTCACTCATGATTTGACTCTCTGTCTGTTATTGGTGTTTAGGAATGCTTGTGATTTCTGCACATTGATTTTGTATCCTGAGACTTTGCTAAAGTTGCTTATCAGCTTAAGGAGATTTTGGACTGAGATGATGGGGTCTTGTAAATATACAATCATGTCATCTGCAAATAGAGACAATTTGACCTCCTCTCTTTCTGTTAGAATACTCTTTATTTTTTTCTCTTGCCTGATGGTCCTAGCCAGAACTTCCAATACTATGTTGAACAGGAGTGGTGAGAGAGGGCATCCTTATCTTGTGCCAGTTTTCAAAGGGAATGATTCCAGTTTTTGCCCATTAAGTGTGATATTGGCTGTGGGTTTGTCATAACTAGCTCTTATTATTTTGAGATACAATCCATCAATACCTAGTTTATTGAGAGTTTTTGGCATAAAGGGCTATAGAATTTTGTCGAAGGCCTTCTCTGCGTATATTGAGATAATCATGTGGTTTTTGTCTTTGGTTCTGTTTATGTGATGGATTATGTTTACAGATTTGTGAATGTTGAACCAGCCTTGCACCCTGGGATGAAACCAACTTGATCGTGATGGATAAGCTTTTTGATGTGCGTTGGATTTGGTTTGCCAGTATTTTATTAAAGATTTTTGCATCAATGTTAATTATGGATATTTGCCTGAATTTTTTTTTCTTTTTTAGTGGTGTCTCTGCCAGGTTTTGGTATCAGGATGATGTTGGTCTCGTAAAATGACTTAGGGAGGAGTCCCTCTTTTTGTATTGTTTGAAACAGTTTCACAAGGAATGGTACCAGCTCCTCTTTGTACCTCTCGTAGAATTCGACTGTGAATCCTGGACTATGACCCCAAAAGTCCAGGACCACCTTTGTTATTGGTCTATTCCTGGTTTAGTCTTGGGAGGGTATAAGTGTCCAGGAATTTATCCATTTCTTCTAGATTTACTGGTTTATTTGCAGATAGGTGTTTGTAATAATCTCTGATGGTCTGTATTTCTGTTGGGTCAGTGGTGATATCCCCTTTATCATTTTTTTAATTGCATCTATTTGAATCTTCTCTCTTTTCTTTTTTATTATTCTGGCTAGCAGTCTATCTATTTTGTTGATCTTTTCAAAAAAACCAGCTCCTGAATTTATTGATTTTTTTGAAGGGTTTTTCATGTCTCTATCTCCTTCAGTTCTGCTTTGATCTTAGATGTTTCTTGCCTTCTGCTGGCTTTTGAGTTTTTTTGATCCTGCTGCTCTAGTTCTTTTAATCATGATGTGAGGGTGTCAATTTTATATCTTTCCTTGCTTCTCTGTTGGGCATTTAGTGTTATAAATTTCCCTCTAGACACTGCTTTAAATGTGTCCCAGAGATTCTGGTACATCGTGCCTTTATTCTCATTGGTTTTGAAGAACATTTTTATTTCTGCCTTCATTTCATTATTTACCCAGTAGTCATTCAGGAGCAGGTTGTTCAGTTTCCATGTAGTTGTGCAGTTTTGAGTATGTTTCTTAATCTTGAGTTCTAATTTGATTGCGCTGTGGTCTGAGAGACGGTTATGATTTCCATTCTTTTGCATTTGCTGAGGAGTGTTTTACTTCCAATTATGTGGTCAAACACTTATTTTAGAATAAGTGTGATGTGGTGCTGAGAAGAATGTATATTCTGTGGTTTTGGGGTGTAGAGTTCTGTAGATGTCTATTAGGTCCACTTGGTCCAGATCTGAGTTCATGTTTTGGATATCTTTGTTAATTTTTTGTCTCATTGATCTGTCTAGTATTGATAGCGGGGTGTTAAAGTCTCCCACTATTATTGTGTGGGAGTCTAAGTCTCTTTGTAGATCATTAAGATCTTGCTTTATGTATCTGGGTGTTCCTGTATTGGGTGCATATATATTTAGGATAGTTAGCTCTTCTTGTTGCATCAATCCTTTTACCATTATGTAATGTCCTTCTTTGTCTCTTTTGATCTTTGTTGGTTTAAAGTCTGTTTTATCAGAGATTAGGGTTGCAACTCCTCCTTTTTTTTTTTTGTTCTCATTTGCTTGGTAGATCTTCCTCCATCACTTTATTTTGAGCCTATATGTGTTTTTGCATGTGAGATGGGTTTCCTGAATACAGCACACTGATGGGTCTTGAGTTTTTATCCAGTTTGCCAGTCTGTGTCTTTTGATTGCGGCATTTACCTCCTTTATGTTTAAGGTTAGTATTGTTATGTATGACACTGTTATCTTCACAGTGTCGAAGGTCTTTACAGTTTGGTACGTTTTTGCAGTGGCTGGTACTAGTTGTTTCATGTTTACTGCTTCCTTCAGGAGCTCTTGTAGGGCAGGCCTGGTGGTAATGAAATCTCTTAGCAGTTGCTTGTCTGTAAAGGATTTGATTTCTCCTTTACTTACAAAGCTTAGTTTGGCTGGATATGAAATTCTGGGTTGAAAATTCTTTTCTTTAAGGATGTTGAATATTGGCCTCCACTTTTTTCTGGCTTGTAGGGCTTCTGCCAAGAGATTTGCTGTGAGTCTGATGGGCTTCCCTTTGTGGGTAACCCAACCTTTTCTCTGGCTGCCCTTAGCATTTTTTCCTTCATTTCAACCCTGGTGAATCTGACAATTATGTGCCTTGGGGTTGCTCTTCTCAAGGAATGTGGTGTTCTCTGTATTTCCTGTATTTGAATATTGACCTGCCATGCTATGTTAGGGAAGTTCTCCTGGATAATATCCTCAAGAGTGCTTTTCAGCTTGGATTCATTATCTTCATTACACTCAAGTACACTGATCAAATGTAGATTTGGTCTTTTCACATAATCCCATATTTCTTGGAGGCTTTGTTCATTTATTTTTGCTTTTTTCTCTAATCTTGCCTTCTCACATTATTTCATTGAGTTTATCTTCAGTCTCTGAAATCCTTTCTTCTGCTTGAACGATTCAGCTATTGAAACTTGTGTATGCTTCATGAAGTTCTCGTGCTGTGTTTTCAGCTCCAGCATGTCGTTTATGTTCTTCTCTACTCTGGTTATTTTCATTAGCATTTTGTCTCACCTTATTTCAATGTTCTTACTTTCCTTGCATTGGGTTAGAACATGCTTCTTTAGCTTGGAGGAGTTTTTTACCCACCTTCTGAAGCCTGCTTCTGTCAATTCATCATACCCATTCTCCATCCAGTTTTGTTCCCTTACTGGTGAGGGGTTGTGATCCCTTGCAGGAGAAGACGCATTTTGGCTTTTAGCAATTTCAGCCTTTTTGTGCTGGCTTCTTCCTATCTTCGTGGATTTATCTATCTTTGGTATTTGAAATTGGTGACTTTTGGGTTGGGTTTCTGAGTGGATGTCCTTTCTGTTGATGTTGAAGTTATTTCTTTCTGTTTGTTAGTTTTCCTTCTAACAGCCAGGCCCCTCTGCTGCAGGTCTGCTGAAGTTTGCTGGAGGTCCACTCCAGACCCTGCTTGCCTGGGAATCACCCATGGGGGCAAAGGGGCTGCAGAATAGTAAAGATTGCTGCCTGTTCTTTCCTTTGGTAGCCTCATCACAAAACAGTACCTGCCAGATGTCAGCCAGATCTTTCCTGTATGATGTGTCTCCCAGTTAGGATACACGGAGGGTTGGGGAGCCACTTGAGGAGGCAGCCTGTCCCTTAAGGGAGCTCAAGCACTGTGCTGGGAGACCTGTCACTCCCTTCAGGACTGCCAGGCAGGGACCTTTAAGTCTGCTGAAGCAGAATCCAAAACCACTTCTTTTCCCAGATGCTCTATCCCAGGAAGGTGAGGCCTTTGTATGTCCCTGACAGTCTGCTATCTTTTTTTTCTGAGATGCCCTGCCCAGCAAGAAGGGAATCTACTTGACTGTTTGCCTGCAGAGGCCTCACTGAGCTGCCATGCTGGGCTCTGTGCAGCTGCTGGGTAAACTTCTCAGTGGCTTTGTTTACACAGGCAATGTTGAAATCACCTACCAGAGCTCAGCAATGGTGGGTGCCCCTTTCCTCACCAAGCTCGATTGTCCCAGGTCGAGCTCAGGCTGCTGTACTAGCTTTGAGAATTTCAAGCCAGTGGATTTTAGCTTGACGTTGTAGGCGCTAGAGGGAGTTGCTGGTCTGCAGGTTGTGTAGACTGTGGGAGAAGCACAGTATCTGAGCTGGAGTGTCAGAGTGTCTGGAGAGGTCCCTAATGGCTTCCCTTGGATGGGAGAGTGAGTTCTGCCACCTCTTGCACCAACTGGGTGAGGCAGTGCCCCACCTTGCTCAGTTTGCCCACCTTGGGCTGTTCCCACTGTCTAACCAGTCCCAAGGAGATGAACCTGATACCTCAGCTGGAAATACGGAGATCATTCGTCTTCTGGCATGCTTTCTCTGGGACCTGCAGACCAGAGCTGTTCCCGTTCTTGGCGGAAGTCCCCCAAGTGTGTTTTTTTCTTTGACTTTTTAATTTTTTTGGAGGCAGGGCCTCATCTCTGTAGTCCAGGCTGGAATGCATGGCACAAACACAGCTTATTGCAGCCTTGACCTTCTAGGCTCAAGTAATCCTCTTGCCTCAGCCTCCTCAGTAGCTAAGACCACATACCACCATGCCTGGCTAACTTTTTATTTTTTGTAGAGACAGGGTTTCACTATGTTGCCCAGGCTGGTCTCAAACTCCTGAATGCAAGTGATCTGCTCACCTCATCCTCCCAAAGTCCTGGGATTATACACTTTTAAATATTTCTTTTATCCATTTTTTTGTCCTTGTTTTCTGGGACTCCAATTCCGTGTATATTAGACCATTTGCTATTGTCCCCTCAAATTGTTAATATTTTAATTTTTAATCTTTTTCTTCTCTGTGCTTCTGTTAAGATAATTTCTATTGACTTGTCTTTAAATATTTCAATAACTTTTCCCCCTGTCCAGTATTCTTAGGAATTTAGTCCACATGTCCTCCTCTTCATTGTTCACTGGTTTTAAGAAGTAGACAGATTTTTTTTTTCTTGGCATCAGTAACAGTCTTTTACAACTATCTGTCTACATTTTAATTGGAAATAGAACCTTGAGTGGTTCTTAAGCCATCTTATATCATACAAAGAACATGCTAAACATGTAGTATTACTGAGAAAACTACCAGACATCAGATAATATCTAGGATATTATAAAAATTTCTTAGGCGATTCTAATGCAGGAGTCCCCACACACCCTTAGAGAAACACTAATTGGTTGTTAAAAGCTGAAGTCAAATAAGTACTTAGCCATCAAAAAATGCAAAACAGTTTGAACTGAGGCCTCAGGAAGACCATCAACAAAGCTGTCAGCTTTACTAAATTCAGCTTTAAAAAACTCATAGCCATTATGAAAACCAGTGTGGAGGTTCCTCAAAACATTAGAAATGTAATTACCGTATGATCCAGATTAGTACCTTCACCTATGAGCATCCTTCCGGGTATATGGTGAAAGGAACTGAAATCAGCATCTTGAAGAGATATCTAAGCTCTCATGTTCATTGCAGCATTATTCACAATAGCCAAGATATGAAATCATTCTAAGTGTCCATTGATGAATGAATAAATAAAGAAAATGTAGTATAGGCCAGTGGAATACTATTCAGCCTTTGAAAAGAGGGAACTCCTTTAATCTGTGACAACATGGATTAACCTGGAAGACATTATCCGAAGTAAAATAAGCCAGGCACAGAAAGATAAATACTACATAATCTCATTTATATGTGGAATCTACAGAAGTTGAACTCATAGAAGCTAGGGGTTAGGGAATGGTGGGGTGGTAGAGTGGGAGTGGGGAGATGTTAAAGGGCACAAAGTTTCAATCAGACAGAATAAGTAAGTTTTGGAGACTTATTGTATACCATGGTGACAATAGTTAGTGATAATGTTTTGTATACTTGGAAATTGCTAAGAGGATAGATCTTAAATGTTCCCACCACAAAAAAAAGATAAGTATGTGAGGTGATAGATATGTTAATTAGCTTGATATAATCATTTCACAGTGTATATGTAAGATTATCATATTGTATACCATAAACATATAGAATTTTTCTTTGTCAAATATACCTTGAAAGAGCTGGCAGAGGGACAATTTAATTTAAATAAACTGGTACATATGGAAACAGACATGACCTGTAATTTCCAAACGCCAGGAAGTTACTCCATGTCATTTATTCTTGATTTTATGCTGGGCTGTGGCTCCCCAGTGAGCCAACTAAAGTTACAATTAAGCAGTTTTGGGAGACAAGAATGTCTTCAGTGATGTCGATGGGCAGGCTTGTATAACTCTTGAAAGATCTCTAAAGAGGAATGTGAATGATTGAGAACACCTAGATTTGCTGTTTACCAATTAATTCTAAGGTTCCATGACCTGGAACAAATACCAAGAGATAAAGACATTAACTGGGATATTATGTAGCTATCAAGAAAGGACTCTAATTTTTGAACAAATATACCATAAATTATGCACCCAAATGAGTGCTGTTTTCTTCAACATGCAAAAGGAAGTTGAGTATCAACCCTGCTTCATTGGTTTCACTCCCTAGAGAGCTGCATTGGGGATTCTAAGGTAGAATCTAGCTCAGCAGGAAAGAGTAATCTATGAGCACGATCTGCTATGAACATGGCTAGGGCCCACGGCCACAGAAGTGGTATATAACTGCCTTTCCTGGGTTAATGGTAATTAATGGGTTTGAAGACTTGAGAATAAATTAGGTTCTGCCATTTACTAATTGTGAGATCTTGTGAAAACACATTCTCTGAATCTCAATTTATTTAATGGTAATTGATCATTAAAAATTTCTACTTTCTATTTCATAGATGTACATGTGATATCCCCTTTGAAACCTACAGTGTATTAATAGCAAGTTATTCTTCAAGGATGTCACTTTGGTAGGCTATGATCTTATTCACAATAATTCAGTCATTGTATATTCTTTGGGAGTACATTTATAAATAGTTTGAGCAATTTGGGAGAAGCATTTTTACATGTCCCTGTGATGGCTAATTTTATGTGTCAATTTGGCTGTGTTAAGGGATACCCAGAAAATGGATGGAACACTATTTCTGGGTGTGTCTAGAAGGGTATTTTCAGAAGATATTAGCATTTGAATCAGTAGACTGAGTAAAGAAGATTACTTCTCATCAATGTGGGTGGGCATCGTCCAATCCATTGAGGGCCGAAATAGAACAAAAAGGCAGAGGAGGGGCAAATTCTCTCCTTGAGCTGAATGTCCATCTTCTCCTGTCCGCAGACATCAGAGCTCCTGGTTCTTGTGCCTTTGGATTCTAGAACTTATACCTGTAGCACTTTTGCCTCAGACTTGGGAGTTACATCGTTGGCTCCCATGGTTCTTGGGCCTTTGGATTTAGACTGAACCCATAGGAATTGACTCATGTAATTATGGAGGCCAAAAAGTCCCACAGTATGCCATTTGCAAACTGGAGAACCAGCCTCATGGGACTTCTTGGATTTCATAACTGTGTGAGCCAATTCCCATAGTACATCTCCTCTTATGTATCCATGATTATTCTATTTGTTCTGTTTCTCCAAGGAATCATATTACACATTGTTTTGATAATTCAGGTAGATCACCTACAAATTGATCATGAACTTTGGATTTAAATGATGTCATTGTTTCCAAAAATTGAATTCACTATTAGTGGATGAAAATTTGTTACCACTGGGTTATTAAAAAGTGTATGCCACAGGCTTTCGAAGATTCTTCCCAAAGAGGAATTCTAAAAATGATTTATACAATTGCAGCCTCATTAGTGTAAGAGTATGGTCTCCCAGGGGAGCTTTGTTGAAGGCCAAAACTCACTTGAATATGTAACCTTCTGTTAGCTTGTTTAATTAATCAGTCATTTTGCATTAGAATCTCATGGCATGTATAGCAGTGTTACCATGCTTTGAATCAGAATGATGGTCACAGACTGATCCTGCGGTAATCCCTAAGAATGTAAGCAGGGTAGCCCAGATGAACTCTCAGCCTCTGATAGAGAGGGAATTGGAGCTTTCTGGTGCTTACTGATAACATAACAAGAATGTCTTCTGTGATGTGTATAGGCAGGCTTGTCTAACTCTTCAGAAGATCTCCAGAGGAATATGAGTGATTAATCTCCAAGCAAACTGGAACCCCAGAATTATAAAATATAGATTTAATATAGCTGTGAAAATTCTTTCTGTTTAGGCCAGGCACAGTGGCTCAGGCCTGTAAAACACTTTGGGAGGCCAAGGTGGGAGGATTGCTTGAGCCTAGGAATTCAAGACCAGCCTGGGCAACATAGTGAGACCCTGTCTCTACAAAAAATTGAAAAATTAGCCGGGTGTTTTGGCACATGCCTGTGGTCCCAGCTGCTTGGGAGGCTGAGATGAGAGTATTGCTTGAACCCAGGAGGTTGAAATTGCAGTGAGCCATGTTTGCGCCACTGCACTCCAGCTTTGGTGACAGAGTGAGACACTATCTCAAAAAATTTAAAAAAAAAAAAGGAAAGAAAAGAAAATCCTGTTTGTTCAAAAGTGCCTGCTATGTTTAGGCAAAGGCAAGAAATATTAGAAGAAATGCAGCAAGCAGTCCTTGGAAGGAGTATATTTCAGCACTGAACCTGGGCTACTTGAAGGAGAGAGATGTTGACACAGTTCCAACACTAAACTGTTATGGGGGGTGAGGTATCTCTGTGAGACTGTGTCCTGAGGGATCTCTGCCCTTTGCCTGAGCTTTAGAGGGTCATACTGTAGCCTTTTTCTCTCTATGAGAAGAGGAGTCCGCAGGCTAAAGGGATGTGCCCACCTTCAGCCCACTGTGGTAGAAGGAATTCTAAGATGGCACCCAAGATCCACACACTCTATATCTTCCCTGTCTCTGAGTGTGGATGTGACCTACAAATATAGTGGATGTCACTTCCATGATTAGGTTACATTGTATGGCAAAAGTGGGGGGTTTGCAGATATAATTATTGTTTCTCGTAAGCTGACTGTAAGTTAATAAAGATTGTCCTGGGTGGATCTTACTTAGTAAGGTGAAATCCTTTTAAAGAGGACTGAACCCTTTGTGAAAAGAGAGATTCTATTGCTGGTCTTGAAGAATCAAGTTGCCATTAGTTCTACAGCCACAAGGAAATGAATTCTGCCAGTGACCACATGAGCTTGTAAGAGGACTCAGATGAAATTGCAGCCCTGGGTGACACCCTGACTGCAGTCCAGAGAGACCCTGAGCAGAGGACCCAGTTAAGCCATACTTGGACTCTTGACCCAAGAAAATCATGAGCTAATGAACATGTGTTGTGGTAAGCCATCAAGTTGGAGGTGATTTGAGATGCAGCATAGAACACGAATTCACCCACGCCTCATCTTCTAGTCCAATGGCACTCAAAGTGTGGTCTGTTTCCTACTGATCCAGGATGAGCTAAGTATAGAAAGTGAGAGTAAATGTTTGGTACTTTCTATGGCAGTTTAACACTGCTGAGACATTTTAATTGTATTTAACAAAAATGTAGATCCACAGTAGAGTGAACATTTTTTAAAAAATCATTTTTCACCAGAGAAGTATTGTTCTAGTTCATGATCTGCCTTCTTAGAATTCTGAATTCTCTGCCCAATTGGCCCTGAAAGAGGACTGAATCAGCTCTTCAAGGGCCTGCTCAGTCCTCTTTCTTAGGTCTGCCTGTCTAAGGGCAAACCGTGCTGCTGCTAAACTAACCCCTATCCCTGATGACTGGCCAAGAATCAGCTCTTTATGGGGGTTGAGGATGGAGCTCCAGATGTGTGGGTTGACATGTTCACACATGAATATGAGCTGAAAGTGCTAGATAGAGAGATGGGAAGAGCAGAGAGGAATAACCAGGGACCAGAGGCTGTGGATAGCTGTTCACTTGTAACCTCAAAATTCCCTACTAAAACATGGGAAATCTCAAAATTTTAAGTCCAGATACAGCTTTCGGGTCATTGTGAAGATCTACTGGCCAAGGTAGAAGGAGAGAACATATTTTATTTAATATCATGCTAGCTTGGCTTATGTTTGTAAACATTCTAGACGTATGCTGTGTCGGCCTTCATTTGTTCTCTTGCTTTGGCCTTGCAAATGTTAAGAGTGAGCCTGGAGAGTGGCCTTTGCTCCTAGAACATTCCAACTACTTCTCCCAGAGATTGCAAACCTAGAATCTTGAGCTGCTTAAGTGTAAGGGTTTTTTAAATTTAAATTTAAATTTTTTTTAGTGATGCCTCGCCATAATTAACACAAAAAGGTTTTCTGCACTAATGATGCTTAGATTTTTTAAACCCATTTTTCCCTAACTGCATGATGGTAGGTGCTATGCTTTGAATGCATCCCCCAAAACCGCATGTTGGAAACTTAATCCTCATGTGGCAGTATTGGGAGTTCGGGCCTAATGAGAGGTGATTAGGCCATAAGGAGGAAGTAAATGGATTAAGACCCATTTATGGGTCTTATGCCTAGTGTTCCATTATTGGAACACTAAGCATGCAGGAGTTATTTATATTTTACTGCTCAAGGTCATCGCCAAGGTCTGATTGCAAAAATTCAAAAAATTGCAACCTCAGGCATAAATAGGTTAACTGTCATCATGGAAATGGGTTTGTTTTAAAAGGACAGATTTGGGCCCCTTTTGTCTCTCCCCCTTTTGCCCTTCTACCTTCCACCTTGGGATGGCACAGCAAGAAGCCCCTCTCCAGATGCTGACCCCTCTTGGACTTCTCAGCTTCTGGAATTGTGAGCCAGTCAGTTTCTGTTTATTATAAATGACCTAGTCTCAGGTATTCTGTTATAGCAGCACAAAACAGACTAAGACAGTGGGTTATCCTAAATCCATACTATGCCAGCAAGAACCAAGGGCACAGAACATTTCCTGAGCAGTGTTTCAGATCCCCAGCAGAAGGTAAATGCTGTAAATTACTGTGCATTTGCCACAGTGTAGTAGACTGAATAGTGGCCACCAAAGTGATCTAGGTCCTAATCCCTAACACCTGTGAATGCTAACTCAAGTGTCAAAAGATGCTTTGTAGATGTATTTTTGATGGAGAGGTTATCCTAGATTAACTGGAGGGACCTAAATGCAATCACAAGTGACTTTATAAGGGAGAGGCAGAGGGAGACTTGACACCAAATAAGGAAATAGGACATTGAGGCAAGAGGCTGAGCTATTAGCTTTGAAGATGGAGGAAGGGGCCATAATCCAAGGAATGCAAGGAGTATAACTCTAGAAGCTCAAAAGATAAGAAAAAGGATTCTCCCCAAAAGCCTCCAGAAGGAGTGCAGCCCTACCGACACCATGATCTTGGCCCAATGAAACTGATTTTACATTCTGACTCCCAGAACTATTGGAGAGTAAAAGTGTGTTATTTGAAGCCACCAAGTTTGTGGTAATTTGTCACAGAAGGCAAAGGAAACTAATACACACAGCAAAAATTGAAATTATTTTTAAAATCTGAATTAAAAGTCTGGGATTCTGGTGTGTGGGCAACCACTACCAATTTTCTAGAGACTCTTCTAGAGACAAAGTGTTGTGAAACAGACAATGTAAGTGAGAATGGAAAGAGTAACACAGACCCAAAGGGCATGTTTCAAAAGCCACGTGGAAGGCCAGATCCCAGATGATACAGCACTTTAGAATAAGAGTGTTTCCTCAAAATAACTGTGAAGGAACACCAAAAGGGGCTGTAGATGTGTTCGGCTTTATTCCCACAGTTGACATTTATAGTGTATTAGTCCTCGTTAATAGCTAGACTGACAGACAATCAAAGGATGTGTAGGACCCATAAATTGTCCCAAGCACACTCAAGAGGGAGCATTTTTAATGCAACCTTCAGAGACTAGGTGTAAAGAAAAGAAAAGGAGCAAAGGAAAACTCAGAGAAATTTAGAGGACAAATGTTCCTGACCAAAATGTCAGAGCCTGGAGTAAGCTCTTGATCACAAAGAAATGGTGAGAAGCCCCATAGCTGGAATTACTGTGGGAGCCCGTTGGGGTCACAGGAAGTATTTGCAGTGGGATTATCAGGAAACTTTCCCACGTCTCATCTCCACAGAAGCCCTAGGTTAGTCCCAAAACACTGTGGATGATGCAGAGGCTGAGTGAACACCAAGTAGCAGGAGAAGAAGAGACTCGCTTTCTGTACCTTATTCCCTTGGGCGCAGAGAAAAAGCTCAGGCCGTTTTGAAAACAGCGGCTGCACTTTGCCAAATGGCCTTCCTTTGTTCCCTTCCGCTCCAAGCCCTTGAACTCATTCTCCATTTTTCTCTCTATGCAGGGGTAGGTTTAAGCTCAGGCTGGAATAGATCACTGAAAGTCACTTGGATGGCATCTCGTGATGAGCTTGCTGTTGCTGTCTTTCTTCTTGACAGATGAGTTTATTTCTTATGGAATCAGTTCTTTTGGCCACAGTGTTCTCTAAACAGCCGTAACACCATCTCACTCAATTAATCTAATTTTGGATCTGATTGACATCAGAATAAAACCTATAGAGAATAGAGCTGACTACCCCAAATCCATGCACCTCCACTAACTCCCTGAGAGCTTAGTGTGGCCAGTTGCGAATGACAGTGATCTCAGTGATGAGAAGTAAGCCCTCCTCTAGAAATACTTTGCCTGTTTTCTTTGGTGCTTAGCACCTTCTGCATGAGACTTACTGCTCTATATGCTTTCATCTCTCTTGTGACGGAGGACGCATCTTTCTCCTTTCCACATTCCCTCCTCCTCTTCCTTCCCCATGTCACCTGCCCTCTGTCCCTCTACTGAACAGGTACCTGTCTCAGTTAGGCACTTGCTGTATAGCCCATGGAACGAATACAGCTTTCAAATGTTAGTTACTTAATCAATGGGTTAAATAAATACAATGAAGCCATAAAAAAGGATGAGTTCATGTCCTTTGCAGGGACATGGATAAAGCTGGAAACTATCATTCTCAGCAAACTGACACAAGAACAGAAAACCAAACACCGCATGTTCTCACTCATAAATGGGTGTTGAACAATGAGAACACATGAACACAGGGAGGGGGAACATCACACACCAGAGCCTGTCAGAGAGTGGGGTGATAGGGGAGAGAGAGCAGGGGGTGGGGGGATAGGGGAGAGAGAGCAGGGGGTGGGTGGATAGGAAAGAGAGAGAGAGCAGTGGGTGGTGGGATAGGGGAGAGAGAGCAGGGGGTGGAGGGATAGGAGAGAGAGTGGGGGGGGTGGATAGAGAGAGCAGGGGGTGGGGAGGTAGGGGAGAGAGAGCAGGGGGTGGGGGGATAGGAGAGAGAGTGGGGGGGTGGATAGAGAGAGCAGGGGGTGGGGAGGTAGGGGAGAGAGAGCGGGGGTGGGGGGATAGGGGAGGGATAGCATTAGGAGAAATACCTAATGTAGATGACGGGGTGATAGATGCAGCAAACCACCATGGCACGTGTATATCTATGTAGCAAACCTGCACGCTGTGCACATGTATTCCAGAACTAAAAGTATAATAATAATAATAATAATAATAATAATAATAAACCAGTATCTTGAATATGCACAGTGCCTAACCATTTTGATGGGCTTTTGAATCTAGTGCCTCATTTTGTCTCTTCAACATCCCCCTGAACTCAATATAACAAGTAGTAATAGCTCCATTGAACATATTTTAAAAACCCTGATATCTGGGAAAGTTTTAGAAAAAGGTCCCATTGCAGATTATTGGCAGAGTTCACATTAGAACCTGTTTCCTTCTCTGTGGTCCTCACCAGTATGCCATGATGCTTTCATTTATTGAGTGGAGCCATGGTGAAGTTATAAGCCTTGTTATTTTTGTAAGTGGGGAGACTGGGACTCGGGCATCTGAGTTTTGACCGGGGTTAATGGTGTGAGTAGGACTGTAACTGCAGTCTCTTGGATGGATCAGTGGCAAGAAAACCTTTATTTTCTGTGTAACCCCAGAAGATAGTTCTGTCATTCTAAACTACAAACATCAACTATGGTTTCTTTTAGGGGGCAATGTTTTTAAATTTTTTGAGATGGAATCTCACTCTGTCACCCAGGCTGGAGTACTGGAGTGCAATGGTGCGATCTCACCTCATTGCAACCTCTACCTCCTGGGTTCAAGCAATTCTCCTGCCTCAGCCTCCCAAGTAGCTGGGAGGTACCTGTGTACTACAGGTACACACCACCACACCCAGCTAATTTTTTTATTTTTAGCAGAGACAGGGTTTTACCATGTTGGCCAGGATGGTCTTGAACTCCTGACTTCAGGTGATCAACCTGCCTCGGCCTCTCAAAGTGCTGGGATTATAGGCCTGATACAAAGTCTTGTGCTGTTGCCCAGGCTGAAGTGCAGTGGCGCCATCTCAGCTGATGCAATCTCCTCCTCCAGGGCTCAAGTGATCCTCCTACTCTCTTATTTATGTGAGATGATTTTGTTGAGGGTGAGGACAGGGCCAGATACTTGCTTCCTTTTCTGCCACGTCACTACGAGTTCATATTAAAGCCCCTCTGGCGGCGAATGAATTTTCCTTCTCTCTCTGTGTCCCATCAACCCCAGTCCTCTCTGCCCCTTGGACCCACTCTTCCCAGGACCCCGGGGTTCTCAGCTAATGGTTTTCAGTCAGAGGCAGCAGTAGATTCTTTAGGTTCTTCCCAGAGAAACTCCCCGCAGCCCAAATCACACATTCATCCTGCAAATATTAACCACTTTTCACAGCACTGCATCCATGAGTTATTACGCTAACAGCTGCCTCTGCTTCATTGTGCAAAAGATATTTTCCCAGAAAAGGGTGGGGATGCAGGGCAGAGGAGGGTGAGAGGGGAAGAAAATCCCACCCTGTCATGCTCATTTAAAGTTATCATATGTGGCCTGCCCCCCATTCATTCAACTAACATTTACCTTCTGGCAGCAACTGTGTTATGAGATATAAATATGAATAGAATGCAATGCTCTACCTATGGGAATTCATGGCTAAGAGAAAGAAATAGACACAAACAGGTTTGTTGTAAAGCAAAGGGGAATTAGAGCAGGTCCAGCAAAGAAAGGCAGTGGGGACAAAGGAGGGGCCTTCCAGGCAGCAGGACAGGGTAAGCTGAGGTGCGGAGGTGGGAAACAGCTTGCTGTGTGTGTCATCTCACCAGGCAAAGCTCCCTGCAAGAGGAAAGAGACAGGGAAGTGACAAGCAGAGCCCAGAGGGGCTTACAAGCTGTGTTAAGGAGCTCAGGGGTGGGTTGGGAACTGAAGGGGTTCCAGCAGGGGAACGATGGCAGATGTGTAGTAGTATGGTTGGTAGACAGGAGGATGGATTAGATCAGGGCAAAACTGAAAGCAGGGACCAGCCACAGGCAGAACTTCATTCAGAGGAGAGATATTGAGGTTCCGAACTGAGGCTGTGCAGTGGGAAGAGAAGGATGAATTAGAAAACAGTTGCAGAGGGACTTGGGAGGCCATGGGAGTTAGATGGGGATGAGGGTTGAGGGAGAAGTCGCAGTCTGCAAGGGTCTTTGAGTAGAACTGGAACCTGTCTCTGGGACTCTCTGCCCAGTGCCCAGAGAACCTCACAGGAGCTGAGAAGATGAACAGATGGGGTCGATGACTGCTCCAGACATTGTCCCCTCCCCTACAATCCCTCGTTCAAAGCTGGTGAGGAGTATGGCCAAGCAGCCCTGACCTTGGGACTGTGGTCTCCAGCAGGGCAAGGGTAGGGAGGATTTGGAAAGTGTGAGATCAGAGTGAAGCAAGAGGCTGTCAATGAAAGGATGGGAAGGCTCAGGCCCACGTGGTCACCTGTCTGCAGCTTTATCTAATGAATCCTCCCAATGTATTTATGGAGACTGGCTACATGTCAAGTGCGTGACAACCGCATATGACTAGTGGCTGCGGTGCTGGATAACAAGCATGGCTCTAAGCCTTCCTTGGGTGTTTTTTAAAATATTCAGTTCAATTAAACTTCCATTTCCAATGTTTGCTTGTTCAACCCTAAAATCCATGTGTTTTATCAGCAGACCTGTGTTTGATGACACAGTTATTGCCCCATTTTACAAGGGAGAAAACTGAGGCTCAGCAGATAATCTGCAGTCAAGTTACAGACCAGAGTGCTGGTGTGTGGAGGGTATTTACTCCAGTTCAGCATGACTGTGACATGAGAGAAAGACGCTTCATCACAGCAAGGCCCAAAGGGCTATCATAGTGGACCAGGGAATAGGCAGCCTGGGAGACCTAAGCAGAACTTCCAGTGACCAGGAGAGGATTCTTGGGAGGTAGAAGAGGGACCCATAAGATGCCCTTGAGCATTCACAAAAGGTGTGAGGGCTTTGGGGTCCTAGGAGATTCCCTCAGGGTGGGGTAGGGTAGAGGTAGTGAGAGAGGCTGAAAAAGATCATGATTTTGTTGCAATTTTGTTAAACATCTTTCTTAATTTTTACCTGCATTTATATGCAGGGTAGCAGCGCCTAAAAGCATTCATAAGCTCAGCCTCTGAATCTGTCCCATCATCCCCACAACCATCCTGGGAAAGAAGCTCTTTCATTCTCTCTCTCTTTCTCAACAGTTGGGAAAACAGTGGCTTCAAGGGTTAAACAACTTGTCTTAGATTGCACAGCTAATAAGAGGTAAAACTGGAATTCGAACCATAGTACCGTGACTTCGGAGGCCAGGTTCTTAGCTGCTATACTAACACAGAGACCAGAAGAAACCTTGTCCTCAGCATAAAACCACAGACATGTGATATAAGGCCAGTAAGAAGGGAGGCTTGGGAGCCTAATGGCTGAAATCTGTGGATCACCCTTTCACAGCTTTCTCTTATTATCCTCCCAATATCTGTATGAGGACAGTACAGTTATCACCCCATCCTAGAGATGAGGTCACTGAAGCTGAGGTGTTGAGAAACTTGCTCCAGGTCACACAGCTAGTAATGCTTGGGGTCAGGATTTGAATTTAGATTTGTTGTATTCCAAAGTTCACCTGTAGTCCCAGCTACTAGGGAGGCTGAGGCAGGAGGAATGCTTGAGCCCAGGAGTTTGAGTTCAGCTTGAACAACATAGTAAGAGCCCATCTCAAAAAAGAAAAAAAATGGGTGAAATTAATTTTAGCAATATACTTAACTAACCCAATACACGCAAAATATTGTATTTCAACAGGTAATCAGTATTTTCAGTCATGAATACTAGAACCAGCACATGTGCTAACATGTGCACTACGACACTAATCTTACCTGATACCACAGTTAAAATCAAGTGTGGGCCTACCAGAGCAATAAAGCTGTATCTACCAGAAAAATATGTTACACTGCTTCCATTTTTCAATTTACAGTTTAAATTTATTGATATTAAGTAACATTTAAAACTCAGTTCCTCAGTCACACTGGCCACATTTCAAGTGTTCAGCACCTGCATATGGCTGCTGGCTGCGGTGCTGGATGACGAACACAGCTCTAAGCCTTCCTTTGTGTGTTTTTAAAAAATTTTAATTCAATTAAAATTCCACTTCCATTGTTTGCTTGTTTAACCTTAAAAATCCATGTGTTTTAACAGACCTGTATTCAAATGTTATAGGTCCCATCACAAAGTGTCAGTGGTTTGGAGGTTCTAGAACCTTCTCTTTGTAACATTATTACAGATCTGTGGTTGTTAGGTTGCTCTTGGTTTGTGTTTGAATTAAACCCTCTCTCTGGTGTTAGACCATGTCAGGCTGTTTCCCCTGGAAAGAGGAATAATCTGCTATTTCGGATCCTGTCATGATCACTGCCCGGAGCCAAAAGTCACTCCCAAGCAGACCAATTTTTATGGGGTCACGCTCCTCTGATCTTTTCTCCAGGAATGTGATTTTCAACAGGATAGAGAAAGGCAAACTCCTGAAGAAAAATTTCACTGGGAAAGCCCAGGCTGAGTTGAGGAGGGAAGAGGACCAAAGGATGAAGGGGTTGCCGTCTCTGAGGGAGACGACTCCCACACCTCAGGAGGCACTGTGGGACGGTCAAAGTGGGCAGGAAGAAAAGGGATCTTTTAAAGAAACTTAGGGCCAGGCGCAGTACCTCACACCTGTAATCCAGCACTTTGGGAGGCTGAGGTGGGTGGATCACGAGGTCAGGAGTTCAAGACCAGCCTGGCCAACGCGGTGAAACCTGGTCTCTACTAAAAATACAAAAATTAGCTGGGCATGGTGGCATGTGCCTGTAATCCCAGCTACTCAAGAGCCTGAGGCAGGAGAATTGCTTGAACCCGGGAGGCAGAGGTTGCAGTAAGCAGAGATTGCATCACTGCACTCCAGCCTGGGTGACAGAGAAAGACTCAGGAAAATAAAAGAGAAAAGAAAGAAAAGAGAGAGAGAGAGAAGGAAAGAAAGGAAGGCAGGAAGGCAGGAGGGAGGGAGGGAGGGAGGGAGGGAGGGAGGGAGGGAGGGAGGAAAGAAGGCAGGAAGGCAGGAAGGCAGGAAGGCAGGCAGGCAGGAAGGCAGGCAGGCAGGAAGGCAGGAAGGAAGGCAGGAAGGCAGGCAGGCAGGAAGGAAGGCAGGCAGGAAGGAAGGCAGGAAGGAAGGCAGGAAGGAAGGCAGGCAGGAAGGAAGGCAGGAAGGAAGGAAGGCAGGAAGGAAGGCAGGAAGGCAGGCAGGAAGGAAGGCAGGAAGGAAGGCAGGAAGGAAGGAAGGAAGGAAGGCAGGAAGGAAGGAAGGAAGGAAGGCAGGAAGGAAGGAAGGCAGGAAGGAAGGCAGGAAGGAAGGCAGGAAGGCAGGAAGGAAGGAAGGCAGGAAGGAAGGCAGGAAGGCAGGAAGGCAGGAAGGAAGGCAGGAAGGCAGGCAGGCAGGAAGGAAGGCAGGAAGGAAGGAAGGAAGGCAGGAAGGCAGGAAGGAAGGAAGGAAGGCAGGAAGGCAGGAAGGCAGGAAGGAAGGAAGGCAGGCAGGAAGGAAGGCAGGAAGGCAGGAAGGCAGGAAGGAAGGCAGGAAGGAAGGCAGGAAGGAAGGCAGGAAGGCAGGAAGGAAGGCAGGAAGGCAGGAAGGCAGGAAGGAAGGCAGGAAGGAAGGCAGGAAGGCAGGAAGGCAGGAAGGAAGGAAGGCAGGAAGGAAGGAAGGCAGGCAGGAAGGAAGGCAGGAAGGCAGGAAGGAAGGCAGGAAGGAAGGCAGGAAGGAAGGCAGGAAGGCAGGAAGGAAGGCAGGAAGGAAGGCAGGAAGGCAGGAAGGAAGGCAGGAAGGAAGGCAGGAAGGCAGGAAGGAAGGAAGGCAGGAAGGCAGGAAGGCAGGAAGGCAGGAAGGAAGGAAGGCAGGAAGGCAGGAAGGCAGGAAGGCAGGAAGGCAGGAAGGCAGGAAGGAAGGAAGGCAGGAAGGAAGGAAGGAAGGAAGGAAGGCAGGAAGGAAGGAAGGCAGGAAGGAAGGAAGGAAGGAAGGCAGGAAGGAAGGAAGGCAGGAAGGAAGGCAGGAAGGAAGGAAGGCAGGCAGGAAGGAAGGCAGGAAGGAAGGAAGGCAGGAAGGAAGGAAGGCAGGAAGGAAGGCAGGAAGGAAGGAAGGAAGGAAGGAAGGAAGGAAGGAAGGAAGGAAAGAAACTTACTTAGACAGAAAAGTTAAAATGGGTACCGAACAGCAAACTCTAGGACTTCCACAGCTACCGGGAACCAGCACAGGGCTGGCACCTCCATTGACCTCTCTTTGCTATTCTAGAATATTTTAATGAGACACACCCAAAATATGTTTAGCATCACACCACCTGCTGCTTCTCATGGCCAGCATGATTTGTCATCAAATCTGATCCCAATGTTTGCCATATGATTGGATATCCCGTGAAACAGAATCTAAAACAATACATTTTTTCCCTTTAAATCGGTCCTAATCTTACAACTAGGGTTGCCACCGTAACATTGTTATCTATTTCATTTTACTTTCTGGGATTAGATAATAATATTAAATTCCCCTTCTCATGTTAGTCTCTGTTTGAACTTGGCCTGGTATTTGAAGAATATATTTAGAAATTAAAGCGTGCTACTTTTTATCCCATGCAAGCCGGTTACGGGATCATAGATTTGTGGGATCTCATGACATTTTCTGTCCTGAACTGAACACATCCAGTCTCTCCAAACTGAAGTTCCTCAGCTGAGGTTATTTTCATCTCAGAGAATTTCTCAAGTGCTGTTTCTGTTATAGAGGATAAAGGGATAGAGGAATCACAGCTGCCTAAAGTCAGTGTCTCCTTCCATACAGGCCTTCCTTGCCTCCAGGACTTGAAGTCTTCCTCTAGTGGAGCGTAGCTCCTCAATGGAAGAGGGCAGGATTAAGGGAGAGTTGAAGCAGTAGGTTCACCTGGCCTCATGCTTTTCTCTTGTGTGGCTGCTGATACAGGGACCTTCAGGCATGTTCTAGGAAAGCCGATTAAAGCAGAAAAGCCCCTTAGAACCAAGTCGATTGCCCCCAGTATGGCGGTTCAACTTTGAGAGAGCAGCTGGGTGTTTTTTGTGCCCCCGATAGTGCCAGATTGTTCATGCTGCCTTAGGCTTTCCTGTAAGATTTTTGAGAACCCTTGTTATATCTAGTTTAGTGAAATGTATTGATCAGAACAAAAAGGGCCGATGTACTGACTCCAGGATAAACTCACAGAGAGAACCATACATTTCTATTTGTTAGATTCTGCAAAGCACCCAAGTCAAACAAGATTATTCCCAGGGTCATGACCATACAGCATTTTATCTGTGAAGGACAGATAGTTTAAGACTTTTATTTCCATTTGATTAAATATGGAAATAAACAACCAATTTATTTTCAGAAATGTACATCATCTCTGATTCTTAAATTGGAAAGCACCTGATTTTCTTCTTGCTTTCACTTTGTAACTGCTGTGTGCTATTTTGATTCTCTAGAAAGAGTTAAACTTCTCATAGACATTAAACCCAAGTGGAAATAGTTGGCCCAAGGCCTAAACTTGTTCTTTATGAGAAATACAAGACTCTAAGGGATTTTAGCCTTTTTAGAATTATCACAGAATGTGTACAGGAAGCATGACATTGGCAGAAAGGGAACATAGGTGCCTTTTACCATTTTTATATGGACATGGATTCTGGGTTTTACAGATAGGGAAATATTGTATGAGTCCATGGGGATATGTAGTGAAATGGAGAGGGAGAAAGGGGCGGGGGAGATAGAGATAGAGAGAGAGAGAGACAGAGAGAGACAGAGAGAGACAGAGAGAGAAAGAAAGAGAGAGAGATTATTTTGTACTTTCAGACTGAGCAGTATACCCAAGTCAGAGAAACAGGAGTATAAAGGCAAGTACAGAATAATCTGGAATAATGTCATTATTCTTTGTTCTTTTTACTTCTTTATTGGGCATCTCAGAGAGAGAACACAGTTTCTCAAAGTGGATGGAAAGTGTATTCAAAAAATTTAACCCACAATAACCAAAACAATCTTGAAAAAGAACAAAATTGAAAATTCCTACTTCCTGATTTTAAAACTGACTACAAAGCTTAAGTAATCAAGACAGTGTAGAGCTGGCATAGACTAGGCAGAGAGAACAACCGATCAGAATTGAGCTTCCAAAAATAAACCCATACATCTATATGGTAATTGATTTTCAAACAGAATGTCAAGCCTATTCAATAGGATAAGAATGTAAGAATGTTTCTTTTCAACAAATGGTGCTGGTCCAGCTGCTTTTCCACAGGCAAACAAATGAATCTGGAACCCTACTTCACACCATACACAAGAATTAAAATGGATAAAAAGACCCAAGTGTAAAAGCTAAAAGTATAAAACCCTTAGAAGAAAACATAGGCATATATTTTTGTGACCTTGGATTTGACAGTGGTTTTGTTTTGTTTTGTGTTGTTTGAGATAGAGTCTTGCTCTGTCACCCAGGCTAGATTGCGGTGGCGTGATCTCGGCTCACTGCAACCTCTGCCTCCTGGGTTCACGAGATTCTCCTGCCTCAGCCTCCTGAGTGGCTGGGACCACAGGCGTGGGCCACCACACCCAGCCAATTTTTGTATTTTTAGTAGAGATGGGGTTTCACCATGCTGGTCTTGAACTCCTGACCTCAAGTAATTTGCCTACCTTGGCTTCCCAAAGTGCTGGGATTACAGGTGTGAGCCACCGTGCCCCACTGGCAGTCATTTCTTAGTTATGACACTTAAAGCACAAACAACTAAAAAAACAGAGAGACATCAGACTTCATCAAAATTAAACATTTTTGCGTGTCGAAGGAGACTATCAAGAAAGCAAAAATAAAAAACCTATAGAATAGGAGAAAATATATGCAAATTATGTTTGATAAGGGTCTAGTATCTAACGTACATGAAGTACTCTTACAATTCAACAATAAAGAGACAAATAGCTCAATTTAAAAGTGGGCAAAACATGTGAATAGGCATTTCCTCTCCTATATGAATGGCCAGTAAGCACATGAAAAGATGCTCTACATAATTAGCCATCAGGGAAGTAAAAATCAAAACCTCATTAGATACCACTTCACACTCACTAAGATGCTATAATAAATTTCTTTTAAATATAAAATAGCAAGCATTGGCATGGCTGTGGAGATTGGAACCCTCATATATTGATAGTGGGAATATAAAATTGTGCAGCCACTTTGGAAAAGTTTCACAGTACCTCAAAAAGTTAAACTTACCATGTGACCCAGCTCCACTCCTAGGCATATACCCAAGAGAATTGAAGACACACGTTTATACAAAAACTTGTACATGAATGGTCATAGTAGCATTATTAACAACCCAAATGTCCATCATCTGATGACTGAGAATCACAATGTGACATATGCATACTAGACAAATAGAAGAAAAAACATTTTTTTTTTGAGACAGGATCAGGATCTCTCTCTGTCACCCAGGCTGGAGGGCAGTGGTGTGGTCTTGGCTCATTGCAGCCTCTGCCTCCCGGACTCAAGCTATCCTTCCACCATCCCCAGAGCCCTCGCTTCCTCAGCTGGTAGCTGGAATTATCAGCGTACACCACCACTACACCCAGCTAATTTTTGTATTTTTTACAGAGACAGGGTTTCCCCATGTTGCCCAGGCCTACCTCTCTCATCCTCCCGAAGTGCTGGGATTACAGAGGTGACCTCTGCACCCAGCCCAGAAAACCTCTTATACATTAGCAGCCACTCCTTCTTTACCACTCCCCACAGCCCTTGGCAACCACAAATCTGTTTTCTGTCTCTATGGATTTGCCAATTCTGGACATTTCATATAAATAGAATCATACAGTATGTGGCCTTTTGTGTCTGGCTTTGTGTGTGTGTGTATGTGTCTTTGTGTCTGGCTTCTTTCGTTAGCATACTGTTTTTAAGGTTCATACATGTTGTAGTATGCGCCAATACTTCATTCCTTTTTATTGCCAAGTAATACTATATTGTCTAAAGCAAGTCTAATTTAAAGGAAAAAATATATATATTTCATTGTATGATTATACCACAGTTTCTTCACCCATTCATCAACTGATGGACATTTGGGTTGTTTCCACATTTGGGGCTCTTAGGAAGAATGCTGTTTATAAGCATTTGTGAATAATTTTTTGTGTGGTCATGTTTTTACTTTTCTTGGGTTTCTGTGTATATTTTAAAGGCTGTAAAAACTTTCCTGATTTCTATAATAATGAGTCCTTTATTAACAAGTATAAAGCTTTCTCATCAAAAGACAGAAAACTGACTCCATTTTTTTTTTTTTTTTTTTTGAGATGGAGTCTTGCTCTGTAGCCCAGGCCAGAGTGCAGTGGCACCATCTCTGCTCACTGCAACCTCCACCTCCCTGGTCCTGGCTCAAGCGATTCTCCTACCTCAGCCTCCCAGGCACCAGCCACCATGCCCAGCTAATATTGGTATTTTTTAGTAGAAAAGGGGTTTCACCATGTTGGCCAGTCTGGTCTTGAACTCCTGACCTCGTGATCCACCCGCCTGGGCCTCCCAAAGTGCTGTGATTACTGGTGTGAGCCAGCGTGTCCTGCCAAACTGACTCCATTTTTTCTTTTTTATCACAGCATCACATCCTTAGAACATCGAGGGGTCAAAAGGAACTAAGACACCTTCTGAGTGAGACCCTGATTCTGTTGAAAAGGCCTAGAGTGGTGGGGTGACTGCTACTGGTAAGACAGCCAGGTGGGACAGACACAGAACCATGATCTCCCAACCTACATCGCCTTCTCATCTAGACGGACATCGTCTTTAACCCCATGAGTTTTACCCAGAGTGAACCATCAGTCTTTCCAGAGTCTGGGAGGAGAATGTTTCCATGGTGAAGATTACTTCCCAGAGTGGGACCTGAGTGGGTAGTAGACCTCCCCTACCTCCCCCAAATCATTCCCCTTCTCCATAACTTGCTACAGTATTTGCAATTCCACTGGCAGCCAATCCACTGGTTGAATGGAGGGCTTACAAATGAATGGCCTATGGGGGCCAGAGGGTGATGAAACAGAGTGGATTGGGCAAACTGGCAAGCTGGAAAGTTCATGCCCCCCACAAAAGAGCTCAGGACACAAACCGCAGGATCTGTGTTCATGAAACATCTTGGGGGCTTGGGTTGAGCAAGTGGCTTTTGAGCCCAGGCTGCAAGATTTGCCATGGGGGCCATGCTAGCCTCCCTGATCCATGGAATAGTGCTGGCATTCTAAAATCTCAGAGATGCCACTACAGAGGAAAGCTGGGCATTGCAGGGCAAAGCCCTCATAGTGGCCACCAGCACAGTGGCACGAAACTTGAGCAGAAGAGGAAGGGTGGGCTTGTTCCTGAGCACCAGCAGATGCAACTACCCTTTTGTTAACTGGGGAGAACCTTTGAGGAGATGGAGGTGAATGTTTTATGTCGGGGCTGAGAGCCATCATAATTCAGACCATAACAATACAAACAAGGGCCAGCAAGCCTAAGAAATTTAAGATTCATCTCGAAAACAGTATTCTCTGTTTAGCAGCATATAGACTATAGTATAATCCAAATGACTTGATTACCTCTTGGCTTGCATTAGCAAGATGCTGTCATCTGAATAAGTGTAAATCTCAACTCTATTAGCTTAGAAAAGTCATACAACTCATTGGGGCTTCAGATGGCTGTTGCTTGGTTTTGCTCTTTGCCTTGCTATGTGCATATGAATGCACAGATGACAAGAACAGATGCCAGAGCCCCTGGAAGATCAAAGTGCTGGTGCTGCCTTAGAAAATCTGCCCACGCCACATTTCTAAATCTGCAGGAAGGCTGCAGTAAATAAGCAATATGTATTTGTTCCATTGAATGAAATCTAAAGCAAACCTATCATAACCACTCCCATGGAAGACCAAAGCACGTGTGCAGACACTGGGACCTAAAACAAGAAGTAGTACTTTTGGGGACACAACTGTCACTGCTGGTTCCCTACCACCTTAGCATTCGGTATTTCTTCATCTGGATTAATTTGCTGTAATGAAAATATCCTCTGTTTTGTATTGAAACTACCCTAATATTGTTTTCATGGTTACTTTTCCAAAACTGGAAAAAAGAACACGTTGTTTCTAGATTGTGGACAGTGGTTCCAGAGAAGGGAAAACCAGAAGGGTTTTAGGACTCAGGAAAATAGAGTTACCAGAGGGGCCCAGGTGGTTTTCCTTCCATCCTCCCTTTACCATACTCTGAATGTCTCCTTTTTTTTTTTTTTTTTTTTGAGAAGAAGTCTCGCTCTGTCACCCCGGCTGGAGTGCAGAGGCATGATTTTGGCTCACTACAGCCTTGGCCTCCCGGGTTCAAGCAATTCTCCTACTTCAGCCTCCCAAGTAGCTGGGATTACAGGCATGCACCACCATGTCCAGCTAATTTTTATATTTTTAGAGGAGACAGGGTTTCACCATGTTGGCCAGGCTGGTCTCAAATTCCTGACTTCAAGTAATCCACCCACCTTGGCCTCCCAAAGTGATGGGATTACAGGTATAAGCCACTGTGTCCGGCCTGAATATATTTTAAAAAATTATTTTGGAAGGTTTTCTGGCTTGCCCTTGCACATTTCTAGCCTTTTCTTTCTGGCCCCAACACTGATCTCCCATGGGTCTCTTCTCCATTGCTTCTCCGTGTTGGCAGGCCCATACTTTGTGTGGCTTCTCTCTCCTATTTACTGAAAAGCTCATAATTACTTTTCTCTTGTGGATAAAAATAAGCAGAATGCCAGTAGTATGATTTTTAAAAAGAGAAGCTCCCCAAATGCCTATCGTGACCGCATGGAATCATTCTGATGAGAACATGCTGAATCAATCGATCCAGCATTGTCTGCAAGGCTCAGTTCAACTGGCTGAATCCATTATCCCGTAAACTGTGCGACTTTCTCTAAAGATATTTCACCACCACAGCTGCATCAAACAAATGTTGAATGGGAAAAAAATCAAAAGTAGATATTCTTAAGATATCCCAACATCATTAAGGCTGTTTTTCCGCCGAAACCCGCATCTGGTAGTAAAATCTTTCTTTTTCAGACATTGTTTTTCTCTAAAGAATCACCCCAAGGCTGCCACCGTAGCAAAGCTCTCTAGCCATTTATATATTGTGGGTTTTAACAAGCGTGTCTTCCAGGCTGACTCTGGCTGGTAGAGGTTATCACCCATTCCTCAATGGGCACCAATATTCTGACGAGTTCATGACATTCGGTTTAAGAAATTACCTATGGCCAAAAATTTTGATTGGCAAGGTTAGCACATTTTGCCATATGGTATGTGCTATCTCTGTTCCCAGATATGCAACTCTTGTGGTGTGACAAATTGTTTGTGGGACAATACACGTTGCAGCCCAGACAGTTAGACAAAACACCCCATCAGAGCTGAAACCGGAGTCTAGGTCTCAGAACAAGAAATATGCAAAATCACACCTGCCGGCCAACATTGCTGCTTGCGTTTTGCTCTTCTTTTTTTTTTCTTTACCACAAAGAAAATTAAATGTAAAATCAATTTCATATTGAGCAAAGGACCCAGGGTGAGGTTCCCACATACACTTAATTGAGTCAGCGATATTTTGTGTGGCCTACCTATAGCTTGAGTGGTACAGCCAAGCGTAAGCTGTTTGTGATTTGGAATTTAAATCCTTATGTTTAATTATTGCCAGTCTCATATAGCATACAATGGCGGACAGCACAGCAGAGTTAGCCTTAACAGTTATCTGTGGTTTGGGCCTTGTTATCTGTTTAAGATCAATATATTCTAACAAAAATTCTTGCCATGGTTACATTCTCATGTGTTCTGCTATTAGGACTCAGTATTTAAAATACTTGAAGGCAAGAATTTTTCTTGGAAGGTGATATTATTGGGAGTGGTAGAAACTCATTTTTGAAATCCATTTTGAAATGAAAAAGTCTTAATGTTATTGAACTTCAAAAACTTGTCTTTTCAAGGGATAGTTTTCTTCTGATGATATAGTGAAATGAGAATGTTGTGCTGTCTTGAGTAAAATGTGTGGTATTTGTGTCTGTTGGGTATTAATGTGTATTATGTGCATTGGAATTATAGGCGCCTTGTATATTTTAAGCAATGAGAAAGGGTCCACAATTTTATAAGCTGTGTGTGTATGATCGATCTATCTATCTATCTATCTATCTATCTATCTATCTATCTATCATCTTTACTTATATATAATAAAATATATATACAACTTTGCCACTGGGAGCACTGTAAGTTCCTACAACCACTTACAGCTTAAGAATTGTGCCAAATTGGCCAGGTGTGGTGGTTTACGCCTGTAATCCCAGCACTTTGGGAGGCCAAGGCAGGCAGATCACCTGAGGTCAGGAGTTCAAGACCAGACTGGCCAACATGGTATGATGAGATCCCCTGTCTCTACTAAAAATACAAAAATCAGCTGGGTGTGGTGGCACATGCCTATAATCCCAGCTACTCAGGAGGCTGAGGCAGGAGAACTGCTTGAACCTGGCCAAAAATTTTGATTGGCAGATGGAGATGGAGATTGCAGTGAGCTGAGATTGTGCCACAGCACTCCAGCCTGGGCAACAGAGTGAGACTCTGTCTCAAAATAAAGAAAAAAAAAAAAGAATTGTGCCATATCAAAAGCCTGTTCTTTGGAGGTTTTGTAAATCTGTAGTGCAAAGTAGGTGCTTGACACATATTTTCATGAGTTCTGTCATCATCACTGAATCAAATGCAACCTTAGTCTTTTCGGCCCATTCTGTCAGCCTAGTCCCAGTTTCCATTTTGCAGTGTCCTCTCAGGAGGCCATGCAATGCCTGTCATCCAAGTCCATTTTGGATCCTTTGGTCATTTTTCTTCTTATCCCTCAAACTCCATGTTCAACTCATCAGTAAATTCTTTCTCTGCCATCTCAAAAGCATTTTCAATGAACTTCTTTCTAACTCAACTCCACACCCTTAATTTTCACTACAGATGCTCCTCAATTTGTGATGTGGTTATCTCCTAATAAACCCATAACAAATTGAAAATATCTTAAGTTGAAAATACATTTGATACCTCTAACCTACCAAACATCATAGGTTAGCTTAGCCTGCCTTACATTAGTCTCTAATTGGGCAAAGTCATCTAATACAAAGCCTGTTTTATAATAAGGGGTCAAATAGCTCATGTAATTTATTGAATACTGTACTGAAAGTGAAAAACAGAATGGTTGTACAGGTACTTGAAGTATGGTTTCTACTGAATGTGTATTGCTTTTGTACCACCACAGAGTTGAAAAATTATAAGTTGACCCATTGTAAGGCAGGGATCACCTGTACTTCCATTTCTCATCTGGAAACTACAGTAGCCTCCTAAATATGCTTCCTGCTACCCCTCTGGCCCCTCACTGATCCTTGATCACAGAGCAGCTGGAGTGATCATCAAAACACATACATCAGATCATATGACTTTCCTTCTCAAAACTTTGGACGTCTTCCCACATCTCTTGGAATACATCCTAAATTCCTTAGGATGGCCACATCTTATTTCCTGGTTCCTGTATCTCTCTTCAACCTTGTCTCATAATCTCACCTTCCCCCTTTCTTGCTCACCACATCTCTCGTCCTGGTTCCTTTTGATTCTGGAACAAGTTAAGCTCTTTCCAGTCTAAGGGCCTTTGCATCTGTTGTTCCCTCTGACCAAAGTGTTCACATAACCCCAACCTTGTTGTCACGTAGGTTTTGGCACAAATCTCACCTCCTCCGTGAGGTTTTCCCTCACCACTTTATTTTATTTCTATTTTTTGAGATGAAGTTTTACTCTTGTTGCCCAGGCTGGAGTGCAATGGTGCAATCTTGGCTGATTGCAATCTCTGCCTCCCAGGTTCAAGTGATTCTCCCCAGTCAGCCTCCCAAGTAGCTGGTATTACAGGCATGCACCATCATGCCTGGCTAATGTTTTATTTTTAGTAGAGACAAGGTCTCACCATGTTGGCCAGGTTGGTCTCAAACTCCTGGTCTCAGATGATCTGCCCACCTCAACCTCCCAACGTGCTGGGATTACAGGTGTGAGCCACCACACCCAGCTGTCCCTCACCACTTTAAAAGTAGACACTTCCTGCTATTCTCTATCCATTTCCTATTCTTTCCTTCCTGGTTTCTGTTATCGTCTGTGATTATGTTGCTTATTTACTTGTTTATTATTTGTTTTCCCCCATAAAACTGTAAATCCCATGAAAGTAGGAAACCTGTCATGCACCCTCAGTGCGTAGTGCAGTGTGTGGCACAAAGTCCTCAATAAATTTGTTGAATGAATGAACAAACAGAAAATCCTTTCAAATATTGAGGAAAAATCTGCCCACTTAGAATTTCTGCTGTTGGTTCTAATTCTGTTTCTATTATTGATTCTAATTCTAAGGCAACACATAATAATTCTGCAGCATCATATACATGATCACATTTCAGATCTTTGATGCCCTTCTTTGTCTTTTTTTTTTTTTTTTTTTTTTTTTGATATGGAGTTTTGCTCTTGTTGCTCAGGCTGGAGTACAATGGTTCAATCTTAGCTCACTGCAACTTCCACCTCCAAGGTTCAAGAGATTCTCCTGCCTCAGTCTCCCAAGTAGCTGGGATTAAAGGCATGCACCACCACATTTGGCTAATTTTTTATGTTTTACTAGATATGGGGTTTCACCATGTTGGCCAGACTGGTTTTGAACTCCTGACCTCAGTTGACCCACCCACCTTGGCCTTCCAAAGTGTTGGGATTACAGGCAGGAGCCGCCATGCCCAGTCAGATCTTTGCTACCCTTCTTAGGCATCTTACCTCTGTGCTATTTACACCTCTCAACCTTCCTTTGTATGGCGTGGCTTCTGGCTTTCTCATCGTAGTAATCACTCTCTGATGGAAGACTTTAGTTTGACAACATCCCTCACTAAAAAAAAAAAATGTGTTTTGACCACTGCAAGGTCCAATAGCAGTCATTCTCCTTGATGAGAATCCCATCAAACTTATGGTCTGTAGTTTCCAGGATCTATTGGTTTTTTTCCCAATATATTGCAAAATAGAACATTCCCTTGGCACTTTTCCCATTCTTCATGATTTCTCAAACATACCACTGTGGCTCTGCGATTCTATCTGCAAATTTCCTTTTGTACTCTGGAATATAATTTGTTTGGACCTGGAGACTTAAAGTCATGCCTAGATTCTTGCCTAGATTGTATATATTTTATTTTAAAATATGTCTAGATTTTTCCTTATTCTCTGACTGTAGGTTCCATTTTTCCCTTTTCATCATCTCCTTTGCTGCACGTTTAGAAATCAGAATCCATTCTCCTCATTCCAGAGATGGAATTTGAGTATTTGGTAGTTTGTAGTTTTTGCCACCTGTTAACATTTCACCATCTTCTTGTACCTGTCACTTCCTTCTTCCTTTTCTCTTCCTTTTCCTCTTCCTCCTTCTTCCCTTCTTTAATCTTTCTTCTTTTGTTCTCCCCTCCCTCCGTCCCTCTCTCCCTCTCTCCCTCCCTCCCTCCTTCCCTTCTTCTTTCCTTCCTTCCTTCCTTCTTTCCTTCCCTCCTTCCTTTCTTCCCTCCTTCCTTCCTTCTTTCCTTCCCTCCTTCCCTCCTTCCTTCCTTCCTTCTCTTCCATCCCATTCTCTCTGAACTGAATCTATCATGGAACACCTTTTTAATCTCACTGTTTCTGAGATTTCCTACTAGCTAAGGTTTTAGACTTCCTAAAAAAGCCTTCTGTCTTTCTTTTTTATGGTATTGGTACTTGGATATGGGTCCCTTATTATTGCTTGTGAACATGTCCTTTTAAAAAAACATGAGTTCATGAGAAAGTTTTCTGAGTGGCCACACTGGCTTATAAGTTTACTTATCCTTTCTCTTTTCACAGGATTGTTCGTTATTACATTGCCTTGGAATTTATGTAATGCTCTTTCCTTGCTATTATGGACTCCCAAAAGACATGGTCACATTCTCCTGAGGTCTCTATAATTTCCATATAGAAACCAGTTCTTTCTCATTGGTTAAAATTACATGCAATATACCAGTTTCTCCTTTGATCTGAGAGCTGAAATTGTTAGCTAGGAATGTCTCAAAATTTTTATAAGCTGCTCCATTTTAGCAAAATATGACCTCCAACAGACATAAAGATAGTTCAAGTTCCTGTCCCTACGACTGCTTGCTTGTAGTCCTGTGGTCTGCTTTCTGGAAGCCTTCTCCATGCCGGGCACCCCATCTAAGGACTCTTGTTGATGTTTTGCCTGTAATTCCCAACTGCTTCTGTTCTTACTGAGTGACTTTCTGTACAGAAATGGGCCATCTTTTTGCATCGCCTTTTCACATATAAGGCTACCTATTCCCGTTTCTCTCAAAACAACGACTCTTTCTATTGCTCTATCTCAGGCAGGAGTCCCATCACATCTCTGTGACAATGGCTGTGCTTCTCATGTCAAAATAAGTTAAGTTCTCTTTCTTTGCATTGCATCTTCTGTGAATCAGTGTCAGAGATATTTTCATGCTTAAGGGATTTTTTGGGATGAGTTTCTCTCAGCTTTAACAAACATTGACGCATGAGTACCATCTATAAGACTCCAGCAGTTTCCCTGGTGTCCTTCTTCTCACATTCTTCTCACATTTGACTCTCATTCTCCATCATCCCCTGAAATTTTTCCCTCTGATTTTCTAGTCTTCCATCCCTTTAAGAGTCTTCCTTAGTTTTTTTTTTTTTTTTGAGGCAGTCTTGCTCTGTCACCCAGACTGGAGTGCAGTGGCACAATCTCGTCTCACTGTAACCTCCACCTCCTGGGTTCAGGTGATTCTCCTGCCTCAGCCTCCCAAGTAGCTGGGATTACAGACATGTTCCACTACCCCTGGCTAATTTTCGATTTTTTTTTTTTTTTTTTTTTTTAGTAGAGACAGGGGTTCACCATGTTGGCCAGGCTGGTTTTGAACTCCTGACCTCAGGTGATCCATCTGCCTCAGCCTCCCAAAGTGCTGGGATTACAGCTATGAGCCACTGCACTCGGCCCTTAATTTTTTGGTTGGGCAAACACTCTTGTGTGTGAAAAGGCATTTCTCTTGGACTTTGCCTGCTCCTCTGTTAGCTATTCATCACAGTAACTGGTGGTCACCCTGGGAAACAATATAGAAGATACCCTGCACAAACTGGCAGGAAAACGATTTCTAAATCTCAATTTAGCTGACTGTGTGATTCTGATGAAGAACCATATGAGAAGCACAGATACAGGAACACAACTTGTAGAAGTGGCCCCATGCAGATTGCAAAGTAACTCCCTTTGTGGTACAAAAAGAAGTGTTGCTTTTTTCCTTGGAGTAGGCGGAAAGGCTTTGAGCAAGGGAGGAGGAGGTTCTTGGAAGGAGGTGGGATTGGAAGAGGGAGAGTGGGCTTTGGGGAGGGGAGAGGTCCACAGGATTTGGCTTTCCCTACCCTTCTTTCCATCAGATGAACCATTCTGTCCCTCTGGCTCCCGTGGGACTAGGAGGAAGTCCTTCACCATCGTTCTCTATCACTGCCTCCTCTTCCTGCAGGATTGTGTCCCACCTAAACACTTTCCATTTCCCTGGTGGCTTCTCCCAGGACCTCAGGGAAGCAGGTGGCTTCATCTCGAAGTCACCCAGGCCTGTGGCCCTACCCCACCACTCCCACCCCAGCTCCTTTGCTGCCCCAGGAGTTGTCTCTGGCATTCATGGCTGCCCCACCTTGTCCCAGACACTGTACCTGAGGATGCAGATCTGGTGTGGCATGTACTCCTGGGCTCTGGTTTAAGGCTTATTCAAAGGCCTGTTTGTAGGCAGTATGGTATAAGCAGTCAAAACTAGACACAGGCAGATTTGGGTTTAAATCCAAATTTTGCTACCTTCCAACCAATTGAGTTATTTAATCATTTTGAATTTCAAGGTCCCCATGTATAAAATATGGATAGTAATCCTAGTAATGCACACAGATATTTGCACACACACACACATGCACACATATTCACACACACATTTCCTGGCATATATGTTCAACTGACGTGTCAATGTTTCCCCATCTATGAAATGAATAAAGTGGCATCTATCTTTTTTTTTTTGAGACAGAGTTTTGCTCTTGTTTCCCAGGCTGGAGTGCAGTGGTCTCGCCTCACTGCAACCTCTGCCTTCTGGGTTCAAGCCATTTTCCTGCCTCAGTCTCCTGAGTAGCTGGGGGTACTGGTGCCCATCACCATGCCCAGCTAATTTTTGTATTTTTAGTAGAGACTGGGTTTCACCACATTGTCCAGGCTGGTCTCAAACTCCTGACCTCAGGCATTCCACCTGCCTTGGCCCCCCAAAGTCCAAAGTGCTGGGATTATAGGCATAAGCCACAGTGCCAAGCCATTTTTGTTGTTGTTGTTTTGAGACAGTCTTGCTCTGCTGCCCAGGCTGGAGTACAGTGGCATGATCTCAACTTGGTACAACCTCTACCACCAGGCTCAAGCAATTCTCATGCCTCAGCCTCTCAAGAAGCTGGGGTGACAGGCATGCACTAACATACCTGGCTAATTTTTATATTTTTGGTAGAGATGAGGTTTCACCACTTTTGTCAGGCTTGTCTTGAACTCCTGGCCTCAAACAATCTGCCTGCCTTGGCCTCCCAAAGTGCTGGGATTACAGGCATGAGCCACTGTGCCTGGCAAAATAAATGAGGAAACTAAGTACAATAAGTTGCATCTGGAATTAATAGCTATTGTGGGGAGGTGTGTGGGCTACTGGCTAGGGTGATTAACTTCAGAGTCTGATTAAGTTTGAGAACTAGTTCTGCCACTAACTAGCTGTGTGATGGGCAAGATAATTAACCTTTCAGGTCTCATTTTCCCTAACTATATAATAGCAACTGTATTAGACCATTTTCATGCTGCTGATAGAGACATATCTGAGACCAGGCAATTTACAAAAGAAAGAGGTTTATTGGACTTACAGTTCTATGTGGCTGGGGAGGCCTCACAATTGTGGTGGAAGGTGAAAGGCATGTCTCACGTGGCGGTGGCAAGGGAGAGAACTTGTGCAGGGAAACTCCTCTTTTCAAAACCCTCAGATCTTGTGAGACTTACTCACTATCACAAGAACAGCACAGGAAGGATCTGCCCCCATGATTCAATTACCTCCTAGCGGGTCCCTCCCACTAAATGTGGGAATTCAGATGAGAATCGTTGGGGGGAACCTAATCAGCTAAACCATATCGGCAACAATTATAGAACCCACACTATAGAACTGTTCTAATGAAACACAGTAACACACAGACTGCATCCAGTCCCGTACTTGGCGCTCAGTGAGGGCTTCACAAGTTGCTGCTGTTACTATTACTAGTTGTATTGGTTATTTCATTCTCCCTGCTGCCCTCCCCAGCTCTGGATCAGGAGTCACTTCTGGTGCCTGGTGGGACAGGAGAGAGGACAATGAGCAAAATAACCCAGAAAGCACGAAATTCAGCCGTTTGGAGAGAGGAAAGTGAAAGGTAGGAGCAGTTGAAAAGGACAAGTTCAGAGAAGATGTGGGTTTAGTGGGGATCAGCACGTGGCACTTTGTTGTTTTTATTCTTGTCTTATGCCTTTCCCATCACTTTTATGGGCTGGTGTGCAGACATTTGTTGAAAGGACTCTTCCACCTGGATCTCATTGAAATCATGCAGCCTTTCTCTTCACTAAATATTTTTCTATCGCAGTAACTATATAAACGTTCCATTTGTGATGTAATAGTTCTGTTTCAGATTTTCTTTCCTAAACTAAAAACAAGAGTTACTGCAAACATTTGAGACGATGGCCTGAATGTCATGCTTTGTATGATGAACTTTTTATTTCCAGTGGTTTACATTTATTTTTCCTATTTAGTGGTCTACCCTCTGGCGCTAGGTGGAGGCTCCAAACGGCAAGGGTTGCACTGAGAAGAGGATGTAACAATGCAGAGACTTACTTTGGTTATAAAAATTTCCACTTTCTAGAGAGAAGCATGAGCTAAACAGAGGCAGCTTTCACTTGTTTGGAAATGCAATCAGGGTCCTTATTTCAGTTGCTTAATATTTCTACAGCAAACAACCAGCTTCTGCCAAAATCACTTTTAGAAAGAAAATACCCTGTTGCATTAATGGCCTAAGGCAGTGACTTTTTCTTGAAACCGATGAACTATCATCCTACTTCTTGGCTCTGCCAAATAACCATGCATGGGAGGAGGAAGGAGGAATCAGAACGGGCCAGAGTTTCACTTTGGCATTTTAAAACATAGAAGATGGACAAGATTTCATTGAATGAAGAGATGAGGCTGACAATAATTTGCTTAGTTGTAGTAGAGTGAAAAGAGGAGGGCTTCAAGAGGGTCAAGCCCCATTTCTCCTATTCAGTTATTTATATGAACTGTAAATCTCAATTTTGTTAGCCATAAAATGGGAAGATAATGCCTAGATATCAGGGCTGGCTGAAGCTTAGCAGAAATTAGATGTGGCCACAAGTGATCCGTCTCTCAAGCCATTTGTGCAAATGTGATAATAATGTATGAGGATTTTTCTTTTATCACTGGAGGAGAAAGGGGTGTTTCTATAACAGGTGTCTTTGAATGTAGGGATCTAAAAGATGGCAGGAGGAAAATGGAAGAGTGGTATGACAGCTGTGTCCCTCATCCTGGGCGTAAGTTTCCCTGTTCCAGACACCCTCCACCTCTGGCCTAATTGAGTGGGGTTTGAAGGACAGCATAGCCTTAAAGCCTAGGTGCCGGGTGTGGTGGCTCATGCCTGTAATCCCTGCATTTTGGGAGGCTGAGGCAGTCAGATCACCTGAGGTTGGGAGTTCAAGACCAGCCTCACCAACATGGAGAAACCCTGTCTCTACTAAAATACAAAATTAGCCAGGCATGGTGGTGCATGCCTGCAATCCCAGCTACTTGGGAGGCTGAGGCAGGAGAACTGCTTGAACCCAGGAGGCAAAGGTTGTTGTGAGCCAAGATTGTTTCATTGCATTCTAGCCTGTGCGACAAGAGCAAAACTTCGTCTCAGAAAAAAAAGGCCTAGGTGATAAAAGTCTCACCTGAAGACGGAACAGAGCCGCTGTTGCTCATTCCACCAAAAATCGGTTGCACCCTAAGGGCTCAGGGCAAATACCTGCAGCAAAGTGCTGCTCTCAGATGGCTTGAAGGCCATGAGTGAGCAATTCTGAGGACCCAGAAGTAGAGGGGTGTGTGTACTTATTCATGAGCCAATCTGAGACAGCTTCTGGGATGCCTAGAAGGCAACAGGGGTGACTTCAAGTGATGAGGATGGAGGGTGGTGGGGATCAGGGCCATTGAGGGCTTGTAGTCCTACAGATGGAGGCTTCATTGTAATGGGACCTCACAAGTTGGTGAGGCCTGGGGACATGTGAAATACTTGTTCTATATAGGATTTCCCTGTGAATTAAAAAAGAGAGGCCAGGCACGGTGGCTCATGCCTGTAATTCCAGCACTTTAGGAGGCCAAGGAGGGTGGGTCATGACATCAGGAGTCTGAGACCAGCCTGGTCAACATGGTGAAACCCCATCTCTACTAAAAATACAAAAAATTAGCTAGGTATGGTGTGCACCTGTAATTTCAGCTACTCGGGAGGCCAAGGTAGGAGAATTGCTTGAACTTAGGAGGCAGCGGTTGCAGTGAGCCGAGATTGTGCCACTGCACTCCAGCCTGGGTGACAGAGCGAGACTCCATCTCAAAAAAGAAAGGCCACATGAAAGCACTTTGCAAATTTTAAAGTGTTATAGAAAAGTGCAGAATTGGTATTGTGAAGAAGACACATCAAGCGCAGCTCCTGTTAGGGTGGCTCTGCCAAGGCCAGACTCAGGTGAGAGGCATCAGGTAACGGGGATTCCAAAATGCTCCCCAAAGGCTGAGTGCGGTGGCATACGCTGGTAATCCCAGCACTTTGGGAGGCCAAGGTGGATGGATCACTTGAGGTCAGGAGTTCCAGACCAGCCTGGCCAACACAGCGAAACCCTGCTTCTACTAAAAATAGAAAAATTAGCTGGGCATGGTGGCGGGCACCTGTAGTCCCAGCTACTCAGGAGGCTGAGGCAGAAGAATCCTTTGAACCCAGGAAGCGGAGGTTGTAGTGAGCCGAGATCGTGCCACTACACTCCAGCCTGGGCAATAGAGTGAGTGAGACTCCGTCTCCTTAAAAAAAATGCTCCTCAAAGCAACACATGGGAATGTCATTGAGCACCTGCTGTGTCCTCAGAATTCTTCTATCTGCTTAGGGTTCAAAGATAATTAATTCTTATTCTCTGTTCTTCAGGAGCTCACTGTCCAAAGGGAGTCTGTCTCTCAGATCCACACGCTGAGGCTTGCTCCAGTGTGAATGTGTGCACTGGAAAGAACCCAAACAGCCCCCTGAGAGCTGCCAGGGTTGGCAGTCTTCCGTGAGATCCCCAGGTTTGAGTAGCCAAGCCGGGAGGAGCACCATTTGCCCACTGACTCTTGGGCAAGGCTGCAGCCTGCATCCCAGCCAGCAGAAAGCAGGTGGCATCACAGCTGAGTTTACCACCATTGCAGGGCCCACTACATGCTTTTAGTAGATAACATGTCTTCTCTGCTTCAGATCCTTATTTTGCTTACTTAAAATTTCTGCAGAAAACAAACAGCTTCTGCCAAAATTGGCTCACAACATTAGTTTGCTAGTATAATCAGTTGTATAGCAGGATTGTACTGAGTAGCTCTTGGAAGGCAGTCAACACAACAGGGATGCATCGTTCTTCCAGGTCATCACACATGGGTTGGACATGCTAACAGTCCCCAGCAGCTATCAGGGGAGTATATGGATGATTATGCAAAGGCAGAGGCATTGCAGAAGGATGCTAACTAGATGTCACGAGTCAAGGATATTATAGAAGGATCTCTTTGCTGACAAAGAGGGTACCTCTAAGGTTCCTTCAGATGGGTTGGTTCTCTGTTCACTGTGATCACTACTATGCAAAGGCTTGTGGGCCATTTAGGAGAAAAGCATTCAGTCCAATTCTATAGACACAGTGAGCATGTGATATGCCCTAAGCGTATATGAGTAATATACCAAAGAGGAAATACACAGTTACTACTGTCAGGAACTCATGACCTGCTGCAGCGGTTGGCAAAGTATGGCTTGTGGGCCAATCTGGCTATTTCAGTAAATAATGTTTTACTGGAATCCAGACACACCTGTTTGTTTCCATATTGTCTATGGCTGCTGAGCACCCACGATAAGAGCAAAGTTAAGTAGTTGTGACAGAGACCTTATCACCCACAAAACCTGTAATGTTTGACTGGATAGCCCTCAACAGAAAAGGCCTGACAACCTCTGGTCTTGTGGGAGGACACTGCTGTGCACAGTTAACTCTAAATCTTGGCTGTAGCATCTTGAATAGGGTGGTGATCCTCGGGTGCTGAGGGGGACAGCTGGCCAGCTGCCTCCCAGCGGCGTTTCCACAACTTGCAGGCCCAGAAACTAGAGTTGGGAATGACCACAGAGTTTGTGATGGACTGACAGTTGCCCAAACCACAGACTGACCTACAGGCTAGAAATGAACATGTTGGGTGGAATAGCCCTCTCAAGGACTAGAGTAATTGCTAGAGAGCCACCCTTTCTACAGAATACAACACACATTCAAGTGTGACTACTCACACTGAGACTTTCTGATGAGCATGACTAGACAGCAGGGGGCCCTAGAATAGTTTGTTCAGGTTAAGGTGAGAGGAGGGGAGAATCCAGCCCTGTCCCTTGCTGGATGCCACCACTCCAGTGCCTGAAATCCAACCTCCCCACCCTAATCTGAATAGTCCTCCTCTGGAAAAGAGTGAAAAATGCGAGAATGTGCTTCTTTGACTCTGGCCCTCCTCTAACAGCCCTGCTTCTGTTCACACAGACATTCTGCAGCTTCCTTAACGTCACTGGCTAGAGGATACAGCTGTTGCTAGTAAAAGGCATTGCTCCTTTGAGCTAGCAGGCACTTTGTTCTTTTCCATGACACATTGTTTTATGAGCTCACTCTACGGAAGAAATGTCTATCCCTGTGCTCTGGTTCTTCAGGGGCACCTCATTGTCTCCCTCCGCCCACCCACCTGCACCTGACTACCATGGGCTGTGCCCTCATGGAGGCACCATCAAATGCTATCAGACCACAGGGAGAGCGTCCTTCATCCTGCCTGAAGATGGCATCCAGGCAGGTGAGAAATGTCAGTGGTCATGGAGGCAGCATGAAGGGAGTGTTGGCTGCAGAAACCTGACAAGGCTCTTAGAGAGAGATGGAGAGGGAGATGGGGATGGAGATGATAGAGACAGACAGACTGAAGATTCCAGAGGGGGGCGATGGGGAAGCGTGATGAGGCAGGAAAGAAAGACAGATGAAATGAGACCGAGAGGAGCCTGTGTGCCTGGGCTTTATTTTGGAGGCAATGGGAAACAGAAAGGGTTTTTGAGCATGATAGGACAATGAGGAGTACTGTGGTTTAGGAAACCCAGCAGCCACGTGAAGTGCAGATTCAAAGTAAGGAAACTTCCCAGGGTTTGCTGATGATCTTGGTGAGAAGTGGTATAGGGGTGGTGGGAATGGAATTGAAAGAAAGGATGAACTTCCAGAGGGTGGCCGCGCTCAGTTGACAGGAATCAGGGAGGGTAGGAGGAGAGTAAAAGGCTCCTCTGAGCCTAAATCCAGATGTCGAGGAGATGGTGGTACTGTCAATGGAGTTGGAGCTCTTAGGAAGAAAAACAATGGGGAAGAAAAGGATGAGGTTTTTGACAAGTTGAATATGTGGTGAGCATAGGTCCAACTGAAAGCAGTGGAAATACAGATGTGAAAAATATATGCGGTAGCATTGAAAAGTTGGGGCTCATTTTCACCTGAATGTTACCTAAGGTGAAGGGAAGAGAGGTCATCCAGGACAAAAGTACGGAATGAAAAGAAAAAGCAACCAAGCATGAAATCTTGGAGAATAATGTCCTCATTTAAGGGTGAGCCAATGAAGAGGAGCCCACAGGAGAGACTGAGGGACTGTCTTCATTCACTCATTCATGCATGCATTCATTTGGTCAACAAATATTTTTTGGTACTGCCCACGAACAGATTTTGAGCACGAAGGGTACACTCAGAAATGATGAGTCCAGAAATGATGCCCTCCAGAACTTCCAGTGAGGAAGGCACTCAGGAAATGCAGCGTCCTAAGGGGTCCCAGAAAGGACAGACAGGAAGAACACAGTCTGATGGTGTCAAGTGCAGTGGAGGCTAAGAGGTGGGGAGGAAAAGATGGGAAAAGGGGAGAACTGGGGAGGCAAGAGGGACAAATGAGGGAGAAGAGAAGGGAGAGGAGAGATGACAGAGGCACAGAGTGGGAATTTCTAATTCAAGAATCCTAGGCTGGGCTCGGTGGCTTATGCCTGTATCCCAGCACTTTGGGAGGCCGAGGTGGGCGGATCACCTGAGGTGTCAGGAGTTTGAGACCAGCCTGGCCAACATGGTGAAACCCTGTCTCTACTAAAAATATAAAATTCTCTGGGCATGGTGGCAGGTGCCTGTAGACCCAGCTATTTGGGAAGCTGAGGCAGGAGAATAACTTGAGGTGGAGGCTGCAGTGATGTGAGATTGCCCCACTGCACTCCAGCCTGGGCGACAGAGACTCCATTTCAAAAATAAAAGAAGAAAAAAATCCCGTGTTCTTTCCCCTGCCCTTACCTTAGAAAGCAGAGTAAGTGCTGACCTAATCAGGTTTACCTCCATTGCCATAGTAACCTCTGGGACTCCTTTGCTGTGCATTCTTGAGACCAGAAGTGAAGAAGTTACTTTATCAAGTTACCTGCCAATTAGGCTAGTGATTTCTTTCTTTTTTTTTTTTGAGACAGAGTTTTGCTCTTGTTACCCAGACTGGAGTGCAATGGCGCGATCTCGGCTCACCGCAATCTCCGCCTCCTGGGTTCAGGCAGTTCTCCTGCCTCAGCCTCCTGCGTAGCTGGGATTAAAGCCTTGCCATGTTTTCTCTTTCGAGAATTTATTTTTCATCTCTTTATTCACTGGGATTCTGGACCATAATATATGTAAACACAAAAAATACTAAAGATTGAAAATAAAATTATTCTGTTATCTGATTATAAAAGTGGTCATTGTTAAAAAAAAAAGGCTTGGAAAATACAATATAAAGCAGAAAATACAAATTACTCATTTTCCCACCACTCTTAGTATTCCATTGTTTTTCTTCCCAATCCTGTTTCTAGCCACATTTTATGGCATTTAAATATATTTTTATTGTTTATATGCAGTTTCATATATGTTTTTTGTTTGCTGACTAGTTACATCATGGACATTTCCCCATGTCACTAAAATAACTATAAAATCATTTCATCATACATAAACATCACATTTTAGCTCTTCCTCTATTTTAATGCAGCAAATTGTCCACCTTTATACATAAATTGTTGTTCCTGAATCTTAAAAATAGTCAAACTCATTCACACTTCAAAATAATTTTTGCATTTTTTCTTAGAATCTCTGTGTTTAACGCCTCATACATTTCAAAAAGCACTATTAATATGATTGAAAGTGATGACAGTATCTTTTGTCTCCAAATGCAAGTTATTTTGAAATGTGATCTGATTTTATTTTACAAATTCCATTATTAAGAAATTTGACCCAAATTTGAGAAATGACACATTTAGTCTTGACTCATGTCATTCAGCCCTAGGTTTCCATCAGTACTTGCTGGAATTCCATGATTTTAGCACTGGTGGAACTGCTAATTTAAAAAGCTGCTTTTCCAGATCTTTAAATTTGTCAGAGAATATTAATCCTTAACCTAAGTTTTTTCCCTGATTTCTCTTTTTACATTTATTTCTTTTCTTAGTTTCATTATGATATATGAAAATAACATATCCTTTGTATGAGGATTCAGTGGTTACACCAGATAGCAAACAGGAAGTTATTTTTTGCTTGTTGGAAAAATTCACTTGCCTTATGTAGCTTTTCCCATTATTTTACTCTCAAACATTTGGTGTATTTCTGTTTTACCTGTGTTTCTTATAAGAAGATTATAGTTGGACTTGAAAAAATTAACTGTCTTTTAACTGACAAGTATAATTCATTTTTATTTAATTATGATCATTGATATATTTGGATTTATTTTTACTATCTTCTTACACTTTCTATTTGTCCTATAAAATTACTACTCCATTTTTCTCCTCTAATATTTTGGAATGTATAGATTCTAATTTTCTTTTTTTTTTGAGACGGAGTTTCGCTCTTGTTACCCAGGCTGGAGTGCAATGGCATGATCTCGGCTCACCGCAACCTCTGCCTCCTGGGTTCAGGCAATTATCCTGCCTCAGCCTCCTGAGTAGCTGGGATTACAGGCACACGCCACCATGCCCAGCTAATTTTTTGTATTTTTAGTAGAGACGGGGTTTCACCATGTTGACCAGGATGGTCTCGATCTGTTCACCTCGTGATCTACCCACCTTGGCCTCCTAAAGTGCTGGGATTACAGGCTTGAGCCACCATGCCCAGCCCTCTAATTTTTAAATGGTTAAAGTTATTAATTATAGTCACCCTTTTAAAACTTAGAATATTTTAGCTCTTTCTCAGCTTATAAGCTAGTATTGTCCAGTATTTTATTTCTATTAAAAAGTCTTGTGGACCAGGTGCAGTGGTTCATGCCTGTAATCCCAGCACTTTGGGAGGCTGAGGTGGGTAGATCACGAGGTCAAGAGATTGAGACCATCCTGGCCAACACGGTGAAACCCCATCTCTACCACAAATACAAAAATTAGCAGGGAGTGGTGGTGCGCACATGTAGTCCCAGCTACTCAGGAGGCTGAGGCAGGAGAATCACTTGAATCAAGGAGGTGGAGATTGCAGTGAGCCGAGGTCATGCCACTGCACTCCAACCTGGCGACAGAGTGAGATTCTGTCTCGAAAAAAAAAAAGTCTCATTAAATGTATCATATATAGAAGAGTTCACGGGGACGGACTCAAGATGGCGTGGTGAGAACAACCCAGGATTGAAGCTCTCGGTGAACACGCGGAGGGTGAGTCAGGGCCGCATTTCCAGACGGATCTTTGTTGCCCACAGAGACGCGGGGCACCAGCGCAGCGCAGCCGGTGGCCAGTGCAGCTGGTGGCCGGCGCTGCAGTGCAGCAGTGGCGCTCCACAGCACTCCGCACAAAGCGCACGGGTCTGGGTGCCCTGTTGAACCAGCAATCTGAGACTTGAGAGGGCAGATTGGCATATCCATCTGATTGAACGGGACTTGGACAGTGAGCCAGGTCAGGAGATTCCAGGGAAACGGCGTTTGGGCCAGGGCAGTGGGACAAACAAAACGGCGATTCCAAACGCTCCGGGTGGAGAGTTTCACTGTGGGCACAGCTGAACCCAGGACGGTGCTGCTCGGTGGGGGAGGGGCGTCCACCATTACCCTACTGAGGTAAACTCCCATTGCTAACACAGCCTGCCATTGCCGAGGCAACCCGCCACAACAGAGAGACTCCGCCACAGGGTGTAGCCCATGGCAGCAGGGCGGAGACTGCAGCAGCAGGGCAGAGCATGCAGCAACAGGGTGGACCTCACACTAGCAGGGTGGAGCCTTGGCAGGCAAATAGTGACTAGACTGCCTCCTAGCTGGGCAGGACAGCGCAATGGACACTCATAAAGAAAGCCCCAACCCTCCCGAGACAGAGCATCTGAGAAAAAAAGGGTTTTTTTTTTTATGAGTTCTGCTGCAGCAGAATTAAACGTAGCAGCCTAACAGCCCTGAATGAACAGCAGAGCTCACAGCTCAGCACTTGAGCTCCTATAAAGTACATATTGTCTCCTCAAGCAGCTCCCTGACCCCTCTATATCCAGAAGACTGACATTTGGCAGGCATCATTCTGGGACAAATATAGCAGAAAAAGAAACTGGTAGCATCCCTCACTGTTCCGCAGCCGCTATAGGTGCACCCCACACTAGCAGGGCCTGGAGTGGACCTCAGCAGTCGTACAGTGGAGGAGCTAGACTGGTAGAAGGAAAACCAAGTAACAGAAATACTTCATCATCAACAATCTGGGCGTCCACTCAGAGACCCAATCGAAAAGTCAGCAACTACTCAGATGACAGGTGGATAAATCCACAAAGATGGGGAGAAACCAGTGCAAAAAGGAGGAAAACACCCGAAACCAGAACACCTCGCCTCCTACAAAGGACCAAAACTCCTCACCAGCAAGGGAACAAAGCTGGACGGAGAATGACTGTGACGAAATGACGGAATTAGACTTCAGAAGGTGGATAATGAGAAACTTTTGTGAGCTAAAAGACCATGTTTTAAATCAATGCAAAGAAACTAAGAACCTTAAAAAAAGATTTGAGGAAATGATAACAAGAATGGATAACTTAGAGAGGAATATGAATGAATTGAAGGAGCTGAAAAACACAATATGAGAACTTCATGAAGCATGCACAAGTCTCAACAGCCGAATTGACCAAGCAGAAGAAAGAATATCAGAAGTCGAAGATCCACTCAATGAAATAAAATGAGAAACCAAGATCAGAGAAAAAAGCGCAAAAAGGAATGAACAAAGTCTCCAAGAAATGTGGGACTATGTGAAGAGACCTAACCTACGTTTGATAGGTGTACCAGATGTGATGAAGAGAATGAATCCAAGCTGAAAAATACTCTTCAGGATTTTAGCCAGGAAAATTTCCCCCACCTAACAAGACAGGCCAACTCTCAAATTCAGGAAATACAGAGAACACCACAAAGATATTCCGCAAGAAGAGCAACCCCAATGCACATAATTGTCAGATTCACCAGGGTTGAAATAAAGGAGAAAATACTAAGGGCAGCCAGAGAGAAAGGTCGGGTCACCCACAAAGGGAAGCTCATCAGACTCACAGCAGATCTCTCGGCAGAAACTCTACAAGCCAGAAGAGAGTGGGGGCCAATATTCAACATCCTTAAAGAAAAGAACTTTCAACCCAGAATTTCATATCCAGCCAAACTGAGCTTCATAAGTGAAGGAAAAATAAAATCCTTTGCAAACAAGCAAGTACTCAGAGATTTTGTCACCACCAGGCCTGCTTTACAAGAGCTCCTGAAAGAGGCACTACACATAGAAAGGAACAACCAGTACAAGCCATTCCAAAATCACACTAAATGCTAAAGAGCATCAACATAATGAAGAATCTACATCAACTAACAAGCAAAACAGCCAGCTAGCATCAAAATGGCAGTATCAAATTCACACATAACTATATTAACCCTAAATGTAAATGGACTAAATGCACCAATCAAAAGACACAGACTGGCAAATTGGATAAAAAACCAAAATCCATCAGTGTGCTGTATCCAGGAAACCCATCTCGCATGCAAGGATACACAAAGGCTCAAAATAAAGGGATGGAGGAAGATTTACCAAGCAAATGGAGAGCAAAAAAAAGCAGGAGTTGCAATTCTCATCTCTGATAAAATAGACTTTAAAACAACAAAGATCAAAAGAGACAAAGAAGGTCATTACATAATGGTAAAAGGATCGATACAATGAGAAGAGCTAATGATCCTAAATATATATGGACCCAATAAAGGAGCACCCAGATACATAAGGCAAGTTCTTAATGACTTACAAAGAGACTTAGACTCCCACACAATAATAGTGGGAGACTTTAACACTACACTGTCAATATCAGACAGATCAACCAGACAAAAAATTAACAAGCATATCCAGGGCTTGAACTCAGACCTGGAACAAGCAAACCTGAGACATCTACAGAACTCTCCACCCCAAATCCACAGAATATACATTCTTCTCAGCACCACATCACACCTGCTCTAAAATTGACCACATAATCGGAAGTAAAGCACTCCTCAGCAAATGCAAAACAACTGAAATCATAACAAACAGTCTCTCAGACCATAGTGCAATCAAGTTAGAACTCAGAATTCAGAAACCAACCCAGAACCACACAGCTTCATGGAAACTGAACAACTGGCTCTTGAATGTTGACTGGATAAACAACGAAATGAAGGCAGAAATAAAGAAGTTCTTTGAAACCAATGAGAATGAAGACACAACATGCCAGAATCTCTGGGACACATTTAAAGCCGTCTCTAGAGGAAAATATATAGCAATAAGTGCCCATATGAGGAGAATGGAGAGATCCAAAATTGACACCCTATCATCAAAATTGAAAGAGCTAGAGGAGCAAGATCAAAAAAACTCAAAACCCAGCAGAAGACAAGAAATAACTAAGACCAGAGCTGGACTGAAGGAGATAGAGACACGAAAAACCCTCCAAAAAATCAATAAATCCAAGAGCTGGTTTTTTTGAAAAGATCAACAAAATAGACAAACCACTAGCCAGACTGATAAAAAAGAAAAGAGAGAACAACCAAATAGATGCAATAAAAAATGATAAAGGGGAAATCACCACAGATTCCACAGAAATTCAAACCATCATCAGAGAATATTACAAACAACTCTATGCACATCAACTAGTAAACCTGGAAGAAATGGATAAATTCCTGGACTCCTGTGTCCTCCCAAGCCTAAACCAGGAGGAAGCTGAAACTATGAATAGACCAATAACAAGGGCAGAAGTCGAGGCAGCAATTAAGAGCCTACCACACAAAAAAAGCCCAGGTCCAGATGGGTTCACAGTCGAATTCTACCAGACACACAAAGAGGAGCTGGTACCATTCCTTCTGAAACTATTCCAAAGAATTCAAAAAGAGGGAATCCTTCCCAAATCATTTTACGAGACCAACATCATCCTGATACCAAAACCCGGCAGAGACCCAACGAGAAAAGAAAACTTCAGGCCAATATCCATGATGAGCATAGATGCAAAAATCTTCAATAAAATATTGGCAAGCCGATTGCAACAGCAAATCAAAAAACTTATCCATTATGATCAAGTAGGATTTATCCCGGGGATGCAAGGCTGGTTCAACATATGCAAGTCTATAAATGTAATTCACCACATAAACAGAACCAAAAACAAAAACCACATGATTATCTCAATTGACACAGAGAAGGCATTTGACAAAATTCAACAGCCCTTTATGCTAAAAACCCTCAATAAACTCAGTATTGATGGAACGTATCTCAAAGTAATAAAAGCTATTTACGACAAACCAATAGCCAATATCATACTGAATGGGCAAAAACTGGACGCATTCCCTTTGAAATCCGGCACTAGACAAGGATGCCCTCTTTCACCACTCCTATTCAATATAGTACTGGAAGTTCTAGCCACAGCAATCAGGCAAGAAAAAGAAATAAAGGGCATTCAAATAGGAAAGGTTGAAGCCAAATTGTCTCAATTTGCAGATGACATGAGAGTATACCTAGAAGACCCCATCGCCTCAGGCCAAAAACTCCTGAAACTGATAAGCAACTTCAGCAAAGTCTCAGGATATAAAAATCAATGTGCAAAAATCACAAGCATTCGTCTACACCAATAACAGACTTAAAGAAAGCCAAATCAAGAATGAACTGCCATTCACAATTGCTACAAAAAGAATAAAATACCTAGGAATACAACTCGCAAGGAATGTAAGGGACCTCTTCAAGGAAAACTACAAACCACTGCTCAACGAAATCAGAGAGGACACAAACAGATGGAGAAACATTCCATGTTCATGGTTAGGGAGAATTAATATCATGAAAATGGCTATACTGCCCAAAGTAATTTACAGAATCAACACTATCCCCATCAATCTACCATTGACTTTCTTCACAGAACTGGAAAAAACCACCATGAACTTCATATGGAACCAAAAGACAGACCACATAGCCAAGTCAATTCTAAGCAAAAAGAACACAGCGGGGGGCATCACACTACCGGATTTCAAACTATACTACAAGGCTACAGTAATCAAAACAGCATGGTACTGGTACCAAAACAGAGATATAGACCAATGGAACAAAACGGAGGCATCGGAGGCAACACAACATATCTACAACCCTACAATCTTTGCTAAACCTGACAAAAACAAGCAATGGGGAAAGGATTCCCTGTTTAATAAATGGTGTTGGGAAAACTGGCTAGCCATGTGCAGAAAGCAGAAACTGGACCTCTTCCTGACACCTTAAACTAAAATTAACTCCAGAGGGATTAAAGACTTAAACATAAGACCTGGCACCATAAAAACCCTAGAAGAAAATCTAGGCAAAACCATCCAGGACATAGGAGTAGGCAAGGACTTCATGAACAAAACACCAAAAGCATTGGCAACAAAAGCCAAAATAGACAAATGGGACCTAATCAAACTCCACAGCTTCTGCACGGCAAAAGAAACAGTCACTAGAGTGAATTGGCAACCAACAGAATGGGAAAAAATGTTTGCAGTTTACCCATCTGACAAAGGGCTGACATCCAGAATTTACAAAGAACTCAAATAGATTTACAAGAAAAAAACAAGCCCATTCAAAAATGGGCAAAGGATATGAACAGACACTTTACAAAAGAAGACATATATGAGGCCAACAAACATATGAAAAAATGCTCATCATCACTGGTCATTAGAGAGATGCAAATCAAAACCACATTGAGATACCATCTCATGCCAGTTAGAATGGCGATCATTAAAATATGTGGAGACAACAGATGCTGGAGAGGATGTGGAGAAAAAGGAACACTTTTACACTGTTGGTGGGAGTGTAAATTAGTCCAACCATTGTGGAAGACAGTGTGGCGATTCCTCAAGGCCTTAGAAATAGAAATTCCTTTTGACCCAGCAATCCCATTACTGGGTATATATCCAAAGGACTATAAATCGTTCTACTATAAGGACACATGCACACGAATGTTCATTGCAGCACTGTTTACAATAGCAAAGACCTGGAATCAACCCAAATGCCCATCGATGATAGACTGGATTGGGAAAATGTGGCACATATACACCATGGAATATTATGCAGCAATCAGAAATGATGAGTTTGTGTCGTTTGTAGGGACATGGATGAATCTGGAGAACATCATTCTCAGCAAACTGACACAAGAACAGAAAATGAAATACCGCATATTCTCACTCATAGGTGGGTGATGAAAAATGAAAACACATGGACACAGGGAGGGGAGTACTAAACACTGGGGTCTATTGGGGGAAAAGGGGAGGGCCAGCAGGGGGTGGGGGAGCTGGGGAGGGATAGTCTGGGGAGAAATGCCAAATGTGGGTGAAGGGGAGAAAGGAAGCAAAACACACTGCCATGTGTGTACCTATGCAACTGTCTTGCATGTTCTGCACATGTACACCAAAACCTAAAATGCAATAAAAAATTTAAAAAAGAGTTCACAACATGTATGTGTGTTTATACACACATACGTACACTCATATATTTACCATTTAAAAAAATAGGCCATGACCTCTGCTTTAGAAGCTCATCTCCCCAACCTCTGATTTTTATAACTTCACATATTAGATTTATTAGTGTTGATATTTATTTAGATGTATCCTTGTAACTACAAATGTCTGTGATCACATGGTTATCTTTCTTTCAACTTACAGCTCACATCTCCCTTCAGGGGCCCTTTTTCTTCTTTTACTAAAGAAGTTTAATTTAATAAAGATCTGTCTAAGAAATACCTTTACTAAAGATCTGTCCATAGTACATTATCCTGGCTTTTGTTCACCTAAATACATTGTATTACATTCCCATGAAAGGTAAGTTTTACTGGGTATCCAATTATAAATGGAAACATTTTTCCCAGTATTTGAAGACATCATCTTTTGGTTTCTGCTTATATTGATAAGAAGTTAGATGTAAAATAGGAAATCTGTCTTATTTTTAAGCTATTCAATTTGTCTTTAATGTTCTTTCATTTCACCAGGATAAGTCTGGGTGTGAATATGTTTTAGAATTTTTTTGTACTTCCTTAATATAAGGATCCACACAAATTATTGAATATTGTTTCCATCTTATTTTCTCTAGTCACTCTTTCTGGAAATTTTATTAGATAAATGTTAGAACTTCTCACTTAAATTTTCATGTCTATATCATGATATCCTTCTCTTTTTCTCTCTGTACTATATTCTAAGTAGTTTTGGCTTACTCACCTTTCAATTTATTAATTATGAATTTCATTTCTAATTCATTAGTCGAGTCATATGTTGAATATAAAAATTCAACTATTTTACTTCCAGAAGTTGAGAATCTTCTTTGATGCTCATAAGAGTATGTTGTTACTTGCTTGTGTCTTAAAAGTTTTTATTAAATATTGAAGACATATTTATTTATAAGCTATAGCTGTCTGACACACTCTCCGATTTTGTAAATATAGTTTTATTAAAACACAGGCAAGCCCATTCATTTGCATACTGTCCATGGCTGCTTTTATACTGGAATAGCAAGGCTGAGTCTTTTTTTTTTTTTTTTTTTTGAGACGGAGTTTCACTCTTGTGACTCAGGCTGGAGTGCAATAGCGCGATCTCGGCTCACTGCAACCTCCGCCTCCTGGGTTCAGGCAATTCTCCTGCCTCAGTTTCCTGAGTAGCTGGGATTACAGGCACACACCACCATGCCCAGTTAATTTTTTGTATTTTTAGTAGAGATGGGGTTTCACCATGTTGACCGGGATGGTCTCGATCTGTTGACCTCGTGATCCACCCACCTTGGCCTCCGAAAGTGCTGGGATTACAGGCTTGAGCCACCGTGCCCGGCTGGCTGAGTCTTTTTGACAGAGACTGTATGGCTTGCAAAGCCTAAAACGTATACTATCTGGCCTTTCAGAGAAAAGTTTGCCAACCTTGCTGTGTGTGATAATTCCAACCCAAAGCCTGAATGTCTGATTCTACTGTTTGATGTTTCTAACCCTGTCTGATGATGTCTTACTCCATGGGTGGTCTTGTGATTGGTAAAAAAATTGTGAGCTAATTTTTGTTGAGGCATTAGCTGTGAGAATTTTATGAGGCTTGAATTGGAGAATATCCCTTCTATTTGTGTTTATCTTTGCCAAGTGCCTGGTCTTTTTAAATTAATTTTTTTGGTTTGTTTGTTTAAAATAGTTTCAGAATAGGTACACAGAGTGAATCTGAACATAGGCTTGAGGCCGGACTGGTGATTATTTATAACTTCTGGTAGGGGGTAGGGACTTTTATTTTTTCTTCCAACCAAAATCAAGGCTAAGATGCAAAATTTTCTTTGCTATTTCCTTTGCATGGCAAATATTTTCTAGTTCACTATTTTATTGGGAATGTGGGCCTTTGGGGACTCATTCCAAAGTCTCCATGCAGGACACTACATTGCTTTGTCGCCTGCCTCCCCTGTCCCCCTTCCCCTGACATGGATGTAAAAACTAAAAGCTCTAATTTACAAAACACTGGCAAAGGTCCTCAGGGTCTGATGCCTGCTCCAGTGAACATTTAACATGCTTATTCTGAATTCTGGCTTCCAACTTCATTTTTGGCCTCTGGGGATTAAGATACTTTAATTTCTTGCCAAGTTCGCTACTCATTTTATCCAGCATTTTAAAGGTGTTTTCGGGGGAGAATTTTCAGGATATAGAGTCTGTCATATTGCTGGAAGTAAACATCAGAAATTTTTAAATGAAAAAAAACACACAATTAGGAAAATGGAAATAGAAAAGTTTCATAACACTCCAACAGGATTCCAAGCCTACCTAGTGTTTATTTATATCTGAGTTATGAGTGTTGTCTCTGGAGTCAGACAACCTGGGTTTGGAATCAGGCCCTGCCATTTACTACTGCTAGGGGTGAGAGTGGGCAAACATTTTCTGTAAAGGGCCGGATGGTAAGTACAGTTGTCCCTTAATATGCATAGGGGATTACTTCCGGGATACCCCATGGACAACAAAATCCACAGATGCTCAAGTCCCTGATAGAAAATGGGATAGTATTTTCATATAACCTATGTACATCCTCTCATATACTTTAAATCATCTCTAGATTACTGATAATATCTAACACAATGTAAACGCTGTATAAAGAATTGTGTTGTATTGTTTTTAATTCATATTATTTTTATTGTATTTTTTTAATTTTTATTTTTCAAATATTTTTGATCCTTGGTTGGTTGAATCCATGAATGTGGAGCCCTCACATATGGAGGGCTGACTGTATTTTGAGCTTTGCACACCATATGCACACTATTCACCTCAGCCACTGTATCATGAAAACAGCCATAATTATGTAATATGTAACGAATGGGCATGGCTGTGTTCCAAAAAACTTTATTTGCAAAAGGAAGCCCTTAGCTGGATTTGAACTTCAGTCTATAGATTGCACACCCCGGTCTTGTACAAGTTAACATATTTCTTTAAGCATTAGTTGTTTCATCTCTAAAAGGGAAAAAATAATAATACCTGTGTCATCCATACGTTGTTTGAGCATTAAATTCATGAATTTGTCAGAGGCATTTGAACCGTAGCAAGTCCATCTTAAATAGGGGTAAAATGAGAGACCTGCTGGGCTGCATTCCCAGAAGACTAGGCATTCTTAGTTACCAGATGAGATAGGAGCTCCACACAAGATGCAGGTCGCAAAGGCCCTGCTGATAAGACAGGACGTCATAAGAAAGCCTGCCAAAAACCACCAAAACCAAGATGGTGATGAAAGGGACCTCTAGTCATCCTTACTGCTCATTATATGCAAATTATAATGCATTAGCATACTAAAAGACACTCCCACCAGCACTGTGCCAGTTTACAAATGCCATGGAAACGTTTGGAAGTTTCCCTACATAGCCTACAAAGGACCGTCAGTTCCAGGAAGTCTCTACCCCTTTCCCCAGAAAGCTCATGAATAATCCACCCCTTGTTTAGCATATAGTCGAGAAATAACCACATTTAGTCAAGGAGCCTATGACACTTCTCTGCCTGCAGGGTAGCCATTCTTTCGTTAATTTCTCTAAAAAACTTGCTTTCACTTTATGGATTTACCCTGAATTATTTCTCACTCAAGGTCTGAGAACACCTCTCTTCAGGTCTGGATCAGGACTCCTTTCCGGTAACGAATTCATGTAAGTGGTCGTGTTAGCTATGATGTCGCTGCTGGAAGTGATGATGATGATTTGAAACCAGTTTCTTGATTTTTTAAGATCATAAGGTGTCTTGGCTTCAAATCATTTAAATACACCCCATGTAGCTTCCTATGCTGCTACTGATGACACACAATAGATAGCTAACAATATTGCAGTAACGAACGACCCCCAAATCTCAGTGGCTTTAAAGAACTCCGATTTAAGTTTTGCTCATGCTATATTCTATCACAGGTCGATGAGGGGTTCTCCTTACTGTCATTCCTCTGGGGCCCAGACTGATTGAGTTTGAGTGTTCCACCATCTTGAAATCACTGGTCACTACAGAGGAAAGGAGCTTTGGAGGATCTTTAAACAACAATGAAATGCTTGGTCTGCAAGTGTCCTGTTATTTCTCTGTACAGTTCACAGTCAGAGTTGGTTACATCTTTCTGTCCCACTAGCTTATTGCTTGGGTTACTGGGCGTGTTGTCACAGACAAGTTTCATCTGTTGGCCTCTGCAAGGAGTGCCTAGAAGTGCAGAGCTTCTAACCCAAGGCCATATGCTTCCCAGGGCAGCCCACAGCCAGGGAATGCTTGCTGTGTGGGTAGAAAGGCCCAGCCCTTTCAGCCCAATGTGGGACAATTTTGATGGCCATTTTAGGTCTGGAAATCTCTGGAATTTGGCTCAGCCTCTTGTTGGACAACCTGGCTTCTATCTCTGCCCAATCCTGCTTGCCCTTCTCCTTTGCACAAGGTTTTTTTTCCCCAAGGATACTCCTTAATAAGCATCCTGTATACTAAATTTCATCTCAGGGTTCTTCTCTAAAAACTCAATCTGTGACATTCACCATGAGCCCAAGAGAGGGAAGGCTGGAAATATCTCCTGAGGAACACTAAGGACTACCTCTCTCACTAAAGTGAACACGGGTAGCCCTTACAGATCACAACTATGATAATAGCTAGTATTTATTGAGACTCACCTGCTGCTTGCTGCACTAAAATATGTTACTTGGATTTGCTCACTTAATCTTCACAACACCTTATGTATTAAAATTAGGGATGAGGCTAGGGAAGGACAAGGTATGGCCTGCAGACCAAATCTGCGCACACCTGTGCCTTTATGTATTGTCTATGGCCACTTTTATGCGCAAGTGCAGAGGTGAGTTGTTGTGACAGACACTGCATGACCCTCAAAGTTGAAAATATTTACCATCTAGTCCTTTCCAGAAAAAGCTTGCTGAATCCTGTTTTGGATAATATTTTCATTTTATAGATAGCAAAACTGAAGCTTGCAGAAGTATGTGGTTTATTAAATCACAGAATGTCAATTTTTGTCATGTAGATCAAAGATAAAATTCTAAGTACCCCAACCAACTGAACGAACTCCTTCCCCCAGCCAAGGATATTTCAAAGTTAACTTGAAAAATGAGTTCAGGCCATGATGGGAAGAGGGCAGTCAGACAGGCCTCATTATGCCCTCCTTCCTTAGGAATTCAGGCATAACTGACCAGAGTCAACATTAAAACAGGCTGAGAGTGGTGGCCCATGCCTGCAATCCCAGCACTTTGGGAGGCCAAGGCAGGCAGATCACTTGAGGTCAGGAGTTCAAAACCAGCCTGACCAACATGGCAAAACCCCGTCTTTATTAAAAATTCAAAATTAGCCGGTGGTGAACGCCTGTAATCCCAGCTCTTTGGGAGGCCGAGCGAGGAGAGTCACTTGAACCTGGAAGGCAGAAGTTGCGGTGAGCCAAGATTGCACCATTGCATTCCAGCTTGGGCAACAAGGGTGAAACTGTCTCAAACAAACAAAAGAAAAAAGCAAAACCCCCCAGAAAACCATTAAAACAGAGGCTTGAGACTGACAAAACAGACTCTTTGCAGCAATAAGATACCAACGTGACAAATAGCAGACCCTGAAGGAAACTGAAGTATATATATATTTTTTACATTTTCTGAAATGGCCCTGCAAAGCTGTCTCTTGTAGGGAAAATCTACATTCTCTAGAGAATCTCCTTCCCTTTCCAGGTGTTTCCTTGATCTAGGAGATCATTAGCTGAGTTTAGGATCTTTTTAAGTCTAGTAAGAAACATTTATAATCTCTTTTCTCTGAAGCCAGCTACCTGGAGGCTTCATCTGCATCAGAAAAGCTTTGAATCTACCTATGACCTGAAAAACCCCTGCCCCACCCCATTTTGTATTGTCTCACCTTTCCAGATTGAACCCATTCTACACCTTAACTGTATCGATTGATAGCTTAATTCTCCCTAAAATGTACAAAACCAGGCTGCATCTCCACTACCTTTGGCACACTGGGGCTGTGTCATGGGTCATGGTCCTAATATTTGGCTCAGAATAAATCTCTTTCACTGCTTCACAGTTTGATTCTTTTTGTCAACAGTCATGAAGACAAACATTTAAAGAGCAGGCCCCTTCTGTGATGCAGGTGCAGGCCCATCCCCTCCATGCCATTGATGTCCTTTGTAAGTGCTCAGTGAATAATTATGATTTTCTTCCCTTCTCTTCTTCCCACCATCCTTCTTTGTAAACTTGATGCCTTATCTTCCATCTTTGCTCTAAATCCCCTCCCAGACAAGTTCTATTTTCTAACGACAAGAGTATCTGAAATTGCAATCGTGTGGCCTCTTTCTACCAAGTGAAAAACACAAAAGACACATCCATTTTTGATACCTTTGACTATAAAACCTCTGGAGGAAGTTCTGTTTTTCTGAAATGGCTTTTACGGGAAGAGTTAGGGTGGTAAATCTGTAAAGCCTGAGTTGGCTACCAGGAAACACTTCATGGTGGCTGAGAAATTATTCCACGTGCTGAACCTTAAAGTGATAACATAAAATGGCAGCCTTGACAGACCCCTTAGAATCCAAGGCTGAGATTACCTGTTTCCAGCTGCTTCCAGCTGAGAAGCGGCTCCCAGGACAACACTGAGTAACTCAAAAGCATTTCCTCTTCAAGTGATTATTCAAGGAGATTCAAGAGTTTAATTCCGTAATGCCCATCCAGCTGCTTCCTAGATTCTTCCAGAACATGGGCCTTATGCTCCTAAATTCACTTCCATACTTAGAAGCAGAACTGGGAACTGAGCTCCATTTTTTGATACCAAAATTTGTGCTTTTCACTGTGCATTTCACTCCCTACTGGTACACTAATATCCAGGATCATGTATTTACTTTCTACAGTTACCATTATATGTGCTCATGTAAACTGTCTGGCAATTAGCAGCAAGAAGATTATAGGAAGACATTCTGCCTATCCATCTCTTTATACCATGCCTTCTAAAGAGGATGTGCCTGACTTTCAGAGAGAATCCTTGGATTTGGTTAGGAATATTAGATCCCTAAATAAAAATGTCTACAATCTTTTCCCCATTCTCTGTTGTTGTTTTTGACACAGGGTCTCACTCTGTCACCCAGGCTGGAGTGGTGGTGCAATCACAGCTCACTGCGGCCTCGACCTCCCAGGATCAGGTGATCACCTTAGCCTCCCAGTACACTTGGCTAATTTTTTTGTGTTTTTGGTAGAGATGGGGTTTCACCATGTTTCCCAGGCTGGTCTTGAACTCCTGAGCTCAAGCAAGCCACCTGCCTTGGCATCCCAAAGTGCTAGGATTACAGACATGAACAACTGTGCCCAGCCTGTTTTTTATTGGTATAAATTTAAGGGGCAAAACTGCAGTTTCGTTACATGGGTATAGTGGGTAGTGGTGAAGTCTGAGTTTTTAGTGTGGTATCACCTGAATAGTATATGTTATACCCATTAAGTAATTTCTCTTCCTCATTTTTGGTTCATTAAAAAACAGCTGGCCCTCAAAAATGGCTAGGGAATGGTGCACAAATGAAAGAATGAGTTAATGAACGAATTAATCAATTAATCTCCAGACCCTTGACAACTTTAGGATCTCGGGCAAGTTTTATGCTCATGATAAACAAACAAAAAGAAGATAGTCAGCAGGTTTCTTATTGCTGACTTAGGCATCAGAAGGTACACGATCATTTATTTAACAAACACTGAGCCTTAGCTATGAACTGCACACTGTGATAGGCACTGAGGATATGACATTGCAAATTCTCTCTACCCTCAGCCAGGCAGGCCTCTAGAGATGAGGCTGAAGCATGGAACTTAGTGTGGGCACAGGAAGCTTCACCTGGGGCTTTGGCCAGTTGCTTGTATGTGGGGAATAGAACATAGGGAGACATATATGGATAGAAGATCCCCTTTCTAGTAAGTGAATTGGAAGTGCAATATCCAGGTGGAGGATTGGGAAGGGTTAAGTGTAAGGTTCTTGGGCAGCTGGGAGGTGTAACTCAATCCATCTCAGCAGTAGCTTTTTAAACCTGGGCTTTAAAACCAGGAAACCTGGGGAAATCAGACTCAGGGCTGGTTTTACTGGTCTCCCCTCTCTGTTTAGAAAGATAAGTCTTGCCTGTATAGCTGGTGTTTCTTTGGCAGTGTGAGAGACTTCTGTATATCGCTCAGTTTATGCATATTATGATGACTTTTACTAGCTGCAATTCTCAGAGTATGTCCTGGTCTCCAGGAACAGGGAAGTTAAAAGGACAACAACAGAGAGATGTTTTAAAAGCACCGACTATTTTAATGACACAATTTCATCAATATTACAGTGTTCAGACACAAATCGAATGGGATTCTTTCTACAGAACTTTTCAAACCATTAATTTAGGATTAGGAAAATCTCCTCATTCCCCCTAAGGCCACTGCTTGATTAACTTGATTTAATTAATTAAAGCAACTTAATTCAGGTTAGGGTAAAATTTAAGCAAACTCCATTGCTCAGCAGAATGCTGCCTGAAAACAGCTAAAGACAAGTCAGAATGTCCCTAACCAAACCTCAAGCATTATTAACCAAGACCTGCCTTAATTCTGGTTTGTCTCATGATGACCAAGGAGAATAAAAGTCTTCCCCTGCCAGAAGTATTCTGTCTGTTACAGAGCATGAATTGTGTGTTCAATGGCCATAAGAGAATGGATAATATATATAATAGTTCAGAAGAGAGAGTAAACTGAAATTTAGGGCATTTCAAAGGACTTCATGGACGAAAAGGATCTTGAATTCTAATTGAAGGAGAAGGAAGACTTAGTTAAGGAGGTGAGAGAATTTCAGAATGATAGGAAGGGAGGGTTGGAGGCAGGAATTTGGGTATCCTATTTCTGCAGACTAGTGACTGATCAGGGTCTTTTTTTTTTCCCCTTCCAAAGAGAAAGAAGAAAAAAATATTAGGTTGGTGCAAAAGTAATTGCGATTTTGTAAAGTAATGGCAAGAACTGCAATTCGTTTTGCACCAACCTAAATAGGTAGCTACATGTAGCTGGAACAGAAGGTTTGTTTGGGGATGTGGCCCAACATTAGGTTGAAAAGTAAGAAGGAGGCAATGTGTGAAGGGCCTTGGGTCTTAGAAGAGCTGATGAGGCTAGGAGTTGATATGTAGAGGTGGAATAGTACCTTTTCTCCTTGTTTTCTTCTTTGTTTCTAGGTTGCTGTAGTCACTATACAATGTCTCCCTCAGTTTGATGGCAGGCAGAAAGGTTATTGAAAAAAAATTAGGATCAAGTGTTAAACTCAGGCAGCATCATGCTCTAGTGCAATTTGGTGAAAATTCTAATGTAGATAAAAGATATAACGATTTTAATAACTCCCTGAGATTTAAGTAAAGAAGCAATTCTAGGCTGGGCACAGTGGCTCATGCCTATAATCCCAGCACTTAGGGAGGCTGAGGTGGGTGGATCACCTGAGATCAGGAGTTGGAGTCCAGCCTGGCCAACATGGTGGAACCCTGTCTCTACTAAAAATACAAAAATTAGCTGGACATGGTGGCGCATGCCTGTAATCCTAGCTGCTTGGGAGGCTGAGGCAGGAGAATCACTTGAACCCGAGGTGAAGGTTGCAGTGAGCCGAGACCCCACCACTACACTCCAGCCTGGGAGACAGAGCAAAACTCCATCTCAAAAAAAAAAAAAAGAAGCAATTTTAGCAACTTAACAACATGAAAGACACTGAAGTTGAAGCAAAGCAGGGGTTCCCTTTAAAACTGGGTCACAGTTTATAAGTAGCTGTATCCAAATGGAGAGAACATGATTGCCATCCAGCACTCAAACAGCCTGGCAGGCGTCTGGGCATCTTTGAGTTCAAATTTAAGCAGGGAAATGAGTCATTGGAAAAGTTCCAATGACTGAGTAGAATGTCAAAGAAGTGTTCAATACTGAGATACCAAAGTACGATAAAATTTGGAGGCCTTTTGGTGATCCAGAGGCAAGTGCTTCATAGATTTTTCTGTTGAGGTGCATCTTATTTTGTTATGTATCCAAAGTGTTTTCCAAGATGCAAACTCCTTGAGAGCAGAAACACATTTCCTTCGTGCCTCATTGAATGCAGGCCAACCAGTGGCCCGATGAGGTTTGGAGGGTGTGAATGACAAGTGTAAATAAAATTGTGTTGACAGCTATTTAATTTTCATGTAGTTTCATGTTTAATGTTCAAAAGTTCTGAATAAATGGGCATGACAAATCTCAGTGAAAGCTAAATTAATTAACACATTTTGGCTAGCTGCAGAGAGCCATTCTGCTGTCCTTGGCAGTCTGCACTGTGTGATATTCATCTTGATTATAAGTAAGGCAAGTGAGGAGGGGAAAGGAAAACTTTATTTGTAGTGAGTTCCCTTTTGTTGATTGGCTCCTCTAAATTTGTAGCAAGGCAGACCATGACCCTGACCCATTTTCCTCTGATGGGTCTTGTTTCCCAGCCTGTAGTTCCTTTTTCATACCTGCTGCACATGTGATGATTTGTTCAGGATCTGTTTATTCTAGGAGGCTCTCTGATGCCAGTGGACAGGGTCTATATTGCCATGGCCAGGCACTGAGGGCCAGCACAAAGGCACTTGCTGGTCTAGGGGCAACTTTGGGTTGCAATCTAACATATTAATTCTAACTCCTCCATCTGAAATGGAAATCTGTTCTGAATTTGCTGTAAGGTTCTATGGAAGCTAGCTGAGGGCCCTATAGTTGTTCGATAAATGTTTGTTATATGAAAACTAAAGGGAAGGGAAGGGAACTGCTGGGGTAAATCTCAGTTCTACTTTTTGCTCTATTCCAGGGGCTATGTCATCTTTTTCTGCAAAGCAGACCTGTTTCCACTTTGCTCACATAGCTTGGCAGAGGGACACTTACCTTTTCATCACATGAGCCTCTGCTTTAATTCTGCATTTGTAAAGCTTCATGTTTTTTTTTTTTTTTTTTTTCTCATGGAAGCAGAGTCGAAGGTTGGAGGAGGTCACACATTTCTAAACTCCCTCACCCCTGCTTTCTTTGAGATGGAGTCTTGCTCTGTCAACCAGGCTGGAGTGCACTGGTGAGATCTCAGCTCACTGCAACATCCCCCTCCCAGGTTCAAGCAATTCTCCTGCCTCAGCCTCCCAAGTAGCTGGGGCTACAGGTGCCCCACCATGACACCAGGCCTAATTTTTCTATTTTATTTTATTTTATTTTATTTTTATTAGAGATAAGGTTTCACCATGTTGGTCAGGCTGGTCTTGAAGTCCTGATCTCAAGTGATCTGCCTGCTTCCACCTCCCAAAGCGCTGGGATTACAGGTGTGAGCCACCCTGCCATGCCCGGCCCCCAACCCCTACCTTTTGATGAAATGGTTAAAAATACAAAACAGGTCTTTGTGAGTGAATAAGGTACTCATTTTTGAGCAGTCAAGAGCTCAAGATTCCATTCTTGGCCTACTGCTTGTGTAGGAGAACACGGGACTTCCTGTCCCTACCACTTTGTGTGAGGTGTGGGGCAGCCAGCCACACTGTGCCAGCACCTAATAAGGTTGCAGATTTAATTCTAGCCCAAATCTGGACAAACTGATGTTCAGGTTAGAGCTAGCTGATGTTCAGAAAAGGCTGCCAGACTCCAACTGAGGAAATGGTTCTGTTTAAAATTCTCTCCTTTCATTATTTTTTCATTTTCTCCATCTATCTCTGCCTGCTCCCTTTCTCATTCATTGCTTTCTGCTTCCTTCCCCCTCACTCTATTCATTCCTCTTCTTCTTTGCCTCTATCCATCTTTCTGACCCTCCCTGTCTTTTCCCTTCTCACCCTCTCTCTCGTTTCCTCTCCTCCCACTTTCCTTTCCCTCAGTCTCTCTCGCTCTTACTCTCTCTCAGTCTCTCTCTTGCTCTTATTTTCTCTCTCTCTCTTCCTTTGATCTACAGCCTACTGGAGTCTTGTTTCTTTTCCTTCTCCCTTCCCTTTTTCTTTTTAAGAATTTCTTGATGAAACGAAAAGGACTAAAAGGAGCTCCATGAAATCCTTGCTTGGAAGAAAACATGGGTGGACGCGCTTCTGATCATAGGCAGCCACTAAATTTGATTTGTAGCTGATCTTAAATGTAGGAAAAGATTTTCAATTACAAAACTCATAAAGTGTAAAGATGAGGGAACTGGCCACATTTTGAGTTTGACTAATGGTCTCAAAGCGCTTTAAAAAGGTTTGGCATTTGCCAGCCTCTCTTTCTTCTCCTAATCCTCAAACTCATGAGTTTTTATGGCAAACATAATCCTGTTTTCTGATTCATTTACACTTAGCTCATCTGAGTATTGTTTTGTAAAAGCCATCTGAAGTCCAAGAAGTTTTATGAGATCTTTAAAGACTTGCTTTTTGAACCAGACTGCCAATATAAATGGACCTTGAACTCTAGGGGCATTTGAGTCCAGCATCTATAGCATTAAACTGGGTCTAGACTTGGCAAAGGACCATCCCCATGCCTGACAGAAACTGGACTTTCAGTTTCAGAATGACAGTGAATTTGGTGTTTTGGATAAGTGACCATGGATAGTACATGAATAGTACATGGGGTGCATAACACGTTTTTCAAGGATTATCTTGCTAGTTACGTAAATAGCAAGGGACTTATATGGAAAACTGTGATTTTGCTGGAGAGTGGGGCTGTTTGCTCATGTGTATATTTCCATATAAATTGTGTGTACACACACGTGTACCAACGTGTAGAGGGATGGGATTGACATTCACACTAGAGATTTATATTTTTTAAAAAATTATTTTTATTTTTATTATTTTTTTGAGATGGAGTCTCGCTTTGTCACCCAGGTTGTGCCACCCAGTGGCTCATTCTTGGCTCACTGCAACCTCCACCTGCAGGCTTCAAGCAATTCTCCGGCCTTAGCCTCCCAAGTAGCTGGGATTACAGGCACACACCACCATGCCTGGCTAAGTTTTGTATTTTTAATAGAGGTGAGGTTTCATCATGTTGGTCAGGCTGGACTGGTCTCAAACTCCTGACCTCAAGTAATCTGTCTGCCTTGGCCTCCCCAAGTGCTGGGATTACAGGTGTGAGACACTGCACCTGGCTTTTTTTTTAAGAGATATTGCTCAGGCTGGTCTCAAACTCCTGAGCTCAAGTGATCTGCCCACCTTGGCCTCTCTAAGTACTGGGATTACAGGCATGAACCACCTTGCTCAGCCTCACACTAGAGATTTTTTCCCCTCTGGTTTTGTTTCAGAGATGATTTGATTGTGATATATCTGAATTTGTGATAAGGCAGGCTATAATTGGGTTGAAGATTGGTGTGAAATGCCCACCCCTGCATTGCTGTGGGTTGAGAGGAAAATTGCATTACATATATATATATTTTTTTTGAGATGGAGTTTCCCTCTTGTTACTCAGGCTGGAGTGCAATGGCGCGATCTCGGCTCACCACAATCTCCGCCCCCTGGGTTCAGGCAATTCTCCTGCCTCAGCCTCCTGAGTAGCTGGGATTACAGGCACGCGCCACCGTGCCCAGCTAATTTTTTTTTTTGTAATTTTTAGTAGAGACGGGGTTTCACCATGTTGACCAGGATGGTCTCGATCTGTTGACCTCGTGATCCACCCGCCTCGGCCTCCCAAAGTGCTGGGATTACAGGCTTGAGCCACCGCGCCTGGCTGCATTACATATTTTTTAATGGTTAAAACATTTTTTTCTGCAGAGCCAAATGGTTAAGGTAATTTCTACCCCCCCACCCCGCCCGCCAGCTCACCAAATACAAGGATCTCAGGCAGATTCCTAGGACCTCTGGAAACTGAGGTTCAGAGAGGCAAATTAACTTGCTTAAGTTTCCATGGGACGTTGCTATGGTTTGGCTGTGTCCTCACCCAAATCTCATTTTGTAATCCTATAATCCCCACCTGTCGTGGGAGGGACCCGGTGGGAGGTAATCTAATCATGGGGGTGGTGACCCTCATGCTGTTCTCCTGATAGTGAGTTCTTAGGAGATCTGATGGTTTTAAAGGGGCTTTCCCCTCTTTTGCTTTGGCACTTCTCCTTGCTGCCGCTATGTGAAGAAGGATGTTTGCTTCCCCTTCTGCCATAATTGTAAGTTTCCTGAGGCCTTCCTAACCCTGCGAAACTGAGTCAATTAAACCTCTTTCCTTTACAAATTACTCAGTCTTGGGTATGTATTTGAAGTTACCCTTCAACAGACTAATACAGAAGTAAAGCAGCAAGTAGAGCGCAGCCCTGCAGAGTCCCCATCCAGGCTGTACCGTCCACAGGTAGCTACCAGAACAGCCAATCCACCACTGAAGACAGGTAGAGGCTGGTATTACTGGGGATGCTGTGCTTTACTCTTTCCTGAGCTTTCACCTGTCTGACATCTTTTTCCTGTCCTGGTTCTGCAGAATGTTGTAGCTATGCTACTCACCCTCCTCCTACCCTCCATCCATTTCAACTGCTGTTACATAATCCCCACCTGAGCAGTAAGAGCTCTGTGAACTGATCTGAGTTGCAGTTAAGAAGAAAGATTTTCCCTACATGTTGGTGAATTTTCCATAAGATGACAAAGAATTGTGGGCTGTACTATGATACAGGCATCATACAAATAATGTCCTCCCTTGTGAGAGGTCTATCATGATCTTAAAGTGTTGCTTCATTCAGTTGTTGTTTATCTTTCTTAAGCTTTCATTTATATCTTCTCTCCCTAACAAGATAGCAAGTTTCTTAAAGACAAAGGCTTTATGCCTTGTGATCCTTTGTATTTCCACAGCCTCGGTGTCTCCTTCAGAGATTGAGTGGATATATTTACTAGCTTCTGTTGTATCCTTCATACAGAACCTGGTGCTGAGAGACAGTTTCTTTTTTTGCTTGTTTTTTTGAACTTTTCTTAAGACTAGTCAAGTATAGTATCAAGAAGAGGGGAAAGAGTAGAACAAGGAGTTGGATCTGTAACTTACTGTGAACAATCGAGGTAAGTCATCACCTTTGAACCAACCTGGGAGGCAGCCTTGTGACTCATCTCCTTTCTCAATCTTCTCAGCTAGTTTACTTTGGCCTGGCTCAGAGGCTGACCTAGAATGCTCCTGTCCAGAGGGACCCTGGATGTTCTTAGAGACATAGACGGCTAGCGCTGGAAGAGACTTTTCATCCAATTCCTCTGTGACAGAGGAGGAAGTGGAGGTTCAGAAGGAGAGGTGAGCTGCCTATGGTCCTTCAGCTGACCAATGGAAGTGTTAGGACTGGACTTGAGGGCTCTTCCCTCCAGTCCAGTGCCATTTATTCCATGATAGTGCCTCCCAAACTGTGTTCTCACAGGCAGCTGGTGCTCAGGCAGCTGGACTGAGGCCCTGGCTGCCAAATCAAATATTGGAGGTCTTTCTCCAATGCACAGAAAAAAAAAAAAGATTAATGGGTTAAGTTTCCTTAGGCTTAAATTATTTTTTCCATTAATTCTTCTTAAGCCATTGTCACCTGCTACCAATTGTCTACTAGCCAACAAAAGCAGGCAACAAAACAAAAGGATAAGCCGCAAGTAAATAAAAACAAGAACCACCAAAGCCTTGGAAACACACCGTCATTCTTAAGTTAAAGACTTTAAAAAAAAAAAAAAGACTGCTATGACCATGGGCTTTCTATCATACTCGCATAACAAAACCATGCATTCTACTGGTGACATTGTTTTGGAATTCAAATGCTAAAAGTAAATATGTCATTATTTCATGGTTTTCCCCAAAGAGCACTATGACCCCCCGCCCCCAGGTCTATCCCTGGAACATTCTGCCATCTCTCTTAATCGGTCAGGTCACCTCCAAGCTGGGTGACCTGTCGGATAAAGGTCCGATGAACGGATCCGTCTTTATTAAAAACAATAATGGCTTAGGGGTGTCAGGGATCCTGAACTCTATTCCTAACCTAAAGGCCCAGGGACAGGGCTGACTCTGCGGTTGTCCCTGGGCAGTTCTCCCCGTCCATGCGGGCGCCCTCTACTGCCCGCCCTGCACTCCCATACCTGCCAAGCGAGGAGTGGGGTACCAGAGGCTGCACACCGAGAAGCAGCCACTGGGACTTTACAACCCCACAGACAGCCACCTAAAGGCTCTCTGATGGAGACCTCAGCGCGCCCCGACAGCCCTTTCTGGGGTTTGGTATTTGAATTCAACCCCGCAGCAAGTATCCCAGCAAACACGGATAAGAAAATGCCGGGGCTTCCAAACAGTATCAAAGGCATGGGGCTTGGGAAAGGACAGGACCGTTGAGTAACTTTGCTGAGCCCTTTGTCCTCTCCCGGGACACGGGACCGGGGCGTGGGGACCTCCGCCTCGGCGACCCACGGGAGCAACCCCAGTGGATGTGGAGGGTGGCGGCGCGCTCTCGGGCTCCTCGCACGCCTTCCCCAATTAGGTTCTGCCGCCTGACGTCACGTCTGCCGGAGATTGGCTGCTCAGGTCTGACACCCAGGGCCACGGGAGAGAAACTTTTAAAAGACTTCGCCGCCGGGGCTGCCGTGGAGTGTCCCGCGCGCTCTCTTGCTCACCCTCTGCCACCCTCGCCGGGCCCCGCTGCGGCGCGCGCTGCACCCCCGGCCGGGAGCGCGGACCCTCACCTTGCGCGGCCCGCTCCCCTCGCCCCTCCCCGCCTCCCTGGCTCCGCGCTCCCCACCCCCACGCCCGCTCCCAGCTCCCCGCCGCAATCGGCCGGGGTCTGGGGCCACTCAGCCGCCCGCGGAGCTTCCTCCCTTGCCACTGATTTGGGCTCCTCCCGCCTTTCCCGGGCTCTCGCCTGCTCTCGGGGAAGCCCGAGCGCGCGGGGTAGGGCGAGCCGCACGGCCGGGGGAGGGAGCCAGACCGCGCGCGGCGGGTCGCGCCGGCTGGGGCCCGCGATGGCGGGGGCCTGGCTCAGGTGGGGGCTCCTGCTCTGGGCAGGGCTGCTCGCGTCGTCGGCGCACGGCCGGGTGCGGAGGATCACCTACGTGGTGCGCCCGGGCCCCGGCCTGGCGGCGGGCGCCTTGCCCCTGAGCGGGCCCCCGAGTCCGCGGACCTTCAACGTCGCGCTGAACGCCAGGTACAGCCGCAGCTCGGCGTCCGCCGGCGCCCCCAGCCGCGCCTCCCTCCGGGTCCCCTCGGAGCGGACCCGGCGCACAAGCAAGCCCGGCGGCGCGGCCCTGCAGGGGCTCCGACCGCCGCCGCCGCCGGAGCCGGCGCGTCCCGAGGCCCCCGGCGGGCAGCTCCACCCCAAGCCCGGCGGCCACCCTGCAGCCGCCCCGTTCGCCAGACAAGGCAGGGAAGTCGTGCGCTCCAAGGTGCCGCTGGAGACCCAGAGCGGCGGGGGCTCCAGGCTGCAGGTTCACCAGAAGCAGCAGATGCAGGGGTAAGCCCACACCCCCTTCCGCTCGCCCGCCCGCCTCGCGCGCGCCGCTGCCGAAGGGAACCCCAGGGTCAGGGCCACTTGGAGCCCCGCGGTGGCCGGGGCGGTCGCGCGCGGTGGGTCGGCTTTCTCCTGCCAGCCTCCGCCTTCGCTGAGCGCCGCGGGAAGAGCGGAGTGCGAGGAAGCCCAGGAACTGTTACAGACGCTAAACTCCCAGTGCATTGTTACCGAGCTGCGGGTAAACACAAAAGGCATTTCTGCCTGGGGCGTAACCTTCTCGCGCAGACCCAACTGTTCCTAGAAGATGGGCGTAAACATGAGGTCACTACAGTTAAATCCCTCAACATCAATTAAATTCTTTGCAACTGAGTTTTAATTTTGGTCTAGCTAATGAAAAAAATGTTTCGAGGGAGGGCTAGCTGTAAAGATCCAGCTCCTGTTCCGTGGCCTGGAACTTTTCAGCATCAGAGAAATCCTGGGCTTGGGTTTCCCTGCACCTGTGGAGTCTGCTTTCCTGGAGTGGAGTGTCTTGGTGTTGATACAAGTTTTGGTTGGACTGTTTCTGTTATTGGGTGTTCATAGTCTATTCCCTTTGTGGGCCCCCTCTTCCCCCCAGTTCATCTGAGGTTGGGGTGTAGGGAAAACTTTTGCTTATTTGGCATGTTTTCTTCAGGGGTGATTCCAGGCCATGTGACCTCACTCCTTTTTGGACACTTCTCTCTGAAACTGATTTTCAATTTAAAATGTTGGCCCAGATAATAGAAAAAATAAAATGGACTCTACTGTGATATGGGGGTAAGAAAACCATTTGTTTGGCCCTGGTTCTCCCCTCCTGCATAGCCCTACGTTATGCAGGCTTTTTGGTTCCCTCACTATTCCCCGATATATGGGCCTTGCCACTCTGCTTGGGCAGTTTTGGGTTGGGCATCCAGGGTACCTGTTAGGACTCTCTCTCGTCCAGAGGGATGCAGAAGCTGGAGACTGGCCTTTCTGGAACCTGCTGGAAGCTTGGGTTCTTGGGTACGGAGTCTTTCTGCTGCTGGACTCAGCGGTCTTGCTTTGTTTCAGGGTCAATGTTTGTGGAGAGCGGTGCTGTCGCGGCTGGAGTAAGGCCCCTGGCTCCCAGAGGTGCACCAAACGTAAGTTGCCAAGTTCACAGTAGACAAAACGGGTGTTTTGGGTGACTATGAACACCCAATAACAGGCCCTGCACAGTAGACAAAGCGGGGCTGTCCACATGGGGGCGTCTCACAAGGGCCACTTGAAAGGGCTCTGGGGAAGTTGAAGTCTGAAGTACAATCCTTCCATTTCCTGCAGACTTCATTACCACCTAGGAAGGGCTGGGTCAGGGTAGCGTTAGTGTCAGTGCCAGCGGCAATGCATTGCACAGAACCGTGCTGTGCAGCCAAGATTTCTCCGAACTCAGTGGAGATAAGCATCACTCTGGCACATCTGTGAATCAGGAGCTAGGAAAAAAATTTCCGTTTAAGGATATGCCGTATGACAGAACCAATATAATTAATTTAAACATTATACCAACAAATTAAAGACATTCTTTATGGTGATGGCAAGAGGGGATTGGGGAGTAGAGGGCCCCGTTGTAGAGTAAAACATCAATAGTTTTTATAGCTTCCTGAAATCAGCAACCAGAACCCTTCATCCTTGAGGCCTGATGGTTTTCTAGAATGCACTTCTCTATGCTCTTCAGAACGGATGTGTGTGTTTCTCTGCAGTGCTTCTCCAGTTCACATGCATGCCCAGAAGTGTTTTAGAAAAATGCGTTAACGATGCATATAGATTTGAGAACACTGGAGATTTTTTTTTTCTCCTATGCATTGTGAAGTTAAGGATCAAGTTAAAATGTATTTTGAGGCTCTTCTTGACAAATTGATGCTATCGGGTACTCATTGGAAATAAAGGAGTCTTACTACCCCCTCAGAAAAAGTGAAGCATTCCTAGTTGTTTTTTGCATAGAGATTGAGGCATTCCCATGTGGATTGGAATTGTTCGAAATTTCTGCTGCTTGGATTTTAAAATACAGGTGGATGAATTACAAAAAATTCAGATACAGTCAATTGAGTGACGTTGTTTGTTGAAAAATGTCTTCAATCCTGAAGGAAACAGAAGGGCTTTGGCATAATGGCCTTATTTTTGTAAAAAGGAATGTCCACATGTTTTGTGATGTCTTCTGATTAAGGAGTAATGGCAGACATGAACAGCCTTCTGACTATTGAACTGAAACCATTAGATCAGAAATACTCAGGGTTCTAGGCATTTTAGATTAAATTGTAATTTTTCATTTTTTAACTTCTTAAATTATACCTGTCAGAAATGTGTTAGCATTTATTTAGAATTTAGCATTGCTCAGGCCAAAATGACATGCCCTTTCCCCCCCACAGTAACTCATTCTTGTCCATAATCTGCTATGATATTGTTTGCCTGTAACATGGAGATAACTCATCAGGAGCTAGGAAAATGCTGTCACAGCACCAGTACAATGGGATATTGCTGTGTAAAGGTTAAAAATACAGAATGGGGCTGGGCATGGTGGCTCATGCCTGTAATCCCAGCACTTTGGGAGGCCAAGGCAGGCAGATCACTTGACAGGAGTTGGAGACCAGCCTGGCCAATATGGTGAAACCCTGTCTCCACTAAAAAATTAGCCAGTAGACTGGGCATGGTGGCTCATGCTTCTAATCCCAGCACTTTGGGAGGTCAAGGTGGGTGGATCACTTGAGGCCAGGAGTTTGAGACCAGCCTGGCTAACATGGTGAAATCCCATCTCTACTAAAATGACAAAAAAATTATTTGGGTGTGGTGGCGTGCGCCTGTAATCCCAGCTACTGGGGAGACTGAGGCAGGAGAACCACTTGACACCAGGAGGTGAAGGTTGCAGTGAGCTGAGATCGTGCCACTGCACTCCGGCCTGGGCGACAATGACTCTGTCTTAAAAAGAAAAAAAGAAAAATTAGCCGGGCATGGTGGCCCACGCCTGTAATTTCAGCTACTCACGAGTCTGAGGCAAGAGAATTGCTTGTACCTGGGAGGGGGAGATTGCAGTGAGCAGAGATTGTGCTGGGCGATGCAGAGAGACTCTGTCTCAAAAAAAAGAAAAAACTTCAGAGCAGGATTTTATAGATGGGCAAATGCTCCTTGATGCCTTAGAGAGAATGCTCTAAGGCTTTAATAAGTTTTCTTGGCAAATGATGCAATTGAGTGCCCTCTCTGAAAAGAAGATAGGCCCCCATTTTCAGGTTGCCTGAAGATCCGGGGATCTAGAGATGTTCTAGAAAATCCCAAGATGCTCCAGATCTTGAGGAATCACCTCATGGCTTCCTGCTTCTCCAGGCAAGAGAGGCAAAGACTTGTGTGCCTAGGTTGAGGATCTAAGCAATGTGGCATCACTTTGCTGTGGTTTTCTGTGTTTTTTAGCATTCAGAAGATTAGCCTTCCTGTACTTCCCACTTGAACAAATGAATTCAGATACAAATGCTAGAAACTTAATTCACAGCTCTCTTCAGAAATAATTGTATTTTTAAAAGGCATGCTGGGGTAGGTCAGTGTGTAATCCAAAATAATATCTCTGAGATGGATATTTAAAATAGGGGACTGATTTTGTGTGTGTCTGGGAAATTCAGAGAACTGAGAGAGCCTCTACCTTCAGATGGGACCACTGGGATTCCCACTGATGCTGTAAACCTCTTCTGTCCATGGCTGAGTAGTGTGATGCTGGGAAGGACTCCTGGCTTTGGGGTGAGAAGACCTGAATTCAAATGCTAAAGCTTTCACTAGCTGTGTGGCCATAGGGAGTTCACTTGACCTGTCTGGACCTCTGTTTTCTGGTTCAAAAATGACTGTGCTAAAACCTTGCCTTCTTTGTAGGATGGTTGCAGGTATTAAGATGAAAGAGAATGGGTATGAAAGCCTTGATAAAACCAGAAAGGTTAATATTAGAGATTAGTATTGGATCCAGTCAAGTAAATCCTGTCTCCTTTATCGATGACTTGGTTTTCGTCTTTCTCTTTGTGTTCTCCTTCTTCTCTCACTTCCTTATTATGTTGAGATTGAACAATGACACTTGGGTATGGTTTAGTACACATAAGAATACAAAAACCAATGGTATGTTCACATCAAGCTACCCCTTATATTAGTCATCATAAAATGTACATGTACATTTAAATGTATAACCAGGATGTCTTTAAATTGGCATTATATTTTGAAGATAATGAAGAATTTGAGTTTATATAGATCATGTCCAGTTGATGCAAAAAAACATTTCTGTGTAAGAGATTGGAGGTGTTCATGTTGTTCAGTATTTGCCTTATCCAGTGAAGAAAATAAGGTATCCCTTTGAGCAACGCTGGATTGTTTTTAGTTGATTGAAACCTCATTTAAATGGGCCATGAGCAAATGCTTCTGAAGACTACAGATTTAGTGAATCTTAAATTGCAAATCAGAGAGACGTGGACGAATAAGTGGCAGACCCACACGGGGGCAAAGAGTGGGTATGGGCGTTCACCAAAGTGGTCCTCCAGGATCTAGCTGCCCAGTCACTCTGTGGAGATGCCCGGGTGCGTGTTAATGTTGCTTTTCCAGGCACTCTTTGTGTGTGGATCTCTAGGAGTTGAAATCATAGTGTGGGATGTGTCATTTTAGTTAATATTGGATGACTGTTGATAGCATTACCTGTTTTGGACAAAAGAGATCGACCATATTTGTGCTCTTCCCAAGGAATTTACGTTTCCAGGAGGGTTTTGTGGTTTAGGGACTTTGTCTTCCAAGTGGGGCATTAAACCCCTGATGTGTAATATTTTTGCCTCCCATCATTTTGCAGGTTTTTTTTTTTTTTTGCTGCATCCAAACTGAACCTTCTCCCTTGCCCTGCATTGGTTCTTCCAATCTTTCTGTCCCCCTCTCAGGGTAAGCGCAGGCCAGAGACATTGCTGGTACACTCCGCTTGAATGAGAAGATTGGACATGGGAATAGGCAATACAAAGGAATGAAAGAGAGGAGAGTGAGGCTGGGCTGGCAGGGTTAGGGGGCAGAGGGAAGAGAAAGATGGCAGGTCGAATCCAAAGCGGGTGCCTGGCACGTTGCGGGCCCTTCATACACACATGGATGGTTCTTTCATTTACTGTTTAGCTTTTACCATGTGCCAGGTTCTATGAATAGAGGAGAAACACAGCCAGCTGTAGGGAGTGCAGGTCTGTTTTTACTCACTTAACTCATGGCACATCAAATGACTTGTTCTCTCCTTAAAAAGAAACAGAAAATCGATATTCCATGGCTTTTCCATTGGCATTCAGCCCACGCTACTTTGGGGGAAAAAACGCAACTCTAGAAATTTTCCTTAAATTATATGCGAAGGAGACATCAGTTGATGGCATCATCCAGGAGGGTGTGATGTGGCTGGTGTTCAGGTGACCTAGAGGACTCTCTCAGGCTGTCCCCCATCCCTTTTGCTTGACATCATGTTTGCCAAACTTGGGAGTCGAGCCCAGAGTACTTATACATTTTTTTTGTATGCCTGCTATGGCCATTGACAGCTGCTTTGCCAATAGATCTGCAGGGAGGTTTACCATGGCAACTGCTGGGAGGGCCACCCTGGGCCCCATGTGGGAGGGTCGGCTGGAAAATCTTGTCATGTGGCACAGACAACCTTGGCGAAGGGAGAGGAACCCAGAGGTCAAGTTCACACTGGGTCAAATATGTGTTCTCAAGACTAGTTAAAATAAACATTTGGGAATCGTAAATTCTACCTTCTGATGGTACTTAAACCTTCATGGTGAAGCCCTCCTCCAGCCCATGGGCCAGCTGAGCACGCCGCCCGCCCCCTGCCTGCTCCACTTTATTGAGGTTTTTGCTGCCCAGTGAACTGCTGCCCTGAGGAAGCCTGACGTGTTGAAAGAATCTTTGATGACCACAGGGTTTTGCTGTTTGTGACCCTGTTGTTTGTTGTCTTGGATATTTCAGACATACTCAAACATGTTCGGGAGCTCAAATTAAATTTTCCTAAAATGCAGATGTTGCTTTCCAGTCCTTCCTAGCAACGGACAGGGGCAACTCGGAGTGCGAGGGCTATGTCACCACCCTTTTAATATGGACCGAGATCAAGGCCAGCAGAGAGGAGTGGGTGACGGGGTGGGGGTAACTTGTGTGGTGCTGTGGAGCTTACAGAGACCATTTTCTTGATCTTCACACCCTGTGGGGGTCATTGAGGCAAGCATGATTTATTACCCCTTTTCCAAACAGTGGGGCAGCACTCAGATGCCACTGCAGGTCTTGTGGCTCTTCCTACTGCCCTGGGCTTCCTGGACATCCAGTGCTATGACATTCTCTCTTGAGGCCTTGGTCCGAAAACTGTCCTGACAGCCCTCAGTCATCTGGATTGGCTTCCACTGCCTGACTTCACATCATGAGTTTCCAAGCTATGTGAGTTTTCCCAGGCTTCTCTAACACGTTCCACAAGCTGGGTGTCTTAGAACAATAGAAATGTATTGTCTCACAGTTCTGCAGTCCAGAAGTTCAATGTCAAGGTATCGATGGGATTGCTTCCTTCCGAAGGCTGTTCTAGGCCTTTCTCCAGGTCCTGTAGATGGCTGTCTCTTCCCTGTGTCTTTATACTTTCTCTTGTGTGTGTGTCTGTCTCTGTGTCCAAATTTCCCCTTTTTATAAGGACATCAATCCTATTGGATTAGGGCCCCCCAAAGATCTCTTTTTAACTTGATTACCTCTGTAAAGAACCTATCTCCAAAGGTGGTCACATGCTGACGTACTTGGGGTTAGAACTTCAACACATTTTTTTTGTATTTGTTTTTGTGGTGGGAGTACATTTCAACTTGTGATGCAAGCCCATGAATGGCTTGTGCATAGGCTGGAGAGTTGGGCTCTTCAGAGTTGGCTCATTCCTGGGGCACGTGGGAACTCTATCAACTGACCCAAGGATGGATAGGCAGGGCTTTGACTGGGCCTCTTACACACAGTCTGTGACTGTGGATCTAATTTGGTTACTTTTCTAATGCAGCAGCTCTGGCTGCTCCAGGGGGTGTTAGGAGCGGCAGGTAATTTTGGTGATGCCTCTGGCCATTTTTACAAGAGATTCTAGATTGGTATTTTCTTACACTTGAATGTCCAGTGGGACCACTGGAAGGGTTTGTTTAAAATATTAAAATTTGTTAAATTCAACAAATTGAAAGAAAATCTATGGGGTTTTAAGCATCCCAGGTTATGCCGATGGAGGTAGCCCACAGTTTGAGAAACTAATCCAGAAGGAACTCAATCCTGGGCAATATTTATGACCCTTTATGTAGAAATTTAAAGGCCAATGGCAATGCTTAACAATTTAGAGAAAGCTCTCAAGGCAGGAACCCTCTAAACACTGGGATAGCTCGGACTTGACGAATGTACATACAAAGATTGCTGCATATGCAGTTTTTACATCCAGTTTTTCTTTACTTAGTTGAATGTTTGATACATATATATATATATATATATATATTTTTTTTTTTTTTTGCAAGAGCTGGAAATTTGCAAAATTGTTGCAGCATCAGTGATTACATAGAATACCTTTTAAAAAAGATTTAAACACTTTGGAACACTTGGGTATTTTTTTCCACTAAATTTTTTTTTTAATTACAAAATTTTTAAAGTACACAGAAACATAGAAAGTACTTTATCTAACAGCTGCCCATCAGGGTCATGTTTTTAAAAGCTCCCTGATGTGGTAGTTAAGTACAGTGATTTATACATAAAGGAGGAACTATGGTCTTATCTTTCTCTAAGTGCATGTTTTACCAATGGTTTCCTGCTTTCTTAGTGGAGAGAAAATATTACATAATTTGTTGGTGTGACACAACTGGTTGTTTTGGTACTTACGGAAAAATACATCAGGGCTGTATTTGAAGCATACCTCAGATATGAAGGGTTCAGTTGCAGAAAATATCTCAATTAAGTGAGTCACACAAATGTTTTGGTTTGCCAGTGCATGTAAAAGTCATGTTTTTACTATGTTGTGGACTATTAAATGTGCACTAATAGCATTATGTCTAAAAAGACACGTGTATACTGTAATGAAAATATTTTATGACTAAAAAAATTGAATGCTCATGTGAGCCTTGAGTCATCATCTTTTTTGCTAGTGGAAGGTCTTGCCTCAATATGCGTGGTTGCTGAAAGTTGGGGTGGCTGTGGCACTTTCTTTAAGACAGTGATGAAGTTTGCTGTATGAATTGACTCATCCTTTGATGAAAGATTTCTCTGTAGCATACAGTGCTGTTTCATAGCATTTGACCCACTGTAGAAGTTCTTTCAAAATTGGAGTCAATCTTCTCAAACTGTGCTGTTGCTTTATCATCTAAGTTTATATAAAATTATAAATTATTTGTTGTCAGTTCAACAATGTTCATAGCATCTTCACCATGAGTAGATTCCATCTCAAGAAACCACTTTCTTTGCTCATTCATAAGAAGCAGCTCCTCATCTGTTCAAGTTCGAGTATGAGATTGCAGCAATTCAGTTACATCTTCAGGCTCCACTTCTAATTCTCTTGCTATTTCCCCTACCTCTGCATTGATTTCCTCCACTGGTCTTGAACTCCTCCAGGTCATCCATAAGGGTTGGAATCAGCTTTTTCCAAACTCCTGTTAATGTAGATACTTTAATCTCCTCCCATAAATCATGAATGTTCTTAATGGCATCTAGCACGGTGAATCCTTTCCAGAAGGTTTTCAATTTACTTTGCGTAAATCCATCAGAGGAATCACTATCTATGACAGCTACAGCCTTATGAAATGTATTTATCAAATAAGAAAACTTGAATGTTGAAATTACTTTTGACCCATGGACTACCGAATGGATGGTGTTTTTAGCAGGCATGAAAATAACGTTAATCTTTGTGTACATCTCCATCCCAGCTTATAGGTGGCCAGGTGCATAGTCAGCAGTACTATTTTGAAAGGAACCTTTTCTGAACAATAGGTCTCAACAGTGGGGTTCAGACATTCAGTAAACCATGCTGTAAACACAGGTACTGTCATCTAGTCTTCATTGTTCTATTTATAGAGCACAGGCAAAGCAGATTTAGCATAATAATTAAGGGCCCTGAGATTTTTAGAATGGCAAATTAGCACTGGCTTCACCTTAAAGTCACCAGCTGCCTTAGCCCCTGCAAGGAGAGTCAGCCCATCCTTTGAAACATTGAGGCCAGACATTGACTCCTCCTCAGTTTTTTTCGAGAACTTTTCCTTTGCATTCCCAACTTGGCTAATTGGTGTAAGAGGTCTAGCTCTTGGCCTATCTTGGCTTTCTACTTGCCTTGCTCACTTAGCTTTCGATTTAAGTGAGATATTTGTGAGTCTTGCTTTCACTTGAGCCCTGAGAGGCCATTGTACGGTTGTTAGCCTGATTTTAATATTGTTGTGTCTCAGGGACTAGGGAAGCCTAGGAAAAGGGAGAGAGATGAGGGAATGGCTGGTCAGTGGAGGAGTCGGAACGCACACAACATTTCTCAGTTTAGTTTTCTATCTTATATTGGGTATGATTTGTGGTGCTCCAAAACAATTGCAATAGTGATATCAAAGATCACTGATTACATATGACCGTAACAGATACATTAGTAATGAAAAAGGTTGACATATTTTGAGGATTTCCAGAATGTGACACAGGGACAGAAAGTGGGCATTTGGCTGTTGGAAAAATGGTGCCAATGTGGCATGCAAGGTTGTTACAAACCTTCCATTTGTAAGAAACACAGTATTTGCAAAGTGCAGTAAAGCAAAGCAAAAAAAAAAATGAGATACACCTTTATATGTATATACTTATGTGTCTATTAGTTTTCCCTGCCTATTACGGATTTAGCACATCATGTAGACAGTCCATTGGATACTGAAATTCTGTGCGATACTGAAATTCTGTGCATACATTGCCATCAAGACCCAACACTGTGGTTATAAGAAGGAATTGCCACTGCTTACTCCCTCCTCGCCCTTCTACCTTGCCTGCTTTTGTTGCCTTTCTCTTCTTCCTCCCCTTACTTGGTCTCAGTTTGGCTTGCCCTGAATGAGAGGCAGTATGGCTCAGTGCTTGGAAGTTCAGTCTTTGGAATTAGAATACGGAGCTCCTGATTGACCTTAATACTTCCTCACTGTGCGACCCTGGGAGTCAAGCTTGAGACCTGAAGCAGGGCCAAGTTAACTCCATTCACAAAGTAGGAATAGTGTTGGTCTCTGTCATCCGGGAGCTTGCTGGGGGGCTGCATTAGGTAGTATATCAAAAGCGCATAGAGAGCAGGGCCCTTTCACAGTACTTGACAGAAATGAGCTCTCAGTAGTTTTCATCTGTCTGCTCAGGACCACTTTCTCCTGGGCACCACGGCCCCTTCCATGCTTCTCTTCTAAGATCCTCAGGCGCTGATCCTGTTTGGTGCTCCCCAAGCACTCTGATTTCACTGTTACTTGGCTTTGGGTATGGCTGAGCCAGGTGGAAGAGGCATCTGTCCCCTCATCAGCGTTGAGCTCCTGGGAAGCAGGTCCCTTGCTTTGCCACAGTACAAGTGCCACAGGACAAATACTACCTAGGAGTAGAATAGAACTGAGTTGAAGTAGCATCTCTGATTTTGCTGTGTTGCCAATGCTGCCCTCTAAATACTATAAAGAGTTCTTCTTTCTGAAATCTTTGTTTACTCCCACCTTTTGGCAATAATTTCAACTTTTTTTTCTCTCTGTATTTATCCTTGCACAGCAGACACTGCTGATTATGACAGCTCTTTCAAGGGCACACAGCACCTTATTCTGTTCCTGACTTTGCTCTGTAAGGCTGCTCTGGCATGGCCCAAATTTTGAGATGACTTTTCCTTTCTCCCTGCCAATTTTAGAATCTTTCTGTTCAACATCATCATCTGATAGAGATTTGGGACTAAGTAAAATGAATGTTTTATGATTTTCCCTGTAATTTTAGATCTCCAAATACTGCTCTTGGCCAACTCCACTATTCTCTGTGGCTTTTTTACTCCACCACATTTGAGTAATATTGTTGGCATGGACATAAGTAAACAGTTTGAAAATGTTGTGTTTTGTAAACGAGGAGATGGATGGGCTGGTTTTTTAATACATGCTCTTGGTTCTTCTGGGCCAAAGGAAAGACGAATTTGGTCAGTGGATGGGGAGCTGAATTGGAGGAAGGTGTCACTATCCGAAGTTGATGTGGCCAACTTTATTGAACTGATGTGATCAGTTATTTGGGGTGAAAACCAAGTGGCTGGAGGGGACTCTTCAGAGGGATTTGGATAATGCAGTTAGAGGGAATCCTTACAGAGGAGACAGCATGCTACCAGTAAGATAATAAAGTTAGGAAAATAGAAAGATAAGGATCGTTTGTCTTTGTAAACTTAAACACTCTTTTTATTTCTTTATAGGATTATCAGACAATTCCAGTGTGACTTTTATAATCTTGCCTGAACCTCATTTTATTATTGCTCTGTGTGTGTGTGTGTGTGTGTGTGTGTATTTTTTTTTTTTTCGAGATGGAGTCTCGCTCTGTCACCCTGGCTGGAGTGCAGTGGTGTGATCTTGGCTCACTGCAGCCTCTGCCTCCTAGGTTCAAGCGAGTCTTCTTTCTTAGCCTCCTGAGTAGCTAGGATTACAGTCACCTGCCACCATACCCAGCTAATTCTTACATTTTTAGTAGAGACGGGGGTTTCACCATGTTGACCAGGCTGGTCTTAAACTCCTGACTTCAGGTGATTTGCCTGCCTCGGCCTCTCAGAGTGCTGGGATTACAGGTATGAGCCACCAGCACCCAGCCTATTATTGCTACCTTTTTGTTCTTTTTGAGACAGAGTCTCATTCTCTGTCACTAGGCTGGAGTGCAGTGGTTCGATCTTGGCTTACTGCAACCCTCCGCCTCCCAGGTTCAAGCAGTTGTCCTGCTTCAGTCTTCTGAATAGCTGGGATTACAGGCATGTGCCACCATGCCTGGCTAATTTTTGTATTTTTAGTAGAGACAAGGTTTCACCATGTTGACCAGGAGGGTCTCGATCTTCTGACCTTGTGACCCACCCTCCTTGGCCTCCCAAAGTGCTGGGATTATAGGTGTGAGCCACCGCGCCCAGCCATATTGCTATTTTTAAATAAAATGTAGAGTCTCCATCCTTCCATATGCATTTCATGTTCACACCATAGCAAGTAGACGTTTAACACTTAGCATCTTCAAAATGTGATTTTGTAAAAGCTATTTAAATTAGCCAAGACTTACTCCTTCACCTTCATAAAATATTTGCTACAGTGATTCCAGGATGAGGAGACTTCTGCCTCTTAATTGGCTGTGAAACTTTAAGCAGATTAATGAACTCCTCTGAGACTTTTCTCAACCTTTAAATGAGGAGAGTACCCTCATCACAGGACTTCATTCATGTCATTGTTGGGAATATCAGACATACAGATTTTCTTTGCTCTGAATGCTTGTCACATTGCTTCGTGGGCATTTATGTATTGTCTGGCATTCCTACTTGAATGTGAGCTTTATGAGGGTAGTATACTATAGCCATGTTTTTGTCTTTAGTACCTGGTAAGCATGTATGCCTTTATGGAATGATCGAATGGATTCATTTGATGTACTTTCACCAAGCTCCTGTATACTAGGTTCTGGTACCCAGAAGGTGTTAAGATGACACCTTTCTCCTTGCCAATTTTAGAATCTTTCTGCTCAATATCATCATCTGATAGGGATTTGGGACTAAGTAAAATGGATGTTGTATGATTTTTCCATCTAATTTTAGATCCCCAAGTACCATGTACTTGAAAAAACTGAAACAGAGTCAGAGGCTAGAGAGTGACGGGCTGGATTGGAGGTGGGAGAGGGGTGAAAGAAGGTCTCTGTAGGAAGTGACATGTGAGGCCTGTGTGATATGAAAGGGTCTGAGAGAAGAGTATTTTATTTTAGGCCAAGAGCACAGCTAGCACAAAGGCCCTGGAGTGGGGACAGGTCTGGCTTGTGGTAGGAACACAGGTCTTTATTGTTGGGTTGTCAGTGAGGGCTGCCATAATGGGCGATATGGTGAGATAGCGTTGGATCCCAAGTCTGGTCTTGTAGACTGTGTGGGGCCATAGACAAGATAACAAGGGGACTGTACAACACAGGCACAATCAACACAAGTGCCATACAACACGAGTACATGCAAGTGGATTTTATTACTAAGAAATTTAAGAAAATAAAGGATTTGGTATTTTTTAGGCATGGAAACATATTTGAAGTAGAAAATTCATTAGATCACTGTGATTGCTATTTTTTATTGATGAGAAAAACTGCACATGGAACAGTGAGGTACCCAAGTCCACACACAAATTATTGGTGTAGCCTGACCACCTGCCTGGTGCCCAGAGTGCCAGACCAGCCCCTTGCTGATTGGACCTGTGGGCCTCTGCTGAGGTCTGGTGGAAAGGGAGCTTCGAGGCTGCAGTTTAGGATGAAAGGGTGAGGGTGAAGAAAGCCAAGTCTCTGGTTACTATTGTGTTAAAAGTCAAATTAGACTGGGTGTGGTGGCTGATGCCTGTAATACCAGCACTTTGGGAGGCTAAGGTGGGCGGATCACGAGGTCAGGAGTTCAAGACCAGCCTGGCCAATATGGTGAACCCCCGTCTCTACTAAACATACAAAAATTAGCCAGACGTGGTGGTGCGTGCCTGTAGTCCCAGCCACTCGGGAGGCTGAGGCAGGAGAATTGCTTGCACCTGGGAGACTGAGGTTTCAGTGAGCTGAGATCACGCCACTGTGCTGTAGCCTGGGCGACAAAGTGAGACTTCATCTTAAAAAAAAAAAGTCAAATAAATGGGGATCTTCACATGGTACTAAATTTAAAAAATGTTCAACCCTTTACAAACTAATGATAAAATAATTTTATTTTGATGATCATAGAAAATCTACAGAGAGCTGATAGTATGTGTTAAAGTGAGAGTTAAATATTTTGGAATATTTGAATGCTGTTCTGAGCTTTTGTTCACCCCTCCCCCAACATCTAATTTACCAGTTGGGTGAGTTATTGACTCCACCTCCCATTTTGTGGTAAAGATGAAGTCAAATGAGGCTCATCAAATGATTGACAAAACAGTCCAGGTGAATGGCTCATGCCTGTGTAATCCCAGAACTGTGGGAGGCTGAGGTGGGCAGATCACCTGAGGTTAGGAGTTTGAAACCAGACTGGCCAACATGGTGAAACCCTGTCTCTACGAAAAATACAAAAATTAGGTGTGGTAGTGGGTGCCTTGAATCCCAGCTACTTGGGAGGCTAAGGCAGGGGAATCACTTGAACTGGGAGGTGGAGGTTGCAGTGAGCCAAGATTGCACCATTGCACTCTGGCCTGGGCAATAAGATTGAAACTCCATCTCAAAAAAAAAAATAAGGAAAGAAAATGCTTCAGTGTTTCACAGGAGGGCCATATAAACATAAGGTGACATTATTAATAAGGTTTTTATGACCACTTTGTACACTTTTTCTTATATAATGTGTTGGTACATTTCTTGTCTTGAAAAATTCAGTGCTTAAAATGTACCTGTTTTCAATGAGTTTCCGATAATTAAAGAATCGGTGTCTCTGATCTTTATATTGACCATCAAGTTTACCTACAGTGCCTCTGGTACATCTCCTGGGAGTTGGTTTGAAAATAAGCAAAAATACCTACATCTCCGCTTTAATTCTACCCTCCCTGGGATTTATTTTATTTTCCTAAAAGTAGGGTTTGTGCAAAGACAAGAATTCTTTCAAGAGAGCCCTATTTCTTTTATTTTGTGATAATGAAATGGTTATGTTGTTAGTCCAAAATATCATCATAATTGGAGGTGAAATATTACAGACAATAGTAAATTAAAGGCAGAGACTCTGTTTTTGTTTTACTTTTTCATCCATTAGGAGATTGGCCTGCACAGCGGTTCTGTGTATACAATAGACCCTCAGTAAGGTTTCTTGATTAATAAGCATTGCAAGTCACATTTGTTTCTGAGTGGAAGACCAGCTGAAATCCATTTAAATCAATGAATACTGAGATTATGTTATTAAATGGTTCTTTTTGTTTTAAGAGAATGAATGTTACAACAAATGTCCCTGTGTAAGTTTGGAATGCTCTGTTTTGAGTGTTAGAGGCTCTTTTCTCTGGCAAAATTTCCCCATTTTTTCCTTTAATACAGAGTGTTTGAATGGCACTTCACAGATACTTAGCCTAGTGGCTCTCAAAGTATAGACGCGGGAACAGGGGCGTCAGCTCTGTCTGGGAACTTGTTAGAAATGCCAACTCTCCAGCCCTGTTAAACCAGGAACTCTGGGATGGGGCCAGCCATCTGTGTTTTAACCAGGCCTCTTGGGGATCCTGATACAGCTGTGGCTTGAAAACCATTGCTCTAGCAGAACCCATCTCCTTCTTCTTTTCCACATCCCCCCTCCCTACTGTGATCACTTGTGGGGTTATGAGGGGGACAGGGAAATCAGCTCTTTTGGGCTCCAGGCCTTGGGGAACAGGCTTCTTTTCTCCTTTCCCCTTCATTTCTGCTCAAGAATGAGTTTGTTTGGTGTAAAGCCCAGTGGAACAGATCGTTTTCCCTAGTCTCAGATGGGAACCTTGGAATTAAAGCAGATGTATCGGTGTATGTTATTATTATTATTAATTGTTATTTAGACACAGGATCTCACTCTGTAACCCAGGCTGGAGTGTAGTGGCATGATCATAGCTTACTGTAATCTTGCACTCCTGGACTCAAATGATCCTCCTGCCTCAGCCTCCCCAGTAGCTAGGACTACAGGTGCATGCCACCATGCCCACCTGTTTTTTAAAAAACTTTTTTGTAGAGATGGGGTCTTGCTATGTTGCCCAGGCTGGTTTTGAACTCTGGCCTCAAGTGATCCTCCAACCTTGGCCTCCCAAAGTGCTGGGATTACATGTATGAGCCACTGCACCTGGCCATCATGCACATTAATACACATTCTATACTGTATGCTTACTGAGGAGGCCCAAAGAAACCAGTTTTCATCCAGTGACTGTACATATAAATGGGTTTTGTACCTTTAGGTCTTCCCAGTTCTGTTCCTTAATGTAAAAGTTGTTTAAAGCACACTTCTTCATATTCTTCAAAGCCATATTTATCAAGATGTGGTTCTAGGACCTCCTATAACAGAACCCCTGTGGGATGTGTAACACATGGTTGTGGGGCAGGGGGACAGGGAAATCAGCTCTTTTGGGCTCCAGGCCTTGGGGAACAGGCTTCTTTTCTCCTTTCCCCTTCATTTCTGCTCAAGGATGAGTTTGTATGGTGTAAAGCCCAGTGGAACAGATGGTTTTCCCTAGTCTCAGATGGGAACTGAGACCTACCAAATTGGAACCCCTGGGAGCAGACCCCTTGGCCCGCATTTTCATAAACACCCATCTGACCGATCCACACTGAAGCTTGGGGGCCCTGAGTTTAAAGCACATTATGCTGGAATACAAGATATCAAAAGCAGAGAATGATGAGAAAGGTATTGCAAAATTAATAAAAGCAACGAAGGAGCAACATTTTATTTTAGAAGTAGGTGCCATTACTTGTTTCTAAAATAATTTAAAAGTGAAATGAAAAACAAGGTCTTGGCATTGGCAGGGATGGTGCTTCCTTGTATCAAGATCAGGAAGTTCAGATGCAGAGGGGACTGGGCTGTGCTGCTTAATTGTTGCTTGGGGTCATGCTGACTGAATCCTGGAAGTTGCTGGAGGAATTCATCATATATTTGGAAATAGCCCAGTTGAGAATTTCAGCAATGACACAGTTTTTTATTAGACGTGTATTTAAGAAAGGAATTGCCTAATATAAGACTAGGACCCTTTGTAGAAGGAACTTAAGAAGGAGCTTGTCCTGTTTTCCCCATTATGCATCTTTTCTTTTCTTTCCACAAAATAAATTAATGCAAAGACATGTCACTTGAATATGCTATAAAAATTAGAGGTTCTTTAAAAATATTTATTTCTCTCCAAGTAGAAAGGCATTTGGAAACTTATGAAAATCATGTTATTGTTGTAATAGCTATGCCTCGTTTAAAGTAAATGGTTTGTTTTTTCTTCCCAGTGCTAGTAGCACGTAGCTATTTCCAAATACCTGCGTGTTACTTTGGACGAAGCATCCAAATGTTTCAATATCAGACAAAGGCCATAGTCTGAGGAAGTGCTGTTAAAATTTTGAAAAGATTCAAATTTGAGGAATTACCTAAAATACTAAGTATATTAAAAAAGTATTTTTAACATTAAAAAATATTGATGTCGGCCAGGCACGGTGGCTCAAGCCTGTAATCCCAGCACTTTGGAAGGCTGAGGCAGGTGGATCACGAGGTCAAGATATCGAGACCATCCTGGTCAACATGATGAAACCTCGTCTCTACTAAAGATACAAAAAATTAGCTGGGCATAGTGGCGCGTGCCTGTAATCCCAGCTACTCGGGAGGCTGAGGCAGGAGAATTGCCTGAACCCAGGAGGCGGAGGTTGCGATGAGCTGAGATCGTGCCATTGCACTCCAGCCTGGGTAACAAGAGCGAAACTCCGTCTCAAAAAAAAAAAAATATTGATGTCAAAAATATTTTTTAATGAGAAAAAATATTTTTGAATTTTTCCCCCACTGAAACTCAAGGATTAAAAACTAAAGTCTTTACTCCTTCAGTTTCAGTTGGGAAAACTGGAGAATAATGAAGACAGAGTTACAGATTAAAGCAATAGCTCCATGGCAAAAGTGGACAGTGGAGTTATTCAATAGTGTATTTAAATACGCTTTTTAGAGAAGTTTTAGGTTCAGAGCAAAATTGAACAGAAAGTGCAAAATTCCTGTGTATCTTCTGCCCCCACATACACACAACCTCTTCCACAATCAAAATTCTGTCCCTGAGTGGTACATTTGTTAAAATTGATGAACCCCTATATTATCTCCCAATGTCCACAGTTTGTATTAGGGTTCACTCTTGGTGTTGTGTATTTTTTGGGTTTTGTCAAATATATAATGACATACATCTACCATTATAGTGTCATACGGTATAGTTTCACTGCCCTAAAAATCCTCTGGCCCTGCCTTCTCATCCCTCCTTCCTGTGTAACCCCTGACAACCACTGATCCTTTTACTGTCTCCATAGTTTTGCCTCTTCCAGAATGTCAACTGATTGAGATCATATGATAGGTAGTCTTTTCAGATTGGCTTTTTTCACTTAGTAAACTTATCTTAAAGTTCCTCCATGTCTTTTCATGGCGTGATAGCGCATCTTTTTAGTGCTGAATAATATTCCATTGTCTGGATGTACCATAGTTTGTTTATGTATCATCTGCTGAAGGACACCTTTTTCACTTCCAAGTTTTGGCAGTTATGAAAAGAGCTGCTATAACATTTTTGCACATGTTTTTGTGTGGACGTAAGTTTTCAACTCTTATGTGTAAATACCAAAGAGTGTGATTCCTGGACTATATTGTAAGAGTATGTTTAGTATGGTAAGAAGTGTAAACTGAAGCTGTCTTCCACAATGGCTATACCATTTTGCAATCCCAGCAGCAAAAAATGAGAGTTCCTGTTGCTTCACTTCCTCATCAGCATTTGTTGTTGTCAGTGTTTTGGATTTTGGCCATTCTAATAGGTATGTAGTAGTTTTAATCTGAAATTTCCTAATGACATATGATGTTGAACATCTTTTTATAAGCCCATTTGTCATCTATATGTCTTTTTTGGTAAGGTACTTATTCAGGTCTTTCGCCCATTTTTAAATCAAGTTGTTTGTTTTCTTATTGTTGAGTAAGGTTCTTTGCATATTTTGGATAATGGTCCTTTATCAGACATGTCTCTTGAAAATATTTTCTTCCACTCCATGTCTTTTCAGTCTTCTCACAGTGTCTTTTTCAGAACAGGAATTTTTTATTTTAATAAAGTCCAGCTTATCAATTATTTTTTTCATGGACTGTGCCTTTGGTGTTATATCTTGTTTTATTGTATTAGCTAGGACTTCTAGTACTATTGAAAAGGAATGATGAGAGAGAATATTCTTGTGTTGTTCCTGATCTTAGCAGAAAACCTAGTTACTCACTCTTAAGTATGATATTAGCTGTATGTTTTTTGTAGATGTTCTTTATTAAGTTGAGGAAATTCCCTTCTATTCCTGGTTTGCTAAGAGTTCTTATCACAAGTAAGTGTTGGATTTTGTTGAATGTTTTTTCTGTATCTATTGATACGATCATGTGATTTTTCTCCTTTAGATTGTTGATGTGATGGATTATGTTGATATTTGAATGTTGGACCAATCTTGCATACCTGGGATAAATCCCACTTGGTTGTTGTGTATAATTGTTCTTATGCATTGTTGCATTCAAATTTGCCAATATTTTGTTGAGGATTTTTGTATCTGTGTTCATGAGAGACATTTGTCTGTAGCTTTTTCTGTTCCTGTAATGTCTTTGTCTGATTTTGGTATTAGGGTGATGCTGGCCTCAGAATGAGTTAGGAAGTATTTCCTCTTCTTCTATCTTCTGAGAGAGATTATAGAGAATTAATATGCTTTCTTCCTGAAATGTTTCCTAGAATTGACTAGTAAATTCATCTGTTTTCTGTTTTGAAAGGTTATTTATTACTGTTTCAATTTCTTGAGTTTTGGCAGATTGTGTCTTTCAAGGAATTGATCCATTTCATTTAGATTATTGAATTTGCAGGCATATAATTCATAACATTCCTTTATTATTCCTTTACTGTTCATAGGATCTATAATGTTGTCCCTGCTTTCATTTCTGACATTAGTAGCTTGTGTCTTCTTTCTTTTTTTTTAGCCTGGCTAGAGGCTTATCAATTATACAGACAATTTCCAAGAGCCATCTTTTGGTCTCATTTATTTCCTTGGTTTACTTTCTATTTTCAATTTCATTGATTTCTGCCCTAATTTTCATTATTTCTTTTCCACTGCTTACTTTGGATTTAATATGCTGCTCTTTTTCTAGTTTCCCATGGTGAAAGCTTAGATTATTAGTTTTAGATCTTTCTTACTTTTTAATATATGCATTTATTGTTGTGAATTTCCCCCTAAACACTGCTTTCACTGCATCCTGCAAATTTCATTAAGTTGTATTTTAATTTTCATTTAGGTCTAAAATATTTTAAAATTTCTCTTGAGATTTCTTCTTTGACCCATGCTTTATTTAGAATTGTGTTGCCATATCTCCAAGTATTTTGGGATTTTTCCAGGTATTGTTATAATTTCTAGTTTAATTCTATTATGACCTGAGAATGGGTATTGTATAATTTTTACTGTTTTAAATTCATTAAGATGTGTTTTATGACCCAGAATGTGTTTTGTTTTGGTGAATGTTCTACGTAAACTTGAGTAAAATGTATATTCTGCTGTCGCTGGATGAAGTAGTAAATAGTTGTAAGTTATATTCAGCTAGTTGATGGTCATGTTGAATTCCAACTATGTCCTTACTGACTTTCTGCATGCTGGATATGTTCATTTTGTGATAAAGAAGTATTGAAGTCTCCAACAGTAATTATGGATTCATCTATTACTCCTTGCATTTGTGTAGTTTTTTTGTTTGTTTGTTTGTTTGAGACAGGATTTTACTCTGTCACCCAGGCTGGAGTGCAGTGATGTAATCTCTACTCACTGAAACCTTTGCCTCCTGGGTTCAAGTGATTCTTGTGCCTAAGCCTTCTGAGTAGCTGGAACTACTGAGTAGCTGCCACCATGCCTGGCTAATTTTTGTATTTTTTGATAGAGACAGGGTTTCACCATGTCGGCCAGGCTGGTCTTGAACTCCTTATCAGGTGATCCAACTACCTTGGCCTCACAAGGTGTGGGGATTGCAGGCGTGAGTCACCATGCCTGGCCATCTATTAGTTTTTGCCTTATGTATTTGGTGCGCTGTTGTTAGGTGCATACACATTAAGGATTGGTTTGTGTTCTTGGGAGAATTGACACTATTATTATTATGTAATGCTCCACTTTATGCGTGGTAACTTTCCTTGCTCTGAAGGCAGCTCTCTGTGAAATTAATGTAGCTATTTCTTTTGATTGGTGTTAACATGATGTATATTTTTTTATCCCTTTGCTTTTTATTTATATTGATCTTTATATTGAAAGTAGCTTTTGGAAGACAGCATATCTTTGGGTTTTGTTTTTTGATCCACTCTGACAGTCTCTGCCTTTTAATTGGTATATTTAGACCATTGATGTTTAAAGTGATTATTGACATAGTTGGATTAATAGCTACTATATTTGTTACTGTTTTCTATTCATTGCCCTGTTTTCTGTTCCTCTTTTTGTCTTCTACTCTTTTTCTCTGCCTATTTTTTTTTTTAAAGACAGGGTCTTGCTCTGTTGCCCAGGCTGGAATGCAGTGGTGCAATGTGACTTTACTGTATCCTCCACCTCCTGGGCTCAAGAGATCTTCCATCTCAGCCTCCCAAGTAGCTGAGACTATAGGTGTGTGCCACCACACCTGGCTAATTGCGTGTGTGTGTGTGTGTGTGTGTGTGTGTGTTTTGAGGTGGAGTCTTGCTCTCTCACCCAGGCTGGAATGCAGTGAGCAATCTTGGCTCACTGCAACCTCCGTCTCCCTGGCTCAAGCAGTTCTCCTGTCTCAGTCTCTCAAGTAGCTGGGAATATAGGTGCCTGCCATCATACTCAGGTAATATTTGTATTTTTAGTAGAGATGGGATTTTGCCATGTTGGCCAGGCTGGTCTTGAACTCCTGATCTCAAATGATCTGCCTGTCTCAGCCTCCCAAAGTGTTGGGATTACAGGTGTGAGCCACTGTGCCCAGGCTTGTGTATGTGTTTTTTTGTAGAAATGAGGTTTTGCCCCATTGCCCAGGCTGGGCTTCAACTCCTAGGCTAAAGTGATCTATATGCCTTGGTTGCCCAAAGTGCTGGTACTGCTTGGGCCACCATACCTGGCCCTTTTTATGGTTTTTATTGAGCATTTTATATGATTCTGTTTTTCTCCTTTCTTAGCATTTCAGTTAATGCTTTTTTAAAAAAGCTTTTATAGTGGTTGCCCTAGAGTTTGCAATATATGTTTACAACTAATTCAAGCCCACTTTCAAGTAACGCTATGCCACTTCACTGATAGTGTGAATACCTTATAACAGAATAATCTTGATAACTCTCTCCCAATTCTTACATCATTGCTGTCACTCGTTTCACTTATATGTAAGCACACACACACAATTGAATATATTGTTGCCATTATTATTTGAGCAAACTTATAAGTCAAGAATTAGAAAAATTAAAGTTTTTTATTTTGCCTTCACTGTTCCTTCTCTGATGCTCTTCCTTTCTTTGTGTAGATCTGAGTATCTGTCCTATATTGTTTGTTTTCTTTCTGGAAAACTTCTATTAACATTTGTTGCAAGGTAGGTCTACCAGCAACAAATTTTCTTGACTTTTGTTTGTCTGAGAACATCTTTATTTCTCTTTCACTTTTAAATTTTTATGGGTACTAATAGGTGTATGTATTTATGGGGTACATGAGATATTTTAATACAGGTATATAAATATATAATCACATGAGAGTAAATGGAGTATCCATTATTTCAAGCATTTATCCCTTATGTTACAAACGATCCAGTTATACTCTTTTAGTTGTTTTAAGATGTACGATAAATGTTGACCATAGTCACCCTGTTGGTCTGTCAAATACACAGAACATATTTATTCTGTCTAAATATATTTTTGTGTCCTTTAACCATCCCCACATCGCCACAGTCACACTACCCTTCGCAGCTCCTCTAATAACTATCATTCTGCTATTTCCATAAGTTCAATTATTTTAATTTTGCCTTCCATAAATGTGAGAACATGAGAAGTTTGTCTTTCTGCACCTGCCTTATTTCACTTCACATAATGACCTCCAGTTCTGTCCATTTTGTTGAAAATGACAGGATTTCATTCTTTTTTTCTTTTTTTTTGAGATGGAGTCTTGCTCTGTCGCCCAGGCTGGACTGTAGTGCAGATTCATGCTACCACACCCAGCTAATTTTTTTGTACTTTTAATAGAGATGGGGTTTCACCTTATTGACCAGGCTGGTCTTGAGCTCCTGACCTCGTGATCCACCTGTGTCAGCCTCCCAAAGTGCTGGGATTACAGGCGTGAGCCACCACACCCAGCCAATTTTATTATTCTTTATGGTTGAATAGTACTCAATCATGTATGTGTACCACACTTTCTTTATTCAAATATTGGTGATTGTGAATCATGCTTCAATAAACATAAGAGTGTAGATATTTCTTTGATATACTGATTTCCTTTCTTTGAGGTATATATAGGAGTAGGATTACTGGGTTGGATGGTAGCAAATTTTTAGTTTTTCGAGGAACCTCCAAACTGTTCTCCATAGCAGTTGTACTAATTTACATTCCATCAACGGCATATGAGGATTCCCTTTTCTCCATATCCTTGCTAGGATTTGTTATTTCCTGTCTTTTGCATGAAAGGCATTTTAACTAGGGTGAGATGATATCTCATTGTGGTTTAATTTGCATTTCTTTAATGATGAATGATATCAAAAACCTTTTCATATACTTGTTTGCTATTTGTATGTCTTTTGTGAAACATCTCTTCAGATCTTTTGCTCATTTATTAATTGCGTTATTCAAGTTTCTCCTCCTGTACTGTTGTTTGTGCTCCTGATATATTCTGGTTATTAATCCCTTGTCAGATGGATAGTTTGCAGATATTTTCTCTTACTCTCTTGGTTGTCTCTTCACTTTGCTGATTGTTTCCTTTGCTATATAGAGGCTTTTTAACTTGAAGTTATCCTATTTGTCCATTTTTTCTTGTTTTCCCATAGGATATTAATCAACCAATTTTTGCCCAGTCCAAAGTCCTGGAGTTTCCCCAAAGTTTTCTCATAGTAAGTTCATAGTTTGAGATTTTTAGATTTAAGCCTTGAAATCCATTTTGATTTGGTTTTTATATATGAGAGACAGGGATCTTGTTTTTTGTATTTGCCTTTGGCATCTTTGTCATGAAATCTTTCCCAAGGTCTATGTTATCTTTCAGGGTTCTTACTGTTTTAGGTTTTACATTTAAGTCTTTAATCTATCTTGAGTTGATTTTTTGTATACAGTATAAGGAAGGGGTTCGGTTTCACTTTCCTGCATGTGGCTAGCTAGTCACTTCAGCACCATTTATTGAATAAGAAGTCTTTTCTCCCTTGCTTATTTTTGTTGACTTAGTTGAAGATAAGATGGTTGTAGGTGTGCAAACTATGTCCAGGTTCTCTATTCTGGTCCATTGGCCTATGTGTCTTTTTATACAAGTACCATGCTCTTTTGGTTACTGTAGCCTTGTAGTATAGTTTCAAGTCAGGTAACATGATACCTTCAGCTTTGTTCTTTTTGATTAGGGATTAGGATTGCCTTGGTTGTTTAAGCTCTTTTTTTGGTTCCATATGAACTTTAACATAGTTTTTTCTAATTTTGTGAAGAGTGTCCTTGGTGGTTGATAAGAATAGCATTGAACCTGTAAATTGCTTTGGGCAGTATGGTCGTTTTATTTTATAAATTTTTTTTTACAGAAGTATCTGTTTTATTGGGTAAAACAAGTACAGCATTTTACTACATAAAGTATAAATTTTTAATAATCATTAAATAAATAAATAAATAAATCTAGGCTATTTGAAAAATACTGTTGAGCCAGTTAGCACATTTTATAATTTGGAAGACACAAATCAAGTGTGCAGGATTCGATTTTTCTACATTTAAAATGAAGGACCAAAGTTCTCGTCTTGATTTTCAGCCAAAGGCAGGAGATTACTTTCCAACTCCTTTTGTTTCTGGAGAAGGCCCTTAGTTCTGAAAGTCCCTTAAGGATTGCTTGCTGTCAGTCCCTGTTTTTTACGAAGTTAGGATTAAGATGTGGATCCCTGACACAGTCAGAATCAAATAGCTGTTGTTCTTGGCCACAGTTTTGTGAATGCTGGGTACTGAGAGTCCTGGGTTGAAGGTCTAGACAATGGTGCATCTGGATCAAGATAATAGATCTCATTTGTTCGAACATAGGGAATAAAATGGGACGATTCAGAAATCCCAAATGATAATTCTGTTTGATTACTTCCCGAGATCAAATTCTCTCATAGCTACTGTTTTTTAGTGGTAGGTATAATGTATTCTGAGTTTGTTGGTTTCTCTTTTTCACTGCTGGAACTGGTGATGATTGAGACCTTTCCTTGCTGAATGAGTTAATATTCACAGGCTCTTCTTCCTTTTTGACTAGATGCCACCTGAACTTTGACTCAGTTTCTTGATGAATGAAGAATTTCTGGTGAAATGCCTCTGTTGTGATAGAAGTGCCCAGGATTATTTTTTTCTACCAAATGAAGCAATTCTATCTGTCTCCTCACTTTTTTTTCTTCTCTCTGCTTTTGAAGCTGTTTAGGGTACTTTTCTGATGCTGGAATATACCTTTTAGGTAGGGATTATTTATATTCCAATCAGGCCTTTTAAGACATTTCTTCATGTGTTTTGTTTGTTTCTCTATTCTTGTGAACTGATTACACTGGTCATTATTCCGATTGTTTTCTTTTTCTAAGTTGGCTCCTTTATCCTGAGTTAGTTCTTGCTTGTTTTTCTTAGTGCTAAGCTGTCCAATAAATTCTGCTGGTATCTCAGGAGATGAACAATTTGTGTTGTCCTTCTCTGTTAACGATTCACAGTGTGATTCTGCATTGGTGAATATTCCTATATTTACATAATCTGTCTGCACACCAGTATCCTTCTTAGGAGACATCCTAGAATTCATACATGCATTCATTTTACCACTGACTTCATCAGAATCATGTCCTGAACTGGAAATGTTAGCCAATGTATTATATTCCATTTGTATTGTATCAACACCAAGATTTTTAATCAATCTAGATGTGTCATGTCCCTTTTGCACCAATTCTCGGATTCTCTGTTCTTGTTTTAGTCTCTGTGCCAGTTCCTGCACTCGCTGCATTGTCTGAAACAGCTCATTTGTCTTGAGAGTCATGATTTCTTTCTTTTGTTTTTGCTTAAGTATGTCTTCTTCATACTGTTTCTGCATTTCTTCACGTTCCCGTGCTAAAGCAAAGCTCCTCCTCTTGTTCTTCCTTCTTTCTTTGCTCTTCTTCCAGTTGCTTCTTCTTGAGCTTCTCTTCTACCTGGGCAGTGATGGCTTTATGATGCTCTGTTTTTGTCTTTGTCTGTCTCGTTCCTCAATCTGAGTTGGGTCCAAGAGAGCAGTCATAGAATGAAGAAAGTTTGTTTTCTTACTGTTGGCCATAACCACATCCCTAATAGGTTTTGCTATATGCTGCTCCTCTGAAAGTTCAACCTGGCTTTCGGTTGTCGGTGTACAAACACTGCTGACATCAGCCAGCTCCCGAGTGTCGGGAGAGACACAGAAGTACTCAGGTTGTTTGTGTGTTGACCGAGAGGACAGTTGAGATTGAGAATCAGGATTACTCTTTAATGAATCAAAGTGCATTGCACATCTGTCATGTTCCTCACCCTTTGAATATATAAGTCTTTCCTCTATTTTTCTTTGACCGTCACCTTCTATTTGCTTCTTCACCTCTTCAGCCCATTTTCTCTGCAGTTCTTGTTTCACAGCACTGAGAGGTGCTCCAGCAGTAGTTTCCCTAGATTGGTCAAGAATTTGAAGTTTCCCCCATATTATATTATCACGTTCAGATTTTTTCTAAGGAACATTCCATTTTTCAGACACTTGTTTTCCTTTCTTCTTTAAAGCAACCTGTTCATCTGTAAATCATGTCCTTTTTAAAAAAATGTACAAAAACTAGCTCTTCCTTCCACTGGGCTTTTTTTTTTTTTTTTTTTTTTTTTTTTGCTTCCAACAAACTTCTGTCATGTTCCCTTTTCTCCAGAGTACTGAATATATCAGCTGGTTTCCATTCATTCTCTACTGCTTAGATGTCTCCTGATAGTCATTTAAGATAGATTTATTTTCAGCTGGGACAGATGAAACCATCTTGGTTTTTGTGAATAATCCTATAATGTTCTCATCCTTTGGCTGATTGGAAATACTGTTTAAATGTAGACTATATTGACTTTTTCCCTCCTTTCCGTTCTCAGTCAGGGAAGGAGCTCTATTTCCTTGGTTTATAGTCGTCAATATCTGTTGTAGTTGGTCTTGTGTTTGTCAGAGCAGAGACAAACTGCCTTCATATTTTCAGCTGTGGTGTGTTTTTTGTGAGGCTTCTATTTTGCTACTAGAGATGTATTTACGGTGTTTCTAGTCTTCTGTATATTAGGGGTTGCAGGTGAAATATCTTTTCTTTTGCCTGTGATGTTTCTGAACCAACTGTCTTCTTTTGGAAAAGTTTTGCACTCCCAATACAAGTATCTTGTGTTGATTTTAGAATGTGTCCAGTTCCAGAATTTACAAAGAACTCAAACAGATTTACAGGAAAAAAACAAACAAGCCCATTCAAAAGTGGGCAAAGGATATGAACAGATACTTTACGAAAGAAGACATATATGAGGCCAACAATCATATGAAAAAATGCTCATCGTCACTGATCATCAGAGAGATGCAAATCAAAACCACATTGAGATACCATCTCACGCCAGTTAGAATGGCGATCATTAAAAAATCTGGAGACAACAGATGCTGGAGAGGATGTGGAGAAAAAGGAACACTTTTACACTGTTGGTGGGAGTGTAAATTAGTTCAACCATTGTGGAAGACGGTGTGGCGATTCCTCAAGGCCTTAGAAATAGAAATTCCATTTGACCCAGCAATCCCATTACTGGGTATATATCCAAAAGACTATAAATCGTTCTACTATAAGGACACATGTACATGAATGTTCATTGCAGCACTGTTTACAATAGCAAAGACCTGGAATCAACCCAAATGCCCATTGATAATAGACTGGATTGGAAAAATGTGGCACATATACACCATGGAATATTATGCAGCAATCAGAAATGATGAGTTCGTGTCGTTTGTAGGGACATGGATGAATCTGGAAAACATCATCCTCAGCAAACTGACACAAGAACAGAAAATGAAACACCATATATTCTCACTCATAGGTGGGTGATGAAAAATGAGAACACATGGACACAGAAAGGGGAGTACTAAACACTGGGGTCTATTGGGGGGAAAAGGGGAGGGCCAGTGGGAGGGGGAGGTGGGGAGGGATAGCCTGGGGAGAAATGCCAAATGTGGGTGAAGGGGAGAAGAAAAGCAAAGCACACTGCCATGTGTGTACCTACGCAACTGTCTCGCATGCTCTGCTCATGTACCCCAAAACCTATAATCCAATAAAAAATTTTAAAAAAAAAAAGGACACTTTGCAGTCTTGGTCGTATTTCTCATCTTCACAGAAATTTTTTATTTATGTTCATATGGAGACAATATTAGCTTGGTTTTTCCATCCAGTAATTCAGTTTCAAGTTTTAAACCATCTCCCAAGTTCATGGCCCAACCTCGCACTCTCTCCACGGTCATTTTAATAATATTGATTCTTCCTGTCTGTGAGCATGGAATTTTTTTCCATTTGTTTGTGTCAATTGTGATTTCTTTCAGCAGTGTTTTTCAGTTCTTGTTGTAGAGATCTTTTCCTCACTGGTTAGTGGTAAGGTATTTTGTGTGTGTATGTGTGTCTATTGTAAATGGGATTGTATTCTTGATGCGGCACTCAGCTTGGATGTCATTGGTGTATATACATTGTTATACATTGATATTATGTCCTGAAACTTTGCTGAAGTTATTTATCAGATCTAGGAGCTTTTGGGCAGAGATTATGAGGTTTTCTAGATATGAAATCATATTGTCTGCAAATAGAGATAGTTTGACTTCCCCTTTTCCTAATGAATGCCTTTTATTTCTTTCTCCCACCTGATTTCTCTGGCTAAGACTTTCAGACTTATTGAATAAGAGTGATGAGAGTGGGCATCCTTGTGTTGTTCCAGTTCTCAAGGATATACTTCCACCCCTTGCCCATTCAGTATTAATGTTGGCTGTGGGTTTGTCATAGATGGCCTTTGTTATTTTGAGGAAGGTTATTCAATGCCTAGTTTGTTGAGGGTTTTTTTTTTTTCAAACATGAAGGATGCTGAATGTTATCAAAAACCTTTTCTGCATCTATTGAGATAATCATGTGGTTTTTGTTTTTATGGATATATCACATTTATTGATTTTTGAATGTAAGACCAGCCTTGCATCCTAGCGATAAAGCCTACTTGATTATGGTGGATTGGATTTTTGATGTGCTGCTGAATTTAGTGTGCTAGTATTTTGTTGAGGATTTTTGTATCTGTTTTTATCAAGGATATTGGCCTAAAGCTTTTTTTGTTTGTTTTGTTTCTGTGTGTGTGTCTCTGCCAATTGGGATCAGAATGATGCTGGCCTCATAGAACGAGTTAGGGAGGAGTTCCTTCTCAATTTGTTGGAATAGTTTCAGTAGGAATGGTACAACCTCTTCTTTATATGTCTGGTAGAATTTGGTGTGAATCTATCTGGTCATGGACTTTTTCTGGTTGCTAGGCTTTTTATTATTGATCAATTTCAGAACTCATTTTTGGTCCGTTCAGGGTTCCAGTTTCTTCCTAGTTCGATCCTACAAGGTTGTATCTTTCCAAAAATGCATCTATTTCTTGTAGGTTTTCTAGTTTGTGTGCATAGAAGTGTTTGTAAGAGTCTCTGAGGTTTTGTTGTATTTCTTTGGGTTCAGTGGTAATACCTTCTTTGTCATTTCTGATTGTATTTTTTAGGATCTTCTCTTTTTTTTCTTAGTCTACCTAGTGGCCTGTCAATCTTATTTATTTATTTCATAGAACCAACTTCTGATTTCATTGATCTTTTGTGTGTTTTTTTTGCTTCTCAGTTAGATTCAGTTCAGCTCTGATTTTGGTTATTTCCTGTCTTCTGCTAGTTTTGGGGTCAGTTTGCTTTTGTTTTTCTAGTTCTTCCAGGTGTAATGTTAGGTTGTTAATTTGAGATCTTTCTAATTTTTTGATGTGGGCAGTTAGTACTATAAACTTTCCTCTTAACACTGCTTTAGCTACACCCCAGAGACTGGTATGTTGTATGCATGTTTTTATTAGTTTGAGATAATTTCTTGATTTTTGACTTAATTTCATTGTTTATCTAAAAGTCATTCAGAAGCAGGATATTTAATTTTTATGTAGTTGTATGATGATATGGTGTGGCTCTGTGTTGTCACCCAAATCTTATCCCACATGTAGAGGAAGGGACCTGGTGGGAGGTGACTGGATCATGGGGGTAGTGTCTCCCATGCTGTTCTTGTGATAGTTGAGGGAGTTCTCATGAAATCTAATGGTTTTAAAAGCAGCAGTTTCCCCTGCACAGTCTCTCTCCTGCTGCCATGTAAAATGTGCTTTGTTTCCCCTTTACCTTCTGCCACAATTTTAGTAAGTTTCCTGAGGCCTACCTACTATGAGTCAGTTAAACCCATTTTTGCTTTGTCTATGCTGATAGGGTATTGTTCTTTGTGTTTTCTGATTGTTGTTGGTTTAAAGTCTGTTTTGTTTAAAATTAGAATAGCAATCTCTGCTTCTTTTTGTTTTCTGTTTGCTTTGTAGATTTTTCTCTATCCCTTTACTTTTAGCCTGTGGATATCATTGCTTGTGAGATGGGTGGATATCTTGAAGACAGTATACAGTTGGTTCTTGCTTCTTTATCCAACTTGCCACTCTATGCCTTTTAACTAAGACATTTAACCCATTTACATTTAAGGTTAATATTGACATGTGTGGATTTAATCCTGTCATCATGTTGTTAGCTGGTCATTATGCACACTTGATTTTGTAGTTGCTTTATAGTTTCAATGGTCTATGTACACAAGTTTGTTTTTATTGTGATCAGTAATGGGTTTTCATTTCTATATTTAGCTCTCCCTTAAGGACCTCTTGTAAAGCTGGTCTGGTGGTAACGAATTCCCTTGGCATTTGCTTATCTAAAAGGGTCTTATTCCTTCTTTGCTTATGATGATGTATAGTTTGGCTGGATAAGAAATTTTTGATTGGAGTTTCTTTTCTTTAAGGATGCTATATTTTGGCTCCCAGTCTGTTCTGGCTGATACAGTTTTCACTGAAACGTATGCTGTTAGTCTGGCGGGGTTCCCTTTGTAGGTGACCTGCCCCTTCTCTCTGGCTGTCTTTAATGTTTTTTCTTTCATGTCGATATGGGTGAATGTGATGACTGTGTTTCTTGGGGATTATTGTCTCATATAGAATCTCACAGGGGTTCTATGTATTTCCTGAATTTGAATGTTAGTCTGTCTAGTGAGGTTAGAGAAATTTTTGTGAAGTGAGTGATATCCTTAAATATATTTTTCAAGGTGTTTCCTTTTAACCACTCTTTCTTTCAGGGATGTCCATGAGTCATAGATTTGGTCCTTTTACATAATCCCGTATTTCTTGGAGGTTTCATTCATTCTCTGTTTCTTTTTTCTTTATTTTTGTCTGATGGGGTTAATTTGGAGAAGCAGTGTTCAAGCTCTGATTCATGCTGGCTTGTGTGTGCCAGAAACTGCAGTGGCACGGCAGGGTGCACATGTGTTGGTTGGGGTGGGGCACCAGCAGGAGCCTTTGCATTAGTTTTCATAGGTACTATATGCTGGCAAAATATTTTACTGTTGTATTTTGGGCTGCAATCCAGTAGGCATCATTTAAGAATGTTAGCCAGCAGAGAAGCTGTTACTGTACTGCAAGGCTTTTTTGTTTTGGCACAGTGGGCAGGAGTGCTCTGTGTTGGGGGTTAGTGAGATGATCCCCTTAACTAGTTTGTTCTTGGGCCTTGGAGAAGGCCCCTACAATCACTGGCTATATGCTTGCATTTCTTTTGTTAGGAATTCTGGTTCCTGAGGATCCTACAGTTGGCACATAGGCCGAATCCTTGCTGTATTCTGTGGAGGGAGACTGGAGTCTTCTACCAGCCTGTGAACCCTGGCATCTTACTTCTCTCACTGACCTGAGAATAAGGGCTCCTCCCTGCTTGGGTATTGACCAAGCCAGCAAGCTCTGCTTGGCTAGGAGCTGTGAGGGTGGGTGAGGTCACCTAATTTGCTGTCTGGGTGCTTTCTGGGGGAACATGGGGTTGTGCCTGCCTGCAGAATTCAGATAGAAACAGGACCACTTGGCTGGAAGCTCTAGCATGCATGGCCCATCTGCCAACCAGTGGTAGAGGTGGGTGGAGATGTCTGCCCTGCTGTCTGGGTATTGTCCTGGGCAACAGGATATTGTGCCCCTTGGCAGAATTCAGGTAGAAGAAGGACTTACTGGGTTGGAAGCTCTAGCAGGTGTGGCTTGCCTGGCTACCAGCTTTGGGGGTGGGTGGAGTGGCCTCCGCTTCTGTCCAGGTGTTTCCCAGGACAACAGGAGGTTGATTCTGCCAGCTGAGTTCAGACAGAAGCAGGACTGTTGGATTGGAAGTGCCAGTAGGCGTGGCCTGCCTGGCAATGAGCAGAGTGGGAGAGTACCTTCCCTCCCGTCTGGGTATTTCCCAGTACATCAGGAGGCTGTGGCTGCTGGCTGAGTTCAGGCAGAAACAGGACCGCTGGGCGGGAAGTTGGCACTGAGCCTTGTCTAGCAAGTGGCGGGAGAGGGGCTGGAGCAATCTTAACTGCTCCCAGGCACTCTGACTGTCGCCTCTATGGGAGCTATGGCAAGGATAGTTCAACATATGCAAATCAATGTGATACAAAATGGTGCCAGTTTGTTCTGGGGTCCAAGGCTTGTAGAGGTGTTTTGGACTTGAGAGTTGCCTCTGGAAAACCTCCAGGTGGCTCTGTGCCTCAGTTTAGAAGCATGGTTGAGCGTGCAGAGGCCTAGAAGGATTCTCCCATTCCCAGGCCTGCACTGGTCCTTGTGGAAAGTGTGAATCCCCTGAGGGTCTCATAATCATCTCTCCTATGTTGGGGAGTTTCTCCTGGTTCTGTGTTGACTCCAGATAGGCTCCTGCCCAGCTTCACTCTTCTTTGCTCTCCGTTGTCCCCTTGCTGCCTTGATGGATCCCAGTGTAGTTTGTGATCAGCTTGTAGGATCAGTGTTCAGTTTGACTCCCTCTTCAGTTTCTTGCATCAATATTTTGTAGTTTTCATTGCAGAGATATTTGATTGCTTGGGTTAATTGCTAGGTATTTTATTTTATTTGTAGCTATTGTAAGTGGGATTACTTTCTTGATTTTTTTCAAATTGTTCACTATTGGCATATGGAAATGTTGCTGATTTCTGTATGTTGATTTGATATTCTGCAACTTTAACGATTTGTTTTATTGGTTCTAATAGTTTTTTGGCAGAGTTTTTAGGTTTTTCCAAAAATAAGATCATATCATCTGCAAATAAGGATAATTTGACTTCTTCCTTTTCGATTTGGATGTCCTTTATTTCTCTCTCTTATCTGATTGCTCTAGCTAAGGCTCCCAGTACTATTGTATAATAGTGTAAAAGTGATTCTCCATGTCTTGCTCCAGATCCTTTCCCCATTCAGTATGATACTAGTGTGGGTCTTTCCATACATGGCTTTTATTGTACTCACGTATGTTTTATCTATACCCAGTTGCTTGAGTGCTTTTTTTCATGAAGGGATGCTGAATTTTATCAAGTGATTTTCAGCACCTATTGAAATGATCACATGGTTTTTGTCCTTCATTCTGTTGATAGGATGTATCACATCAATTTGCATATGTTGAACTATCCTTGCAACCCTGGGATAAGTCCTACTTGGTCATGATGAATGATCTTTTTAGTGTGTTATTGACTTTGGTTTGCTAGTATTTTGTTTAGGATTTTTGCATCAATGTTTATTAAGGATATTGGCCTGTGGTTTTTTTTTTTTTTTGGATACATCTTTGGTTTTGGTATCATAGTAATACTAGCCTTGTAGAATGAGTTTAGAAGTAGTCCCTCCTCCTCTACCTTTTGCAATAATTGGAGCAGGATTGGTATTAGTTCTTCTTTAAATGTTTGGTAAAATTCAGCAATGAAGCCATTGGGTCCTGGGCTTTTCCTTGCTGGAAGACTTTTTAGTACAGTGTTGATATCATTACTTGGTCTGTTCAGGTTTTGAATTTCTTCATGATTCAATTTTGGTAGATTGTATGTGTCTAGGAGTTGATCCATTTCTCCTAGGTTTTCTAATTTATTGGCATATAATTTCCCATACTAGCCTCCAATCCATTGGATTTTTGTGGTATCAATTGTAATGTATTTTTTTCATCTCCAATTTTTTATATTTGGATCTCCTCTCTTTTTTTTTTCTTAGTTTGGCCAGAGATTTACTGATTTTGTTTATCTTTTCAAGGAACCAACTTTTCATTTCATTGATCTTTTATATGTATTTCATTTAAATTTCATTTGTTTCTGCTATGATCTTTATTATTTCTTTTTTTCTACTAATTTTGGGTTTAGTTTGCTCTTGCTTTTCTAGTTCTTTATGATGCAGCATTAGGTTGTTTATTTGAAGTTTTTTTATTTTTTTGATGTGCCCATAGCTATAAATTTTCCTTTTAGTACTACTTTTGCTGTATCTCATAGGTATAGTATGCTGTATTTCCATTATCATATGTTTCAATAATAAAAAATACTTTTTAATTTGTTTATTGACCCTCTGATCATTTAAGAGCTTAATGTTTATTTTCCAGTTGTTTGTATAGTTTTCAAAATTCCTCTTTTTATTGATTTCTAGTTTTATTCTATTGCGTTCAGAGAAAATACTTAATATAGTTTCAGTTTTTTGAAATGTTTTAAGAGTTGTTTTGTGGCCTAAGATATGCTGTATCCTTGAGAACGATCCATGAGCTGAGAAGAAGAATGTATATTCTGCAGCCATTGGATGAAATGTTCTGTAAGTATCTCTTAGGTCCACTTGGTCTATTGTATAGATCAAGTCCATGATTTCTTTGTTGATTTTCTGTCTGGATGATGTGTTTGTTGGCTGAAAGTGCAGTGTTAAGGTTTTCAACTATTATTTTGTTGGGGTATATCCCTCTCTTTAGCTCTACTAATACTTGCTTTATATATCTGGATGCTCCAATGTTGGTTGCATATATGTTTACAATTGTTATATTCTGTTGCTTAATTTACTCCTTTATCATTATATAATGACTTTTCTCTTTTTATAATATTTGTCTTCAAATCTATTTTGTCTTATGTAAGTATAACTATTTCTGCTCTGTTTTGTTTCCATTGGTAGGAAATATGTTTTCCATCTCTTTATTTTCAGTCTGTGTGTGTCTTTATAGATGAAGTATATTTCTTATAGGCAACATATCTTTTTTTTAAATGCATTTAGTCACTCTGTCTTTTGATGGAGAGTTTAGTCCATTTGCATTCAGTATTGTTATTGTTAAGTAAGGACTTACTCCTATAATTTTGTTATTTGATTTGTGGTTGTTTTGTGACCTTCTCTTCCTTCTTTCCTTTCTTTCTGTTTTCTTTTTAGTGAAGGAAGTTTTCTCTGTTGGTATGTTTTAATTTCTTGCTTTTTAGTTTTTGTGTATCTGTTGCATGTTTTTAGATTTGAGGTAGCTGTGAGAGTTACAGATACTGTCTTATAAACATTATTTTAAACTAATGACAACCTAACATTGATTGCATGAACAAACTTATACCAACAAACAAGTAAAAAGAAAACTAATAACTTTGATTTTATCTACTTGCTTTTTAACTTGTTGTTTCTATTTATATCTCATTGTACTGGCTATGTCTTGAAAAGTTGTAGTTATTATTTTTGACTGGTTCATCTTTTCTTCTTAAAATATGAGTAGTTTACACACCACAATTACAGTATTACAATATTCTATGTACTTAATATTACTAATGAGTTTCCCTTCAGATGATTTCGTATTGTTCCTAATGTCCTTTTCTTTCAAGTTGAAGAATTCTCTTTTAGCACTTCTTGTAGGACCAGTCTGGTGATAATGAAATCAATTTTTGTTTTTCTGGGAAAGTCTTCATTTATCCTTCATGTTTGAAGGATATTTTTACCATATATACTTCTTCTAGGGTAATAGTGATTTTTTTCCAGCACTTTAAATATGTCCATGCCACTCTCTCCTGGCCTGTAAGGTTTCCAGTGAAAAGCTTGCTGCCAGATGTGTTGAGCTCCATTGTATGTTATTTGTTTCTTTTCTCTTGCTGCTTTAGGATCCTTTCTTTATCCTTGACCTTTGGGAGTTTGATCATTCAATGCCTTGAGATCATCTTTGGGTTAAATCTGCTTGGTGTTCTGTAACCTTCTTGTACCTGAATATTGATATTTTCCTCTAGGTTTGGGAAATTTCTCTGTCATTATTCCTTTGAGTAAACTTTCTACCCCAGTCTCTCTCTCTCGACCTCCTCTTTAAGGTCAGTAGCTCTTAGATTTGCCCCATTGAGGCTATTTTCTAGATCTTTCAGCTGTGCTTCATTCTTTAATTGGATATTTTTGTCTTTTAGTATAACATAATTTTTCTTGATAGCTGTATATGTGTTGTACTTGGTATTGGTTCGCATGGAGATTTCTGCTTAGGGGTTTCTGGGTAAATTGTGTTTCTCTGTATTTGCCGGTGTCTGTCCAATTTTGGGGCAGCAGTTTGCATTGTGACCTTACTTTTCTGATGGATCTATGCAGAGTTGATAATTTTTCAGTTTGTTTAGCTTTTTACTTGTTAAGATGGAATGATGACTTCCATGCTTCTTACATGCAGGACTGGAAAGTAGAAGTTCAAATTTTATTTTTAGAACAATAAAACTGCAAACAGAAGCTCTCTGATATGGTTTGGCTGTGTCCCCTCCCAAATCTCATCTTGACTTGTAGCTCTCAAATTCTCATGTGTCTAGGAAGGGACCTGGTAGAAAGTAGTTGGATCATGGGGGTGAGTTTTTCTCGTGCTGTTCTCGTGATAGTAAATAAGCCTCACAAGATCTGATGTTTTTAGAAAGGGCAGCTCCCCTGCACATGCTTTCACGCCTGATGCCATATAAGACGTTCTTTTGCTTCTCCTTTGCATCCCCAGCCATTGGAACTGAGTCCATTAAACCTCTTTTTCTTTATAAATTACCCAATCTTGAGTATTTCTTCACAGCAGTATGAAAATGAACTAATACAGTAAATTGGTAGCAGTAGAGTGGGGTGCTGCTCTAAAGATACCTGAAAATGTGGAAGCAACTTTGGAATTGGGTAGTAGGCAAAGTTGGAACAGTTTGGAGGGCTCAGAAGAAGACAGGAAAATGGGAAAGTTTGGAACTTTCTAGAGACTTTGAGGGCTCAGAAGACAGGAAGATGTGGGAAAGTCTGGAACTTTTTAGAGACTTGTTGAATGTCTTTGACCAAAGTGCTGATAGTGATAAGGACAATAAAGTCCAGGCTAAGGTGGTCTCCGATGGAGATGAGGAACTTGTTGGAAACTGCAGAAGAGGTGATTCTTGTTATTTAGCAATGAGACTGGTGGCATTTTGCTTTTGCCCTAGAGATCTGTGGAACTTTTCAGCTTGAGAGAGATGATTTGAGGTATCTGGTGGAAGAATCTTCTAAGCGGCAAAGTGTTCAAGAGGAGGCAGAACATAAAAGGTTAGAAAATTTGCAGTCTGATGAAATAGAAAGGAAAAACAAATTTTAGGGGGGAGAAATTCAAGCCTGCTGCAGAAATTTGCATAAGTAAAAAGGAGCCCAAGACAGTGGGCTTAATTACCAAGACAGTTAACCACCAAGTTAATCACTAAGACAGTGGGGAAATGTCTCCAGGGCATGTCGGAGACCTCAGGGCAGTCCCTTCCATCAGAGGCCTGGAGGGAAAGATGGTTTCCTGGGCTACATCTAGGACTCCCCTGCAGTATGCAGGCTAAAGACTTGGTACCCTGAGCCCCAGCTGCTCCAGCCATTGCTAAAAGGGGCTAAGGTAGAGCTTGGGCCATGGCTTCAGAGGGTGCAAGCCCCAAACCTTGGCGGCTTCCACATGGTGTTGAGCCTGTGGGTGCAGAGAAGTCAATAATTTAGGTTTGGGAAGCTCTGCCTAGATTTCAAAGGATATATGGAAATGCTTGGATGTCCAGGAAGAAGTTTGCTGCTGGGGCAGAGCCCTCATAGAGAACATCTGCTAGGACAGTGCAGAAGGGAAATGTGGGGTTGGAGCCCCCACACAGAGTCCCCACTGGGGCATTGCCTAGTGGAGTTGTGAGAAGAGGGTCACTGTCCTCCAGATTCCAGAATGGTAGCTCCACCAACAGCTTACATCATGGGCCTGGAAAAGCTGCAGATACTCAATGCCAGCCTGTGAAAGCAACTAGAAGGGGGCTCTATCCTGCAAAGCCACGGGGTGGAGCTGACCATGGCTATGGGAGTGCATCTCTTGCTTTAGTGAGACTGGGAAGTGAAATGTAGAGTCAAAGGAGATCATTTTGGAACTTTAAGGTTTAATGACTGCCCTATTGGATTTCAGACTTGCATGGAGCTTGTAGCCCCTTTCTTTGGGCTAATTTCTCCCATTTGAAATGGGTGTAGTTTTGCAATGCCCGTACCCTCATTGTATCTAGGAAGTAACTAGTTTGCTTTTGATTTTACAGGCTCTTAGGTAGAAGGGACTTGCCTTGTCTTAGATGAAACTTCACGCTGTGGACTTTTGAGTTAATGCTGAAATGAGTTAAGACTTTGGTGTCTGTTAGGAAGGCATAATTTTTTTTGAAATGTGAGGACATGAGATTAGGGAGGGACCAGGGGTGGAATGATATGGTTTGTCTGTGTCCCCACCCAAATCATATCTTGAATGATAACTCCCATAATTCCTATGTGTTGTAGGAGGGACCTGGTGGGAGATAATTGAATCACAGGGGCAGGATGTTCCTATGCTTTTCCTGTGATAGTGAGTAAGTCTCAGGAGAGCTGATGGTTTTATAAAGGGCAGTTCCCCTGCACACATTCTAATGCCTGACACAATATAAGATGTGCCTTTGCTCCTCCTTTGCCCTCTGCCATGATTGTGGGGCCTCCCCAACCATGTGGAACTGTGAGTTGATTAAACCTCTTTCTCTTTATAAATGACCCAGTCTTGGGTATTTCTTCATAGCAGTATGAAAATGGACTAATATATTCTCTAAAGCATATAATCCTTCCCTTTTATTCAAGTCTTAAGTTAGATCATTGGAAAATAAAACTAGTTGTTAAAACTGTACTGCATAATTTTCATCTAAGACACTTATTTTAAGGTCTTTTTTTGGCCATTGAGAGGGATTTGAGATTATGAAGATGACAACTGTACATTTGTAATGTTTTTAACTTTTTGGCGCACTCAAGGTAGGTCCCCCAAGAACCCTCTTTAAGAATGACTTTTTTGTAAATTACTTACCATGTGATAAAGTGTCGGGGTCGGGTGACTCCATACACAGCTTAGAGTTTGAGTTATGATAGAGGCACCAGTGTGTATCTTCCACCATATGTTCCACTTGGACAAGCACAAGACTGTCTGTTTCCACTTTATTGCTAGTGATCATCTCATCCTACTGATACTACTAGCGGTTTTGGCCAAGTCTCTCTTTTTGATCTGAATCAGTTTCAGGTTCTCCTTTCATCTTTCCTTCTGATAGTTTTCATCACCCAGCTTGCTAGTAATAAACATACCACTTTCAAGGGCCGTCTGATCTTGTGAAATCCCCTTTCCTGATAGTTTTTCAAAAATAGGAGAGCAATCTCTCTGGCATATTTTAGCCCAGCTGCACCTGTAGCAGCAGCTTGACCTGGACCTGTGGGGTCAGGACGAGAGAACTAAAAGTCAACCTCCCATTTTATATAGGAGAAAAGTAAAGCTCAAAAGAAGAGAAGCAACTTTCTAGTTTCGGTGGGCTCTGATTGCCCTTTTCTACAAAAAAGAGTTAAAAACAATTCTGGGCCAGGTGCAGTGGCTTACACCCGTAATCTTAGCACTTTGGGAGGCTGAGGTGGGCAGATCACCCGAGGTCAGGAGTTCAAGACCAGCCTGGCCAACATGATGAAACCCCTTCTCTACTAAAAATACAAAAAAAATTAGCCAGACATGATGGTGCATGCCTGTAATTCCAGCTACTCAGGAGGCTGAGGCAGGAGAATCGCTTGAATCTGGCAGGCGGAGGTTGCAGTGAGCCCAGATTGCTCCACTGCACTCTAGCCTGGGTAAGAAGAGTGAGACACTGTTTCACTCTTCATGCTGGAGTGCACTGGTGCAATCCCTGCTCACTGCAATCACCATTTCCCAGATTCAAGCGATTCTCCCATCTCAGCCTTTTGAGTAGTTGGGATTACAGGAACCTGCCATCACTCCCGGGTAGTTTTTGTATTTTAGTAGAGATGGGGTTTCAACATGTTGGTCAAGCTGGTCTTGAACTCCTGGCTTCAGGTGATATGACCACCTCAGCTTCCCAAAGCGCTAAGATTACAGGCATGAGCCACTGCGCCGGGCCAAGGTATCTTACTTTAATATCGCAAAACTAGGATTTGTATAATTGGTAGTATTGAAAACCACAAAACTAGGATTTGTATAATTGGTAGTATTGAAAACATGGAAGGTCAAATCTGTTTTCCCCTGGAACACAGGAGGACCCCCTGCTTTTGAACAAGTGATGGAGGAAGGCAGGAAGGGAGGAAAGGAGGAAGAGAGGGAGGGAGGAAGGAAGGGAGGGAGGGAGAGAAGGGAAGGAAGGAAATCAGGCAATGAGAGAGACATTGCCGACCTGGATCTAGAGGTCTACAAGTTGATTTCTTTTTTTCTTTTTCTTTTTTTTTTTTTTTGAGAGAAGGAAAGAAAAAAAAAGGAGTGAAGGAGAGGAAGAAAAAGAGGGAGAGAGAATGGAAATGTTGCTTTATTCTAAAAAAAAATGGATATTAATAATGGCCAATCAATATTTCATTTAAACCTATGAGTAGGTGTGATGTGGTATTGACAAGAATGTATATTTTGTGTATTTAAAGTGGAGAGCTCTATAAATATTTATTAAGTTTACTTGTTCTGGATCTGAGTTCGAGTCCTTAATATCCTTATTAATTTTCTGTCTCATTGAATCTAAGTCTCTATGTATCTGGGTGTTAGGATCGTTAGCTCTTATTGTTGCATTGATCCTTTTACCACTATATCTTTGTTGCTTTAAAATCTGTTTTATCAGATACGAGAATTGCAACTCCTGCTTTTTATTTATTTATTTTTGCTCTCCATTTGGTTGGTAAATCTTTCTCCATCCCTCTGTTTTGAGTCTTTGTGTATCCTTGCATGTGAAATGGGTCTGGATGTAGCATGCCGTTGGGTTTTGGCTGTATCTTTTGATTGGGGGATTTAGTCAATTTAAATTTAGGATTACTGCCATTTGATGTTAACTGGCTGTTTTATCCATTTGTTGATGTAAATTCTTCTTTATGTTGATGCTCTTTACTTTTTGGTATATTTTTAGAAAGGCTAATACTGGTTGTTTCTTTCTGTGTGTAATGCTTCTTTCAGAAGCTCTTGTAAAGCAGGCCTGGTGGTAATAAAATCTCTGAGTACTTGCTTGTTCATGAAAGATTTTATTTTTCCTTCAGTTGTGAAGCTTAGTTTGGCTGGATATGAAATTCTGGGCTGAAAGTTCTGTTCTTTAAGGATGTTAAATATTGGCCCCCACTCTCTTCTGGCTTGTAGGGTTTCTGCTGAGAGATCTGCTGTAAGTCAGATAGGCTTCCCTTTGTGGGTAACCTGACCTTTCTCTCTGGCTGCCCTTAGTATTTTCTCCTTTGTTTCAACCCTGGTGAATCTAACGATTATGTGCCTTGGGGTTGCTCTTCTTGAGGAATATCTTTGTGGTGTTCTCTGTATTACCTGGGGTTGAATGTTGACCTGCTTTGCTAGTTCAGGAAAATTTTCCTGAATAATATCCTGAAGAATATTTTCCAGCTTGGATTCATTCTCTCCGTCGCATTCAGGTACACCTATCAAACGTAAATTAGGTCTTTTCACATAGTCCCACATTTCTTGGAGACTTTGCTCATTCCTTTTTATCCTTTTTTCTCTAATCTTGTCTTCTTGTTTTATTTCATTAAGTTGGACTTCGACCTCTGATATCATTTATTCTGCTTGAACAATTCGAGTGTTTAAACCTGTGCATACTTCTCAGAGTTCCTGCATTGTATTCTTCAGTTCCATTAATTCACTTATATTCCTCTCTAAGTTGTCTGTTCTCATTAGGATTTCGTCAAACCTTTTTTCAAAGTTCTTAGTTTCTTTACATTGGGCTACAACATGTTCTTTTAACTCACAGAAGTTTCTTATTATCCATCTTCTGAAGCCTGATTCTGTTAATGGGATGCGCTCATTCTCGATCAAGTCTTGTTCCCTTGTTGATGAGGAACTGTGATCCTCTTTAGAGGGAGAGGTGTTCTGATTTTGAGTATTCTCAGCCTTTTTACGCTGGTTTCTTCCCATCATTGTAAATTTATCCACCTGTCATCTTTGTAATTACCAACTTTCAAATTAGGTCTCTGAGTGGAAGTCCAAGTTGTTAATTCCCAGTGCTGAAATATGAGCAAACCCACTGTGCCGGCCAAAACAGCAGTGTTAAGACTGATGGTGCTTTTCTGCCCAGGAATCTCCAGTCTGACTTCCTTCTTGAGTCCGTAATAGGCGACTCTGCCTTCCCGGAGCTCCAAACCTCGGTCAGAAGGGGAACCATTTCCATTTACTCTGCATCAAGAGCTGCTGCGCCGGCCACAAGAGTTGCGCTGGTGACCCGTGCAGCTCCTCCAAACCTTGGTCAGAAGGGGAACCAGTCCCGTTTACTCTGCACCAAGAGCTGCTGTGCTGAGGTGCTGGCAAAACTGCTGTGGCAGCCACAAGAGTTGCGCTGGCGACCCATGCAGCTACTTTACTGGGAATCTTCTGCTCCGTGAGCAACCAAAATTTGTCTGAAAGTGTGGCGTCCTCTCGTTCTCTGCGCTTTCACTGGGAGCTGCAATCCCGAGATGTTAGCGATCAGCCATCTTGGATCATTTTCCCCATAAAATCTTTATAAATTGGTGGGTTGGAACATTGGTTTTCCTTTGCTGAGTGACATGGTACCGTCTACTGAGCTCTTGATGTGCCAGGCCCTGGGCTGACAGCTCTCCATGGGTTACTGCAGGTAATCTCCACAACAAGCCCATGGTGGGCTATCATTGTAAACCTTCATTTCATAGATGAGGAAACTGAGGTTTAGTGAGGATAAAGTCTCACAGCAGGATTCAGACCTAAAAGAAGCTCCTCTTCATCTCTGTACTCTTCTGTCTTCTCGAGAAACTCAGTGCAAAGGCTACAGATGGTGCTTGCCCTAGTTCGGAGCCCAGCTATCAGGTCTGGAGATGTTTCCAAGGGACAATGAGCCCTCTGCCCTGGCTGCTGAGAGTCTGGATTTCCCAAACTATTGATGAATCACATGCAATCATTTGTCTTTACAAGACTCACCTAATTGATCCAACAGGGTCAGGAAGACATGAGGGATTCATTTGCTCATTCATTCAGATGATATTTATCGAGTACCTACCATGTACTAGGTACATGCCAACATGAAGATGTTGAGAGGTGGCAGTGGGCACTCAGTAATGGGTGGGGTCCTATGTAACCCTCCAGGAAACTTACTGGTTTTACATTTGCTTCTGTTTAATCCCTTTTTTTCTTCTGAAAAACCTCAGGGAAAACCTGAGTGTTCTTTCACCCTCTTTGTATCTGGCTTCTCATTGGCTTCTTTCCTGCCTTCTCACACCTGTAAGCTTCTCTGCCTGTCTGTTTCTGAAGGAAGGACATCACTTAGTTGAGGCTTTTTAAGGGGGTTTTTTCCTTAACAAGTGCAAGTACAAAAATGTTTCTTTTATCTCTCCTGTGCCTGGTACATGGTAGTTAATAAATATTTTTTGACTGAATAAACAAATGACTCTCTTGTGTTTTCTGACCCTGTTGGATCAATTAGATGGGTATTGTAAACATAGATGATTACATTTGATTCATCTGTAGTCTGGGAAATCCAGGTTCTCAGCAGCCAGGGCAGAGGACCAGTCCAGGACTCCTAGGATGATGTTGGTGAGGAAATGGATAGACTAGAGATGAATGCAGAGGCAGCCAGGGCTGAGGGGAATGGCGTCTGTAGGATGTGTGGGAGAGGCAGTGGTGCACAGACCCTTTGGTTGTAAGTGGATGATACATACACTGACTTAAAGAAAAGAGGTTGCTTATTGGCAGGTAACTGGGAATCCTAAGGTTTATGCTGGAGTTAAGCCTGATTGGAGCTCCAGTGGTTCAAATGGTGATAACCGCAACGGCTACATCATTTGCAGGGCTCAGTGAACAAGGAAGATGTGGGAACTCTTATAAAAATAAATAAATAAATAAACTAGTAAATTTCAAGATGGTGACAGCAGTGCGTTAAATCAAGCACAGGGCCCTTCTAAGTACAGCATATGTGGGACTGCATAGATTGCAGGCTCATGAAACTGGCCCTCATTGGGATCCTGTCTCTCTGAGCAAGTCTTAACCCTGGTGATCTCCATTCGTTTTTAGTTTCAGGCAGATTTTCTTCATGTGACATCAGAATGACACCAACAACTCCAAACCTTCATTGTCTTTAGACCTAATGAGCTCAAAGTAGGGCAAAATAATGAACCTGTCTTTAGAGCTTTAGTGAAGGTCCCAGAGAGAATTCTGATGAGTGATTGGCCAAGCTTGGGTCATATTCCCATCCCTGAACCAATCACCTGGCCAGTGGTTTGCAGTGCTTTGATTGGCTAGGGTTGTGGTAATTGGGGTATGTGTGATGGGAAGGCAGGGCTGGCTCCATATATCTTTTACAGACTGTGTGGGTGCTTTGTGGAATGGGAGGGCAAGGTCCCTCAAGGAAGGCTTGCTGGTTATACAGAAAGTTAGATCAGTATCAGCTATAGCTGGGGAGGTGGGAGACAGAAAAGTAGCCCCACATCACCCATCTTGTGATGAGAGCAAGGGGGTATATGACTGGACAGTGGGGATAGTTGCAGGAGATGTGGTTTCTGACAGCAGATAGTTGAACGAGTATAGAAAAAAAGGAAAAGTGAAGGGATGTGTTAGGGTGGGGGCAGATGGAAAGGAAGGAAAGGAAGACCCTTGGGACTTCTAGCCTGTAGGTTAGGGTGGCTGTCATTGCTTGCTGTTCATGTATTGAGGGGATTCCATCAGTTGGGCCAGCCTAGAGTCACCCTGGGTCAGGTTTTAGGAATTCTGGTGAGGAGATAAGACACAGGAAGCTTTCCTTCGATTTCCTTCCTCTGGGAGGTAGAAGGAGCTCTGGAGTCATTTCTTTGCCACCCACTTTGTGATCTTGGGCTAATTATATTACCCTAAACTATTTTCAGTTTTGTTATCTGTAATGTGAGAATCTTATAATTCCCAAATAGTTAGTGGGAACTTGTAAGGTGCTTAGTATAATGTCTAACGTAAGTGCTTAGTATAATATCTAACGTAGGTGCTTAGGAAATGGACACTGTTGTTATTAATACTGGTTTCAGGGCTTTCAGGAAATGAAGGTCACTGCTGTGCCACATCCATACATTACATACTCCTCCAGAATACCTCTAGCCATTTTTATAATGGAGAACTAGAATAATGGTTCCTTCAAAGATACAAGATCCTAATGCCTGGAGCCTCTGAATGATACTTTATGACACAAATACTTTGAAGATATGATTAAGTTAAAGATCTTGAGATGGGGAGATTTTCCTGGATTATCCAGGTAGCTTTATAAGGCATCCTTATAAGAGATAGAGATTTGACACATGCACAGAGGTAAAGGCATTGCAAAGATGGAGGTAAAGATTGGAGTGGTGCAGCCACAAGCCAAAGAATGCTGCCAGACACCTGTAGAGTACCTAGAACAAGCAAGGAACAGCTTTTCCCCAGGGATATTTAGAGGGATTGCAGCCCTGCTGACACCTGGAGTTCATCCCATTAATATGGATTTTGGACTTCTAAGCCTCTAGAGCTGTGAGAGAATAAATCTCTGTTGTTTTAAGCCAACCAGTTTATCATAATTTCTTTAAACAGCCGCAGGAAAGTTGTACACTCTTTTGAGGTGGACCTTTGTTATTTGCTTTGGTTCTCGTATTTACCATGATGTTGCACCTGCTAAAGTTTTCTGGTTTAAACTCTGGGGAGTCAGGTGAGACTGTTTTAAGCCATAGCCTGTGCGATTTCTACCACAATGAGCTCCTAAAGAGTCATGGGAACCCTAGGATTCAGGTTACATGGAGCCAGCTTTTTAATTTCAGAGATAATCAGCCAATGATGCAGTTACTACCTGAGATGATGTATTTCATTGTGGAGTCTCTAGACTGAATGAGACACAGGTGATTTTAAGTTTTAGAAGAACAATTTATTCTTATAGTTTACACTTAATGGAAACTCTTGGTTGAATATGAGTAACAAGCATGAGACTTATTTCCTCAATTCCCAAGTATTTAGAACTGTGAACGCCCTTCAGGATCAGCCTGTCCAACCTCCCTCATGCTGCAGAGGTCTACTAAGCAGAGGTCTACACCCTCGTCTGAGAATTTAATCAGTGCTCTAGTGATGTCAACATTGTTCTGCCCTTCCTGATAGGAATATAATTATACATATAGGATTAAGAATCAGCAAAATGGCCAGGTGCGGTGGCTCAAGCCTGTAATCCCAGCACTTTGGGAGGCCTAGGCGGGTGGATCACGAGGTCAAGAGATCGAGACCATCCTGGTCAACATGGTGAAACCCCGTCTCTACTAAAAATACAAAAAATTAGCTGGGCATGGTGGTGCGTGCCTGTAATCCCAGCTGCTCAGGAGGCTGAGGCAGGAGAATTGCCTGAACCCAGGAGGCGGAGAGTGGGGTGAGCTGAGATCGCGCCATTGCACTCCAGCCTGGGTAACAAGAGCGAAACTCCATCTCAGGAAAAAAAAAAAAAAAAAAGAATCAGCAAAATGGCACTTGAGTAGTTATATCCTCTCTTTGTTTTGGGGGTAGTTTTGCATAATTTGTCCTAAATGCTTAGACTTCTATTTTTCTATTTCTCAGAACATAATTTAATATTCTTGTGCCACTATCAAAATTCAAATTCCAAAATGACAGTATATTTTGGACCAAGATTCAGACAATAAGATCATTCCAGAAAGGTGGTGTTTGGCCTTGAAATGATGACAACAAAACATTGGAACATTGCAGTAACTGAGTCCCTTATTGAACTCCGGATTGATTTTCTTTTCAGAAATCCATTTTAGAAGACAATTTTAAGATAAGGATATAATTTTGACTCAGACATATAAAATGAACATGTGTAAGATTTTAACTTATTTATTAATGTGGGAACCAGTGAGATGTTTCAACACGTTCAAAGGAATGCTGAAATGAATTTACGAATAGATGCAAAATGGGTCTACCCACAGGGCAATAACCAAATTGGATTCCAAAGATACAATTAATTTGCATTTTAAAGTCAAATCATTTGCATAATGATCAGTTTTCTACATCTTACATGGTATATCTTGCTCAAAGGTAATGAAAGGCAGAGGTGACTTGGAAGGGTGAGTTAGACCTTTTTATGGGTCTGTTTCAAAGTCTTTTACAGTTTTTCTGGCATATACTTTACTCTGACCTGTGGATCAAATTCTACTTGGAATAGCACTATGGTAATGTGGACTAAGAGAAGCCCCGGGATGGAGCATGCCTGTCATAGAGGTGCCTGGGGACCAAGTCTCATTTTCCTCTCAGTACAGGGACTACTTGTGAGTTGTATAGAGTCTGAGGAATCGGTTGCATTGTAGACATGCCATCATCAGGGAACGTGTGCTTACTTTTGAAAGATCAAACAATGTAGTGGTTAAGGGAGCAAACCTGGGTTCACATTCTGGGTCTGCCACTTACTACCCATATGTCCTCTCTGAGCCTAGTATCCTCATTGCTACATGGGGATAATAATGGTACTTATGGCATAAGGTAGTAGGTAACTAAGTAATATCTGTGAGGCAGTAGACCAGAACCCGTCATTTGCCTAGCACTAGGTAGTTGTTAGCTATTATTAATTTCCAAGCAAGAATAATAGCACCTGTAATTCCAGCTGCTTGGGAGGCTGAGGCAGGAGGATCACTTGAGCCCAGGAGTTTGAGGCTGCAGTGGGCTATGGTCATGCCACTGCACTCCAGCCTGGGTGACAGCAAGACCCAGTCTTTAACAAAAATAGGATAGCAGCAACCAAGTGTGAGTCTTGCACTTCACCATTTTGGGAGCTGCTTTAGTGATGTGATGCTTATTGTACTCTATCGATATCCTATGCATATGCAATTAACAGGGGCCTCTGGCCAATAAGCTAATAAACTCTCTTGTCTACTGGATACCGTCATGATCTCTGCACGTTCTGCAGACCTGGAGCACTTCTAGAGCTCACATTTAATTTTCAAATGTCAACATAGTGATGAATGTTTATCTCAAATTGCATGGAGGCAAAGCATAGGGCATTTAACTTTTTTTTTTTTTTTTAGTGTAATGTTAGTTTCATTAACTTTTCTACAAAGTACTAATGGAGTTCCATGTAAAAATGCACTTAGAAACACATTGGGTGAGTTTCACAAAATTCCAGACTGTTGGGTTGGAGTCATATTATTCTGTAGTATTTACTCACGTTGTTTACATGAAAACTAATTTCAGAGAATGCCTCTACTTGGGTGATTAACCACATTTTCTTACATTTGGATGCTTTTCATACACTTTCTAATGGCTGTCTGATAAACTGTTAAATAAATGAGTATGTGTATGGGGGAGCAATCTTTAAATTACCTCGTATGATTCATAGCACAGCAGTGCAAAACAGCTGTGTGGGGAAAAGTTATGGGTCATTAGTAATTTTTATGACTCAGGTTGTTGTTATAAGTCTACCTGTCTGCACGGCATTTTCATCCTGGTGGGAGAAAATTTAAATTAACTCAGCTTTTGGATGTTGACACATCATGGTTGGATGTAAAGGGTTTCCATGAAGAAATTACTCAGCCCTTTAACTGTGTAGACTGTTGGATGCTGTCTTTTCTCTGGACAAGTATGTGGCATTGGTTCTTAGTAGACAGTTCATCTCTCACAGATAAACAGTTTACTTTCAAAGATTATAATAGCTACTCCTCCTGGCTCAAAGTGGGATTACACAGTTATAGAGAGAGCTATAGCAAATTTTGGAAAGTGTGATGGCGATATTATAACTCGAGAAGAAAGTGCCTATTTTCCTTTGCTTTAGTTTGTTTACTCATTTTGCTTTTTATCTCACATTATATAACTTTTTGAAAAAAGTTACTAAACAGAAAATATGATCTCATATTTTTCTCTTTTAATAACTATTTGCCCCCATGAATACCTGCAGCTACAGAGGGTTCAAGCCAGTACATTTAAAAAGTGGATCTTAGGTGTCCAGAATTGGATAAATTATACTCTTTCGCTCATTACACACTATTGTTCTTACTTGTAAATAAACTTTTATGATTCTAATGACTTGAATATTTTTTTCTTGAAATATAGTTAACTTTTTCCTAAATTTGGCAAAATAATTGCTGTCTGAACTCTAAATATTAAGCTAGCTTTTGGCAGGTTTGGAAAATGTTTTTAAAAATCACACGTAGGCTTTCATGATGAAAATCAGGGTTTGAGATCAGAGGATGAACTCCTAGACTTCTTTGACTTTTATTCTTGTAAAACTTCAGAGTTAAGTGGTTCATTGATGCTTGGCGAAGTGACATGGGTAAGGTTTCAGTGAAATGTTTTCAGTTGCTGTAACATGATAGAACATGCTAGTCATCTTCAGTAAGTGTCCTCAAAACAGAAAGAGATGGCTTTAGAATTCTATTTGGAAATGACCTAGGAAGTCAGTCAGCTAATCTAGCCCCTCCAGTCCTGCTGCCTCCCAGGAGTCCTCTGGGTACCTCTGCCACAGGCAGCTTAGTCTGCACTTGAATCTTTGCAGGGACAAGAAACTCACTCCCTCATGACCAATCCTTTTCTTTCAGAGACAACTTTAATTATTAAAAATAAAACTGGTTTTGTTGAGCTTAAATGTGATTGATTCCTTAACACTTCTGCTTATTTGCTAGTATTATTGGTCTCTACTTGTAGATGACACCAAAAGAGTCCTCCTGCTTATAAGGAATTCTTATTTTTGAGATGGAGTCTTGCTCTGTTGCCCAGGCTGGAGTGCAGTGGTTTGATCTCAGCTCACTGTAACCTCCACGTCCCAGGTTCAAACGATTCTCCTGCCTCAGCCTCCCAAGTAGCTGGGACTACAGGCAGACACCATCATGCCTGGCTAATTTTGTATTTTTAGTAGAGATGGGGTTTCACCATGTTGGCCAGGTTGGTCTCGATCTCCTGACCTCATGATCCACTTGCCTCGGCCTCCCAAAGTGCTGGGATTACAGGAATGAGCCACTGTGCCCAGCTGGGAATTCTTTATTGCATATAAGTTCTGACTTTTGTCAGAATTTGTGTTTTCTGTGTGTGCTTCTCTCTGACAGATCTTACAATATATTCTCAATTCAGCAAAGTTATTTATTGAGAATTAGTTACATGAAAGGCACTGTACTCAGTGCCTGGGTGGGAGAGGTAGGGACACAAGATGAGTTGGTTCCTGCCATCCAAGTGTACGCTGCCACATGAAATGCATTGGAAAAGCACACAGACTGATACAAGATAGAAACTCGGTGCCATTGGGGTTCAGAGGAGATGGGATGATACCAAACTCAGCTGTGTTAGAAAAGCTTCAGCATCAAGAGGGAAGGGAGATAGACAGGTGGGATATTTTCGCAGGTTGACAAGGAAGAAGGACATTCCAGGAAGAAACCAGTATGGACCAAAGCCCAGGGATGGGAAACATGAATTTTGTCCAAAAGAAGGGGGTCGGTTATCTTATTTGCTCCAAATATAGGTTGCTTTCAGAGAAAGTGAAGGATGAGATGTTAGTTTGATCTCAGATCTCAGACAGGCATGATCCCTCTGCCTCGGTTATTTGGCTTTTGGTGCTAAGATTCCATTGCAGGAGGACAGACCTGGATTTCGATCCAAGTATTGCCACCATGCTTTGATCACCAATACTTGGATCAATAATCCAAGTAGGATGCCAGAGCTTCAGCATTCTAGTCTGAAAATGGAGATATGTGTCTATTCTAAGGATTCCAGGACATGGAAGGGAAGAATTCAGCACCCTGCCTAGTACACAGCAGAGGGGATCAGTGACAGTTATGGCTCAATGTGATAGGCTAAGAGAATGTGGATCTGCAGGAGCAGGTCCTGCAGGGGTGCAGGGTGGTGCCTGGAGGAATACTTGGGAGAGGTGCTCCTCCAGCGGGAGGGGAAGGTGTGTGTGGCACTGCTGGTGGGGAGTGGGAAGCAGGGCGGGCATTGGTGGGGAAGCTAGAGTCAGCAGAACTGGAAGCAGATTTAATGTATTGGGCAGGAGGAAGAGGAGAGGTCACCCTAAGTTTTTGTGGGGCAAGGAGGGTTAGGCAAGAATGGTGAGTTTGATGTAGGGTGCGTTGAGGTGCTGGTGGGCCCTGCAGATGGAGAGAGTCCACAGCCGCTGGCATCGATGAGGCTGGGCCTTACGAGTAGCCGGGGAGGTGGAAACCGCAGCATGAGGAGGGTCAGCATTCAAATGGTGTGTGGGAATGGGGGCCTGAGCAAGTGAGGGAGGTCCTGAATCACGTGGAGCCTGCACTCCAGCATGAGTGCATGGGAAAGCAGCCAGCACCCAACCAGGGCTGGCGTAAAAGCAAAGAAAGGAAAGAATTCAAGAGACATGGGATGGGAAAGAGAAAATTAGTAAAGACAGCCTGACAGATGATTCCTGGTGTCTTAGAATTCTCAGGGAAAAACTGAAAACAATCTTCACATTGTTTTTATACACACACATGCACACGCACATGCGTGCGCGCACACACATACACACACACACACACTCCCTCCCTCTCTCATATATACAATTTCAATCTAAACACCATCTATTATTTGGTCCTGTTAGTTTCCTCAGAAAAACCCTTGGGAAATCCTTGCTCTCCCAGAGATTGTATCTATATTTAGAAGATTTTTAGAGAAAGCCTATTGTTAAATTTTAGTTTACTGGGTAGTCACTAGGAGACCATAGAAATGTAACCCACAAGTGGGCTGTATTGAGTGGGCTTTTGTTTTACCGAAGGCTGTGTGAGGAAAACAGGACTCTGTCTTTGGTGAGTGCCTCTTCCTGGTACTGTGACCCCAGGGAACTCAAGAAGGGAAGTGCCGGGGGCCAGGTGTGCCTGACCCTTTTGTATAACAGATGAGGAAACTGAGGCCCAGACCATTGGAACCAGCTCAGGGTCACATGGCTCATTCGAGGCAGAGCGTGTGGCTCGATGTTGGGCGCTCCTGCTACTTGGAGTGACCTCTTCTTACCAGGCCAGGACCTCGGGGCTCATTCACAAGTGCATGGCCCAGACAAGAGAGAACTTCAGTTAGGAGTGTGTGTGTGTGTGTGTGTTGGGGTTATTCAGGGACCATTCATAACAGGACTTGACTGTGGGAAAGAGTAGTCAAACCCGAGTGATTATTGTAGTGTTCTTGTAATTTATTAGCAGTTCTTTCTAACAAGTGTCCTACAGAGGAAAGTGCCAAAACACAAAGGGTGAAACCCTTTGTCATCAGAGGTCTTTACGTAGAACCTAAATATCCACCCACTCGAGTTAGCAAGAGTTAACATTCACTGAGGACTGACGGTGTGCCTGGCACTAAGTGTGTTTTCTAGGGAATGTGTGTCATTTCTTCCTCTTAGTGTCTTTATGAGATAGGTACTTACTATTATCATGCTAATTTTACAGATCAGGAAACTGAGACACCAAGGGATTAAGAAACCTGCCTAAGGTGACACAGCCAGTAAATGGTAGATCCAAGATTATGCCATCTGTTGACCTCAGAGCCTGCACATTTATCTAACATTAGTGCATCGTCCTTTTTTTTTTTTTTTTTTTTGAGATGGAGTTTCATTCTTGTTGCCCAGGCTGGAGGGCAATGATGTGATCTTGGCTCACTGCAACCTCTGCCTCCTGGGTTCAAACGATTCTCCTGCCCTCAGCCTCCTGAATAGGAGGAGATTATCTCCTGCCCTCAGCCTCCTGAGATTACAGGAATGTACCACCATGCCCAGCTAAGTTTTGTATTTTTAATGGTGAAACCAACAAGGTTTCACCATGTTGGTCAGGCTGGTCTTGAACTCCTGACCTCAGGTGATCCACTCACCTTGGCCTCCCAAAGTGCTGGAATTATAAATGTGAGCGACCACACCTGGCCACATGGGTTCTTAACCTTGCCTTATGTAATAATCTCTTGGGAAAATAAAAAAAACAAACAAACAGTTCTCAGGTTACATCCTAAACCTGTTGAATCAAACTAACAGTGGGGAGATCTCGCCTTGGTATTTTTTTTAAAGCTCTTCACCTGGGCTTGGTGGCTCATGCTTATAATCCCAGTAACTTGGAAGGCTAAGGTGGGAGGATTGCTTGAGGTCAGGAGTTCAAGACCAACCGGGACAACATAGAGAGATCCCATATTTTAAAAAATACTTAGCTAGGTGTGGTGGTACACAGCTGCTTGGGAGGATAAGATGAGACAGTCACTTGAGCTGAGAAGTTTAAAGCTGCAGTGAGCTATGATCGTCACACCACTGCACTCTAGCCTGCCAACATGGTGAGACCCTGTCTCCTAAAAAAAAAAAAAATGCCCTTCAGATCTTCAGATGATTGTAACTCATAGCAAGTTTGAAAACCACCGAAGTGCATTACAGCTGGTGGAGATGGTGTAGGGCATGCTTCTTAAACTGATGTGCATAGGAATCTCCTGGGGGTCAAGTGCACATTCCGACCTAGAAAACTTGCGGTGGAGCTTAGAGTCTGCCTGTCTCACAAGTGTCCAGGTGATGCTGTGCTACTGGTCTTTGACTCTTCTGTCTTGGTTAAAGGCTAATCATTGTGGTTGCATCCAACTCCAAGGTTTAGTGGCTCTAATGATACTTGTAAGAACACATGATTTGTACAGTGTGTCAGCCTAAGAACATTACTTACATACATTATCTCTTGCCCTCTCAGCAGCTTCTAAAGGGTATCACTGTCCCTTTTATAGATGAGGAAATCGAGTTCTCTAGAGTTTAACCCAAGTCCTAACCTGAGTCTTCGTCATGTTACACCTGTGGGATTGACCACCGTGCTATGTTGCTTTCCATACATATAGATACACTTACCAGGAAAATCGTATATGGCCTTGTCTTTCTTTTCTAACTTCATGGATTATGTTGGGAACTCTCTTAGTCACCTCAGGATGCTATAACAAACTACCATAAACTGGGCAAATATAAAAGAAATATTTATTTCTCACAGTTCTGGAGACTGCGAAGTCCAAGATCAAAGTGCCGGCTGATAAAGTGTCTGGTGAAGGCCTGCTTCCTAGATGGCTGTCTTTTTGTTTGTAACTTCACATGGTGGAAGGGGCAAGGAGTCCCTCTGGGACCTCTTTTATAAGGGCACTAACCCTATTCACAAGGGCTTCATCCTTCTGGTCTAATCACCCTCAAAGGCTCCACCTTCTAATACTGTCATCTTGGGGGTTAGGATTTCAACATCTGAATTTTGGGAGAGTGGACACAAACATTCAGCCCATGACAGTGTTCATTTATTTAACAAATAGTTTTCTATGCCTACTGTGTACTCAGAGCTGTGCCAGATGCTGGGGATTCAGTGGTGATAAGAGCAGACGTCCACCATGTACAAAGAAGAGTGGTTGCTGTTGCCGTCTGCTTGGCTACTTGAGGCACATGGAGCTTCACAATAATATCTGAATGGCACTTTGGAGTTTTCAAGGAACTTGCACAACAAACCTGTGAGGAATTATTATCACCCATATTATACAGATCAGGAAGCTGAGGCTCCAGAAGTTTATGTGTAGTCCAAGGTTGACTGTCTAACTTGCAAGGGGCAGATCAGAAATGTACACCCAGGCCAGTCTAGAATGGTTTCTATAATGCCACACTGCCTCCCGCACTGCACAAGGGTGGTATGGGTGGAACTTCTTTTTTTGAGACAGAGTCTCACTCTGTCACCCAGGCTGGAGTGCTGTGGCATGGTCTCGGCTCACTGTAGTGTCCGCCTCAGTGATTCTCATGTCTCAGCCTCCCAAGTAGCTGGGATTACTGGTGCACACCACCATTCCTGGCCACTTTTTGTATTTGTAGTAGGAAAAGGTTTCATCATGTTGCCCAGGCTGGTCTTGAACTCCTGATTTCAAGTGATCTGCCCATCTTGGCCTCCCAAAGTGCTGGCATTACAGGCATGCGCCACTGTACCTGGCTTGGATGGAAGTTAATCTCCATGTTGATGCTAAATAAAAACTCATGTGGCCAGGTGTGGTGGCTCATGTCTGTAATCCCAGCGCCTTTGGAGGCTGAGGTGGGAGGATTGCTTGAGGCCAAGAGTTTGAGACCAGCCTGGTCAACATAACAAGACCATGTCTCTACAAAAAATAAAATTTGCAGGGCATGATGTGTTACACCTGTGATCCCGGTTTTCATGAGGCTGAGGCAGGAGGATCACTTAAGCCCAAAAATTTGAGGCTATAGTGAGCTATGATTGTGCCACTCCAGCCTGGCCAACAGAGTGAGACCCTGTCTCTAAAAACTAAATCAAAACCACACACCCATGCTATTCCTGAATCAAACGGGGAGCAGGTTACCCTGGGGTGCCTAACCAAGCTAAATGCCCTTGGGATGGTGGGATCCTGTGCCTTCACGCCCCCCCCTCACCAGGTGTGCTCAGAGGGTATGAGGGGTTGAAAAGCCAGGACAAACCCCAAGGCTGTCACACCCTCAGGAAACAGCTGGACCCAGAGGATGTGCAGGCCAGCTTAGCTTTGCTCCAGTTTTACCCGAATGAATTTTGTGGAGGACACAAACATTTCAACCACAGCAGGAGCCTCAGAGACCATGTTTCAGGAACCCATCAGTTACGGGGAGCTTTTCTGGTTCCAGGTGTCCTTGTTCTCTCCTCCTTATGTTGGACCTGGTAGTGGTTTATGAGACAGTGTCTTAGGTTTCTTTATGAAGTGCGTTTATGATATTCAGACTGTTTCCAGTAACACTTATCAGTACCAGAAATGCTTATTGCATTTACAGGACATAAATTCTAGATTTGAGCATGGTTCCTGGATTAGTGGACCAACTAGTCCCTTGAGAAGCTTATTGAGTTATAACTCTTGGGCTCCTCCCCAGGCCTAGTAATCAAATGGATCAGGCCTGGCGATCTCTGTCTTTGAAAGCTCTCCAAGACGTTTTAATGTACTCTAACATTTAAGAAAAACTATGGTTGTTATGAACTGAATGTTTGTGTCCCTTCAAAATTTCTGTGTTGAAACCCTACCCACGTGATGGTTTTAGGAGGTGGGCCTTTGGGAGGTAATTAGCATTAGATGAGGTACTGCAGGTGGCGCCCTCATGACTGAAATTGATGGAGAGTCATGCAAGAGCTTGCCTCCCACTCCGTTCTCTCCCATATGAGGTTACAGAGATGCTAGCAGTTTGCAACCCAGAAGAACCCAGGTTCTCCCTCACCAGAACCTGACTGCGCAGGCACCCTGCTCTCACACCCACAGCCTCCAGATCTGTGAGCAGTAAATTTCTGTTGTTTATTAGCCACCCAGTTCATGGTATTTTGTTAAAGCAGCCTGGGCTAAGACCATGGTCTGGACCAGGGGTTCTAAAAGTGTAGTCCCGGGACCATCCGCATCACCTGAGAACTTGTTAGAAGTAAAACTTACGAGGCCCCACCCAGACTTATTGAAGACTAGAAGCTGTAGGGATGGGTCCCACAAAGTTTTAACAAGCCCTCCCTGTGATACTGTTGCTTCCTAAAGTTTGAGAACCACTAGACCCTTGTAATTGAAATGTGAGCTGTGGACCATCACTATTAGCAGCATCTGGGAACTTGTTGGAAATGCAGGGTTTCTGGACCCACCTTAACCGACTGAATCAGTATCTGCATTTTAGTGAGATCTGTACATATGCACATTGGAGGAGCTGCACTCTAGATAGTGGTTTTCTTCCCTGGATGTGCATTTTAACCTGAGATGCCTTAAAAAGATACCAGGCCCCACCTCCACCCAAGGTGATTAAGGCAGAATCTGTGACGTTGAGCGAGGCCTAGAAATGGTGTGTCAGGACCCCTGGTCTAAGCGTTGGTGCCTCGATTGGAGCCCAGTTTTCACACCTAAAGGATAAGATTGTGAAAAGGGGTCAGGACTCCCAAGACTGCTTTCTCCTTCCTCCTTTCTGCTCTTCCACCATCCCAGAATGTGACCCCACAACCAGGCTCCAGGAGTGAAGGCTCAGAACTCCCTACCTCAAAAAGATCTAGAGGGAAAAGTTCTCTTTGTATTTTCAGGGCTGTGTGTGAGATATATGTGTGTGAGAGAGAGGGAGCCATGGACAGCAATGTTGTATATGTTGGAGGGATGCAATGCAGGATCTGGCACCAGGACACAGTGCCTCTCACACCTGATGTATGTAAGAGTCACCTTCACAATGCGGATTCCTGGGCTCTACTCCAGAGAGCCAGTATCAGTAGGACTTGGCAAGGACCCAAGAATTCGCATTATTAACAAGTGCTCTCAAATTCTTCTTCTTCTTCTTCTTTTTTTTTTTTGAGACAGAGTCTTGCTCTGTTGCCCAGGCTGGAGTGCAGTGGTGCAGTCTCGACTCACTGCAACCTCTGCCTCCCAGGTTCAGGCGATTTTCCTGCCTTAGCCTCCCGAATAGTTAGGACTACAGGCAATTGCCATGCCTGGCTTTTTTTTTTTTTGTATTTTTTTAGTAGAGACGAGGTTTCACCGTGTTAGCCAGGATGATCTCGATTTCCTGACCTTGTGATCTGCCTGCCTCGGCCTCCCAGAGTGCTGGGATTACAGGTGCGAGCCACTGTGCCTGGTCCCTCAAATTGTTCTTATGTAAAAGTTTGGGGCCATCCTCTGAGACGAACACTACTCAAAGGCTGTGATCTGACTGATTCTCAGAATTACTTGGAAAAACTAAAAAGTACAGGGTTCCAGGCCTTGTCCCAGCTCTTCTAATTCAGCAGGACTGGCCCAGGAATCAATGTTGGAGCATAAACATACCTGAAAGCAATAACTTAAGCCTACCTTTAGAATGACCCTATATGGCAGATGCACCTGAATGTGTGTACTGAGCTATGGAATCCATGATTCATTCCTCGCCTGTGAGGGACATCTCAGCCCCAGGCCCATCCCATGGAGCATGAGCCATGCATGGGATTGAGAGCTTTTGTTATGGGTTGAATGAAGGTTGCCAGGTGGAGGTGGAGGTTGTTGGGGGAAGGGTGCTAAGTGAAAATGCTATGAAAGCTGCATGCTGTTTGCAAGCAGTCGTGGGTTTCCTGCCCAGCCCACTGCCACTGGGCCTTGCAGTTATCTTGCCCAGCCCCTTCCACTGGACTGTCCTCTTGTGCAGCCCGCTGCCACTGGACTCTCCTGTCTGTAAGCCCCCAATAAAACCTCATGCCTCGTTTGCTGCCTCCAGATCTCTTCTTGCCAATTCTACTGAGGTTAATAGGGGTTCAGCACAACACATATTTAATAGGTGGGTTTTTCAAACTGTGTACTCAGAAACCCTTTAGGATTCCACCAAAGTGTATTGGAGGCCACCAAGGGAGAGAGATAAGAGGAGAACCAAGATTGTTGATAGGAGGGGGGCTCAGATGCTCGCCCCAGCTTCATCTGCTTCAGATATTAAGATGTAAAATTGCATTTGAAAAGAGGAATTTTTTTTTCAAATTTTGAAAACAAGTCATAGCTGATCATTGGTACAGAGCCTCTTTAAAGTTGGCAGTGTTCTCCTTTTGAGCTACAGTTGAGGAGAGCCTCTTGCCCTTGTGACCATCCATCCATCCTTCCTGACACACTGACCTTTAGTCCCTGAGCTTCCTCCTGCCTGGCCTGTTATGCTGACCATCCACAATGACCCTGACTCTGTTCACATTACGGGGTTGCCTGACCCCGACTCCGTTCACATTTACAGGATTGCCTGACCCCAACTCTGTTCGCATTAAGGGATTGCCTGACCCTGACTCCATTCACGGTACGGGATTGCCTGACTCTGCCTTTTGCCCCAAGTACCAAATTTCTTTACCACTGAAAGAATGCTGGTCACCTCGGAAATGTGCTTTGCACAAAGCATACTGCCTCAAGACAGTGAGTCTCAAATAGGACTGTGGCTTTCAAATATTTTCCTGCACTAGAATCATCTGGAGAGCTTGTTAAAGCACAGATTGCTCAGCCCCAACCCGAGTTTCTGATTCGCATGGGTCTGAGGTAGGACATGAGAACTTGCATGTCCACACATAGAACAACTGCCTTGAGATTAAATAACGGTGGATGCAGCTTGGGTCCAGTTATCCTGTTAGATGTTTTCTCGCTGGGTAGTCCTTCCTTTGGCATTTAAATATGTGAGGAGAGGAAGTGGCTTTCCGGACGAGTCAACAGTAACCAGAATGAAGAAATCGCTGTAAACTAGGATTATGGCTCAGTCCTGCCCTGCAGTTATTAGATTTTGCTGCTCTCACCTGCCCAGGTAACAGCTGTTTATGACATTGTTTCTGCAGGACAGTGCATTGCACAGTATGGTCCCGTGGTGCCCATCACATAGTCCCTGCCAGGATGGGGAGCAGTAACAAGGATCTGACAGTAGCTTCTTATTGCCAGGGCTTGATCAGAATGTGACAAATCATTGCTCAACATTGGTTATCATAAAGGCAAATCTTTTGTCTTCCCTGAAACAAATAGTAAGAGGAGAAAGTATTGTCTTGTAGAGACTCCCATCTTTGTAGAGACTCTCTTCCTTTCAGTCCCATGCAGGAAGTCCCTTACAGAAAGCTGGCATGGTGGCAAGGCAGAGAGGTGTCCTGTCAGTGGTCAAGCAAACAGCACACACAGGCTCGTGGTCACCGCTGTCTGGGTTGGAGGCCTTCAAAGCTTTGATCAGATACACCACCAGGAACTGCTGGGAAGTCCTCCTGGATGCATCCCCTGAGTTGAATGTATTGACCAGGCAAATGACTATACTTATTGTTACATTAAAAAAAATAGCCTTTGAGTTTTTTAACCTCTGTAATGGTTCATCTCTGTGGTGGAAAATATTTAACTTCAGTTTTCAACAGTACTCCTGAGTGACTCTACTAATTACCCTTGAATTGCAAGGGGTGAAATAATAAGGTGACTACATTTGTGTAGCTGATGGGCCTGGCATCTGTGATATGGTGGAAAGAAAATGTGTGTGTTATGTTGGGTGGGTAAGGACAGGTAAAACCACCTTCTCTTTTTCTGTGTATGAGGCTGGCTGTCTGCTTTAGGGTAAATACTTCCAGCTGAGTGTGAGCACAGATGCTGCAAGGCGCTGTCTGGGAGTACCCTGTGAGGTCAGACCCAGGGTCTCCTCCGTGGTGCTCTTGTGGGTGGATTTTCCAGCTCTCTTTATTTTGCCTGTGGAAGGAAGTAGCAGATAATCAAGAACATAAAACGAGGTCCTGGACATGATGTCCTGAAAAAACATTCCTAGCACTTGTCTAACTACTTTTTTTTTCATCCTTTCTTTTTTTTCTTTTATTTTTCCCTCCCTTCCTCCTCCCTCCCTCCCATCTGTCCATCCTCCTGTCCATCCATCTATCCTCTTTTTTCCTTTCCTTCTCTCTCTCTCTCTCTCTTTTTAATACATTGTACTTTTAAGTTCTAGGGTACATGTGCAGAGCATGCAGGATTGTTGCATAGGTACATACATGGCAATGTGGTTTGCTGCCTCCATCCCCTTGTCTTCTATATGTGACATTTCTCCCCCTGTTATCCCTCTCCAACCTCCCTACCCCCACTGTCCCTCCCCTAGTTCCCCCCTCTACAGACCCCAGTGTGTGATGCTCCCCTCCCTGTGTCCATGTGCTCTCATTGTTCAACACCTGCCTATGAGTGAGAACATGCAGTGGTTGATTTTCTGTTCTTGTGTTAGATTGCTGAGAATGATGGTTTCCAGATTCATCCATGTCCCTACAAAGGACACGAACTCATTGTTTTTATGGCTGCATAGTATTCCATGGTGTATATGTGCCACATTTTCCTTGTCCAGTCTATCATCGATGGGCATTTGGGTTGGTTCCAGGTCTTTGCTATTGTAAACAGTGCCACAGTAAACATATGTGTGCATGTGTCTTTATAATAGAATGATTTATAATCTTTTGGATATATACCCAGTAATGGGATTGCTGGGTCAAATGGAATTTCAATTTCTAGGTCCTTGAGGAAGTGCCAGATTGTCTTCCACAATGGTTGAACTAATTTATACTCCCACCAACAGTGTAAAAGTGTTCCTATTTCTCCACATCCTCTCCAGCACTGTTGTCTCCAGATTTTTTAATGGATCGCCATTCTAACTGGTGTGAGATGGTATCTCAATGTGGTTTTGATTTGCATTTCTCTAATAACCAGTGATCATGAGCATTTTTTCATATGTTCGTTGGCGTCATATATGTCTTCTTTTGAAAAGTGTCTGTTCATGTCCTTTGCCCACTTTTGAATGGGTTTTTTTTTTTTTTTTTTTTCTTGTAAATCTGTTTTAGTTCTTTTTAGATTCTGGATATTAGCCCTTGGTCAGATAGGTAGATTGCAAAAATCTTTTCCCATTCTTTTGGTTGCTGATTCACTCTAGTGATTGTTTCTTTTGCTGTGCACTAGCTCTGAAGTTTAATTAGATCCCAATTGTCTATTTCTGCTTTTGTTGCCAGTGCTTTTGGTGTTTTAATCATGAAGTCCTTGCCTATGCCTCTGTCCTGAATGGTTTTGCCTAGGCTTTCTTCTAGGGTTTTTATGGTGTTGGGTCTTATGCTTAAGTCTTTAATCCATCTGGAGTTAATTTTAGTGTAAGGTGTCAGGAAGGGGTCCAGTTTCTGCTTTCTGCATATGGCTAGCCAGTTATCCCAATGCTATTTATTAAATAGGGAATCCTTCTCCATTGCTTGTTTTTGTCTGGTTTGTCAAAGATCAGATGGTTGTAGATGTGTGGCGTCGCCTCCGAGGCCTCTGTTCTGTTCCATTGGGCTACATCTCTATTTTTGGTACCAGTACCTTGCTGTTTTGATTACTGCAGCATTGTAGTATAGTTTGAAGTCAGGAAGCGTGATGCCTCCAGCTTTGTTCTTTTTGCTTTAAATTGTCTTGGCTATGTGGACTCTCTTTTGGTTCCGTATGAAGTTTAAGGTGTTTTTTTCCAGTTTTGTGAAGAGAGTCATAGGTAGCTTGATGGGGATAGCATTGAATCTATAAATTACTTTGGACAGTATGGCCATTTTCACAATATTGATTCTTCCTAACCATGAGCATGGAATATTTCTCCATCTGTTTGTGTCCTCTCTTATTTTGTTGAGCAGTGGTTTGTAGTTCTTGTTAAAGAGGTCCTTTACATTCTTTGTTAGTTGTATTCCTTGGTATTTTATTCTGTTTGTAGCAATTGTGAATGGCAGTTTGTTTTTGTTTTGGCTCTCTTTAAGTCTGCTATTTGTGTATAGAAATGCTTGTGATTTCTGCACATTGATTTTTGTATCCTGAGACTTTGTTGAAGTTGCTTATCAGTTTAAGGAGATTTTGGGCTAAGACAATGGGATCTTCTGCATATACAATTATGTCATCTAAAAATAGAGACAATTTGACTTCCTCCTTTCCTAATTGAATACTCTTTATTTCTTTTTCTTGCCTGATTGCTCTGGCTAGAACTTCCAATACTGTGTTGAATAGGAGTGTTGAAAGAGGGCATCCTTGTCTAGTGCCAGATTGCAAAGGGAATGCTGCCACTTTTTGCCCATTCGGTATGATATTGGCTGTGGGTTTGTTGTAAAAGCCTTTATTATTTTGAGATACATTCCATCAATACCTTATTTATTGAGAATTTTTAGCATAAAGGGCTGTTGAATTTCATTGAAGGCCTTCTCTGCATCTGCTGGGATGATCATGTGGTTTTTGGTTCGGTTTATGAGGTGGATTAAGTTTATAGACTTGCATATGTTGAACCAGCCTTGCATCCCCAGGATGAAGACTACTTGATTGTGATGGATAAGCATTTTGATGTGCTGTTGCAGTTGGTTTCCAATATTTTATTGAAAATTTTTGCATCTACATTCATTATGGATATTGGCCTGAAGTGTTTTTTTTTTGTTGGGTTTCTGCTGGGTTTTGGTATCAGGATGATGTTGGTCTCATAAAATGATTTGGGAAGGATTCCTTCTTTTTTGGATTATTTGGAATGGTTTCAGAAGGAGTGGTACCAGCTTTTCCTTATAAGTCTGGTAGAATTTGGCTGTGAATCCATCTGGTCCTGTGTTTTTTTTTTTTTGGTTGGTATTAATTTTTTTTATTAATTGCTGCCTCAACTTCAGCCCTTGTTATTGGTCTATTCAGGGTTTTGACTTCTTCCAGATTTAGCCTTGGGAAAGTGCAAGTGTCCAGGAATTTATCCATTTCTTCCAGGTTTACTGGTTTATGTGCGTAGAGTTGTTGTAGTAATCTCTGATGGTAATTTTGTTTCTGTGGAGTTGGTGGTGATATCCTTTTTATTGTTTTTTTATTGCATGTATTTGATTCTTCTCTGTTTTCCTTTTTATTTTTAAATTTATTTAATTAATTTATTTTTTTTGAGAAAGAGTTTTGCTCTTGTTTCCCAGGCTGGAGTTTAATGGCGCTATCTCGGCTCACCTCAACCTCCGCCTCCTGGGTTCAGGCAATTCTCCTGCCTCAGCCTCCCGAGTAGCTGGGATTACAGGCATGCACCACCATGCTCAGCTAATTTTTTTTTTTAAATATTTTTAGTAGAGACAGGGTTTCACCATTTTGATCAGAATGGTCTCGATCTCTTGACCTTGTGATCCACCCACCTCGGCCTCCCAAAGTGCTGGGATTACAGGCTTGAGCCACCGCGCCTGGCCTTCTTTTTTATTAATCTGACTAGTGGTCTGTCTGTTTTATTGATCTTTTCAAAGAACCAGCTCCTGGATTTATTGATTTTTGTGAAGGGTTTTTTTCTGTCTATCTCCTTCAGTTCTGCTCTGATCTTAGTTATTTCTTGTATTCTGTTAGCTTTTGCATTTTTTTCATCTTGCTTCTCTAGCTCTTTCCATTTTGATGATAGCGTGTCGATTTTAGATCTTTCCTTGCTTCTCATGTGGACATTTATTGCTATATATTTTCCTCTAGAGACTGCTTTAAATGTGTCCCAGAGATTCTGGTATATTGTGTCTTCATTCTCGATGGTTTCAAAGAACATCTTTATTTTTGCCTTCTTTTCATTGTTGATCCAGTCAACATTCCAGAGCCAGTTGTTCAGTTTCCATGCAGTTGTGTGGTTCTGAGTTAGTTTCTTAATCCTGAGTTCTCATGTGATTGCACTGTGGTCTGAGAGACTGTTTGTTATGATTTCCATTCTTTTGCATTTGCTGAGGAGTGATTTACTTCCAATTATGTGGTCAATTTTAGAGTTGGTGTGATGTGGTGCTGAGAAGAATGTATATTCTGCTGATTTGGGGTGGAGAGTTCTGTAGATGTCTGTTAGGTTCGCTTGGTCCAGGTCTGAGTTCAAGTCCTGGATATCCTTGTTAATTTTCTGTCTCATTGATTTGTCTAAGTGGAGTGTTAAAGTCTTCCACTATTATTGTGTGGGGAGTCTTAAGTCTCTTTGTAGGTTGTTAAGAACTTGCTTTATGTATCTGGGTGCTACTGTATTGGGTATGTGTATATTTAGGATAGTTAGCTCTTCTTGTTGCATTGATCCTTTTACTATTATGTAATGCCCTTCTTTGTCTCTTTTGATCTTTGTTGGTTTAAAGTCTATTTTATCAGAGACTAGGATTGCAACTCCTGCTTTTTATTGCTCTCCATTTGCTTGGTAAATCTTCCTCCATTCCTTTATTTTAAGCCTATGTGTGTCCTTGCATGTGAGATGGGTTTCCTGGATACAGCATACTAATGAGTTTTGACTTTTTATCCAATTTGCCAGTCTGTGTCTTTTGATTGGAGCATTTAGTCCATTTACATTTAAGGTTAATATTGTTATGTGTGAATTTGATCCTGTCATTTTGATGCTAGCTGGTTGTTTTGCCCATTAGTGATGCAGTTTCTTCATTGTGTTGATGCTTTTTACCATTTGGTATGTTTTTGGAGTGCCTGGTAGTGGTTGTTACTTTTTATGTTTAGTGCTTCTTTCAGGAGCTCCTGTAAGCCAGTCCTGGTGGTGATGAAATCTCTGAGCAATTGCTTTTTAATAAAAGATTTTATTTCTCCTTTGCTTATGAAGCTTAGTTCGGCTGGATATGAAATTCTAGGTTGAAAGTTCTTTTTTTTAAGGATGTTGAATATTGGCTTCTAGGGTTTCTGCTGAGAAATCTGCTGTGAGTCTGATGGACTTTCCTTTATGGGTAACCTGGCCTTTCTCTGTGGCTGCCATTAACATTTTTCCTTCATTTCAACCCTGGTGAATCTGACGATTATGTGCCTTGGGGTTGCTCTTCTTGAGGAATATCTTTTTGGTGTTCTCTGTATCTCCTGGACTCTTGAATATTGGCCTGCCTTGCTAGGTTGGGGAGGTTCTCCTGGATATTATCCTGAAGAGTATTTTTCAATTTGGATTCATTCTCTGTGTCACATTCAGGTACACCTATCAAATGTAGATTAGGTCTTTTCACATAATCCTATTTCTTAGAGGCTCTGTTCATTTCTTTTCACTCTTTTTTCTACAATCTTGCTTTCTCGTTTTATTTCATTGAGTTGATCTTCAGTCTCTGATATCCTTTCTTCTGCTTGGTCGATTTGGCTATTGAAACTTGGGTATGCTTCGCCAAGTTCTCGTGTTGTGTTTTTCAGCTCCATCAATTCATTTATATTCTTCTCTAAGCTATTTATTCTCGTTAGCATTTCATCAAACCTTTTTTCAAGCTTCTTAGTTTCTTGGCATTGGGTTAAAACATGTTCTTTTAGCTTAGAGAATTTTGTTATTACCAACCTTCTGAAGCCTGTTTCTGTCAATTCATCAGACTCATTCTCCATCCAGCTTTGTTCCCTTGCTTGTGAGAAGTTGTGATCCCTTGGAGGAGCAGAGGAGATCTGGTTTTGGGTGTTTTCATCCTTTTGTGTTGGTTTCTTCCCAGGGGGATTTAGCTACCTGTGGTCTTTGTAGTTGGTGACTTTTGGATGGAGTCTCTGAGTGGATGTCCTTTTTGTTAATGGTGAAGCTATTTCTTTCTGCTTCTTAATTTTCCTTCTAACAGTCAGGCCCCTCTGCTACAGCACTGCTGGAGGTCCACTCCAGGCCCTGCTTGCTTAGGGATTGCCAAAGGGGCTGCAGAACAGCAAGGGTTGCCACTGGTTTCTTCCTCTGCTGTCCTTGTCCCAGGAGGGTACCTGCCAGATGTTAGCCTGAGCTCTCCTTTGTGAAGTGTCACTTTGTGTATACAGGGGTTGGGGAGTTGCTTGAGGAGACAGTCTGTGCCTTATAGGAGCTCAAGTGCTATGCTGGGAGCTCCATTGTTCCATGCAGAGCTGCTGGGCAGGTATGTTTACGTCCGCTGCAGTGGAACTCATAACTGCGTTTTTTCCCAGGTGCTCTGTCCTGGGAAGGTGGGGCTTTATTTATAAGTTCCTGATGTGCTGCTGCTTTTTTTCAGAGATGCCCTCCCGAGCAAGGAGGTAGCCTAGTCACAGTCTGCCAGTAGAGGCATTGCTGAGCTGCTGTGGGCTCTGCTCAGCTGCTGTGTCGACTTCCATGCAGTTTTCTTTATAGAGGTAGAGTTAGAACTGCTTCCATAATGGTGGCCTGCCTTGGTAATGGTGGACTGCCTTGGTAATGGGACTGACTTGGTAGTGGCGGACTGCCTTGGTAATGGTGGATGCCCTGCCCCACCACAGAGATGGACTGACTCGGGTGAAACTCTCAATCCAGAACATTTCAGATTGCTGGTCTTTGTTGGGATGGGACCTGTTGACTCAGATGACCCAACTTGCTGTTTCAGCCCCCTTTTTTTCAGTTGAATGGGCAGCTCTGTCTCCCAGGTCTTCCAGGTGCCAGTTGAAATGCTACCCAAATTTGTGTGAGTTTTTTTGTGGAGACCTGCTGCGCTAGCTGAAACAGTTGTGCTGGAAATTCATGGCCCGTTTCAGCCTGGGGTTCTCCTTGTCTGTCGGCAGTAAAAACTCGATTGGAAATGTGGTGATCACTCACCCTCTGTGTTGTTCTCATTGGGACCTGCACTCCAGAGCTGTTCCTGTTTGGCCATTTTGGATCTGCCTCCTCTTTCTTTTTGACAGTCTCTCTCTGTCGCCCAGGCTGGAGGGCAGGGATGTGATCTTGGCTCACTGCAACCTTCACCTCCCTGGTTCAAACGATTCTCCTGTCTCAGCCTCCCAAGTAGCTGGGACTACAGTGCATGCCACCATGCCGGGCTAATTTTTATATTTTTAGTACAGAAGGGGTTTCATAATGTTGGCCAGGCTGGTCTTGAATTCCTGACCTCAGGTGATCTGCCTGCCTCAGCCTCCAAAAATGCTGGGATTACAGGTGTGAGCCACCATGCCCAGCCTGGGATGACCACTTTGGCAACACCACATTTGATTTTTGTCCTTCCCTTACAATAGGTAGAATAATAAAAGCTAGCAATGTTGGCAGGCTTCCCGAGTTCCAGACTTTGTGCTCGTTGCCTGACATTGAGATGTGTGCTGTTCAGATGGGGTTGTATCATAGAGGCATTGAATGTGCTTGAATGATGACACATGCTTGGCAGAGGTAAGGAGATTGTGTGTAAACAAAGAATACAACCTGCTGAAATGTACAAGGACATTTTGAGAGCCAGTATGTTGGTCCCCCTGAGTAGATTTGCAAGAGTAATTTTGACTATAAGTGATTTTCATCTTAGGAACTAACTTCACTCTCTGCCTTGCTCCGCCTCTAAATGAGGCTTCTTTCAACCACCCCCAGTTTATAGATGTTGCAATTGAGGCTTAAGAGGGTTAAGTAACTTGCTAAAGGTCATGCAGCCAGTTAGTGATGGAAGTCAGATTTAAATCTATAAACCTGCACATTCCGACTCCAAAGCTTATGCTTGTCCCAGTGCTGGGGCATGTTCTAGCGTGCTCAGAGCTGCACAACCAGGTGATGGCAGAACTTGAAACACTGTTCACAGGAGAAGTAGCTGCAGGAATGGGTATATTGAGTCAGAAGAGAAGTTACAGGCAGGGTGGTAGAGCTTCCACTTTGGAGAGGGGAGGCACTGAATGTCAGCTCTGGGCATCCATTTTAACTTGGTAAAAGGCATGAAAGTTGTCAGAATCAGAATGTCGCTGTGTCCAAACCGTGATAAATAGAGCTGGGAGAGGCCATTAGAAAAGGATTCTCTCACACATATGCCTGATAATAAGAAGTGTCACCACAACCTTGCACAAAGGCCACAGCAGTCTTACAGAAATATTTCTGCAAGGACATCTGCCCAGCAACTGTCTGTCCAGCCTTGGGTGGCTGCCACCCTTGTTACCGATCCTCGTAGCCAAGGTAATTGTCTCAAAACAACTTGTATAGCCATCCTTATTCTTCCTTGAAAAACACTTGTTTTCCTTTATCTCCCTGAATACATGCACGTGGATTCCAACTGCAATGCCCATTCCTTAACAAATATCTTCTTTTTTTTTTTTTTACGGAGAGTCTGCCTCTCTGGTTGTTTAGGTTTGACAAGGGTTAAAGTCTTTTAAAGACGGAGCTATTCCGACTTGACCGGGCTGTTTGCAGGTAGAGATCCTTATTGGAGGTACTTGATTGTGCAGAGTGGTGGTAGGTGAGTTTCAATCCTAGGGCGAGGCCCTGGCCATCCTGACAGTCTGTGCCTTAAGCTTTGGCTACACTTTGGCCAGATTATTTGTATTTGTCTTCATAGATTTCCATGGCCTTTGTGATAAGCTGTTTGATACCCTCCCCTTATATGGGCATGGTAATTTAAAAAAATAACAGCTTTATTGAGATGTAATCCACATATACAATTCCCTTAACTTATATAACTCATTTTTTTGTATATTATTTTAAAAATTGTGGTACCATTGGCCGGGTGCAGAAGCCATGCCTGTAATCTCAGCACTTTGGGAGGCTGAGGTGGGCAGATCTCTTGATGTCAGGAGATGGTGAAATCCCATTTCTACTAAAAATATAAAAAATTAGCCAGGTGTGATAGTGCGTGACTGTAATCCGAGCTACTTGAGAGGCTGAGGCAGGAGAATCACTTGAACCTGGGAGGTGGAGGTTGCAATCAGCCAAGATTGTGCCAGTGTACTTCATCATGGGCAACAAAGCAAGACTTGGTCTCTCTCTGTATATATAGAAAATAAAATTTGTAAAATAGTATTTATTGTGGCTAGTATTGTCTAAGATGAGTGTTTTTCTGTCTCTGGTAACTTGGCCAGGAAATTGCTGGAAAGCTGGCTTTACATTTGATTGCATTTAGTGTTTGAAAATATGTAGATATGGAGCTCTATGCTGGGTCTTCTCCCTGCATCACAGGATTCATGAGGTTATTAACCATGTCTGTGCTGATTTTCATTCTGTAGCCTTGTTCACACAACTGCAGTTGTGAGTGTGAATGCAGCAGCTCAGCATGGTGGAATTAGCAGAAGCCCAGAATGAAGTGTGGTGGCTCTTCAGGAAGATTCAGTCAGTAATCTACTTTTGCAGGATGATGAAATACCTGAAAACAAACACAACCATTTATTTGCTCATGATTTTGCAATTTGGACAGGGCTCAGAAGGGACAGCTTGTCTCTGCTCCCTGTGTCAACGTGGCTGGCTTGACTGAGAGCAGAGGATTTACCTCCAAGGGAGCACACTCATGTCGCTGGTCGGGTGGCACACTGGCTGCTAGTTGGGAGCTTAGCTGGGTTGTTGGCTGGGGACCTTGGTTTTCTTCCAGGTGTGCCTTTCCACGTGGTTGCTTGGGCTTGTCCATTACATGATGGGTAGGTCCCAAGAAGGAAGAAATGCTGCTGCTTGACCTTTGTAATGCATAGGCTCTCAGGTCTTAGAATGGCCCGCTTCTGCATTTCACTCTCAGAGTAGTAACAAGTCCAGCTAAGGTTCAAGAGGGAGGGAATATAAGTTCTACTTTTTTTTGGAGACAGTGCCTCTCTGTCGCCCAGGCTGGAGTACAGTGGCACAATCTCAGCTCATTACAACCTCTGCTTCCCAGGCTCAATTAATTCTTGTGCCTCAGCCTCCTGAGTAGCTGGAATTACAGGTGCCCGCCAACACGCCTGGCTAATTTGTGTATTTTTAGTAGAGATGGGGTTTCACCATGTTGGCGAGGCTGGTCTTGAACTCCTGGCCTCAGGTGATCTGCCCGCCTCAACCTCCCAGAGTGCTGGGATTACAGGCGTGAGCCACTGTGCCCGGCCGGCTCTACCTTTTGATGGGAGGAGCAGCATAAAGTGGTAGGGAGAAGTGGAATCATTTGAGATCATCTTTAGAGACTAGCTGCCGCAAAGAACCGCAGTGGTCTTTTTTCTCTTTCTTCCTCATTCTCACTCCACAGAAGCCTGTCCCTAATCATTGTGTGAGCTAGTGATGACAAATAGTGGGAAGAAATCTAAGAAAAATTTTAAAAATGAGTGCTAGGAATACATGATATTTAGGAGATTATGGCTTGGTCTGGAATGCCCGACCTAAGGTGATCTGCCCGCCTGAGACTCCCAGAGTGCTGGGATTACAGGTGTGAGCCACTGCACCAGGCCTGCTCTTAGTAAGTATTTAAATTTATATTTGTTTGGTGATTACACATTATTTGCTTACTTCTGACATCATCTGAAGCTCACTCAGATCAGAGATTATAGGAGGAGGAATTTTACAGATGGATCAATTTAAGAAATTTAAATGCACATGGAAAGCTTTACATTATTTACCGGAATAATTTCTCCATTCAGAATGTCAGAAATAAGAAAGCTTTTTTCTGTTTGTTTTTTTTTGGAGACAGAGTCTTGCTCTATTGGCTGGAGTGCAGTGGCACAATCTTGGCTCACTGCAGCCTCTACCTCCTGGGTTCAAGTGATTCTCCTGCTTTACCCTCCCAAGTAGCTGGGAGTACAGGCATCCAGCCACCATACCTGGCTAATTTTTATATTTTTAGTAGAGATTGGGTTTTACTGGGTTGGCCAAGCTGGTCTCAAACTCCTGACTTCAAGTGGTCTGCCAGTCTTGGCCTCCCAAAGTGCTGGGATTACAGGTGTGAGCCACCATGCCTGGCCTGGTAAAACCTATTGAAAAATTTTAAATTTTATATGTTACTGCTTGGAAACTTTGCTTGTTTGGAAGAGGTTTGCTTGTTCCATTCAGCTATTCCCTGATGAACCCTTAAAGTCCGCAATTCTATTTCAGCTTAATTTCTGAAAATAGTTCTTTTGCATTTTCACAGTGAGAGAGCTAGTAGCCAGATGCATTGTGTGTTTTGTTTGCAAATGCATCATCTGCAGTGCAGCTTCCTTCTGTGTAGAGGAATGGCCTTAGATTTCATTGAGGCTTCAGCTGTTGCTCCCTTTTGGCATGTCAAAGTCTAATTATTGTGGTCTTTGTCGCAGGGGCTGTATCCAGCCTGTGAATGTTTGTGTTCTGTGAAGATAATTGGGCATCAGTGATATTTGAAAGTTTTTTTTTTTTTAAGATGGTGACTCACTGTGTTACCCAGACTGGAGGGCAGTGGCACAATCTCGGCTCACTGCTACCTCTACCTTCTGGGTTCAAGCGATTCTCCTGCCTCAGCCAACCAAGCAGCTGGGATTACATATGTGAACCACCACACCTGGCTAATTTTTGTATTTTTAGTAGAGACGGGCTTTCACCATGTGGCCAGGCTGGTCTTGAACTCCTGACCTCAAGTGATCTGCTCACCCTAGCCTCTCAAAGTGCTGGGATTACAGGGCCCAGCCTTGAAAGGCTTTTTATTTTAGCATCGAAAATCTATGGCATGGCTTGGATTGCTTTTCTTCTAGGGTGTTCCATCCCTAGTCACTAATTCACCTGAAGGAATGCTGTCAAAATAAATCAAATGGTAATGTCTAGCCAGGCGCGTTGGCTCACGCCTATATTCCCAGAACTTTGGGAGGCCAAGGTGGGCAGATCACAAGGTCAGGAGATCAAGACCATCCTGGCCAACATGGTGAAACCTGGTCTCTACTAAAGATACAAAAAAAAAAAAAAAAATAGCTGGGTGTGGTGGCACGTGCCTGTAATCCCAGATACTCAGGAGGCTAAGGCAGGAGGTGGCTTGAACCTGGGAGGTGGAGGCTGCGGTGAGCCGAGATCACGCCATCGCACTTCAGCCTGGGTAATGAGCAAAAGTCCATCTAAAAAAAAATACTGTCTCATTCATGTAGCTTTTACTCAGTTAAGAACAGTTTGGAAGTGTGAGTCTTGAGCATGAGAACACTCACGTAGCATGTTATTTTAGCTTAATGCTGCTGGCGGGCATTTTGCTGCTGTTTTACGCTGTACGCCTAAGTGTGAGAAATAAAGAAGAAAATGGTACCATATTGTGCTTGATTCAGTGAGAAAGGCTGTCTTAGGTTAATGTAAAATTCCAATAGTAGAGGAAAATTCTATCCCACATACAAATGTGACCTGCCTCTCAAGAGCTTCTTTGAAGGTTATTTTGGAGTGTGTGTGGGGTGAATTTGGTGCATAGGATAATAATAATTGACATGTCTCATGCTACTCTGAACCAGGAACTGTCCCTAAGTGCTTTGCATTTGTTAATTAGTCTACATATAGGCCCCGTTTGTATTATTTCCATTTACAAGTGAAAAAATTGAGATGCAAAAAAGATAATAGAAACATACCCAGGGCCACACAGCTAGTCAGTGTTGAGCTGGGGCTTGGTTTTTACTGTATGGCTTCAGTGGACTCTGGCTTTTAGCCACTATATGACACTTGCTAATCAAAGTAAGTTATGTTTTCTTAGTCTTTTTTTTTCCCTTTATTTTAAACCAAGTTTCAGATCTTGATTTGTAAGTTGGCAGTCATTTCTGTCTTATAAAGCTTATTTTTTATTGCCCCAGTTTTTGAAAAAGCTTTTCTTGTTTAACATTTTTGGCTGATGAAAATAAAAGTCAGCTTTTCAAACAGATTATACGTGTTGATAATAGTGCTAGTCATGTGAACCAATCATAGTATGTTAAGAGTCAATTTCAAAGTAAAAATAATGTAAGTTCCAACATAGTACATTTATCATAAAGTCTAGTGAATAGTACTCTGTCTCACATATTGTTTAGATTGTAGAAATTACAGCCCTTAAAAATTTAAGTATGTTTAAACTAGCTGTTAAGTGAATTAATGTTTCTTTTTAAAAAAAAAAAATTATTGATTTTTGCCATGCAATAAAAGTAATAACAGACCATTTTGGAAAATCTGGAAAGTATAATATGGCATAAACAAAAAATTAACAATGTGTGTAATTTTCACCACTTATGGGGAGATGATTCATGTTAGCATTTAAGTCTATTTGTCTTCCAGCCTTGATTCATGCATTTATTCCTTCCACAATTATTTATTGATTATCTTCTAGGCACAAGGGCAAAAGTAGCAACCAAAATAGTCTTGCTCCCTGTGGAGCTTATACTTTATTGGGAGAAGCAGACAATGACTAGATAAATACGCAGTGTGATGTCAGATAGGGAAAGTGCTTTGAAGAAAAACAAGGCAGGCGAGGAGAACAGAGGCACAGAGGCTGCTGTTTTGGGGACAGCAGCCCCAGAGAAGGCTGAGGAATTTGAGGAACGGAAGCTGTGACTATCTGGGGAAGGACATGACAGGTGCGGACACAGCCAGTGCCAGCCCCTGTGGTAGAAGCAGGCTTGGTGTGTCTGGGTACCAGCAAGCAACTGAGGATGGCGCCCAAGCTGGGAAATGACATGGGAGAGATGGCAGAGATTTGCAGGCTGTGAAAATAAGGACTTTGCATTTCATTGAGTGAGGTGGAAGCCTTTGGAGGGTTTGGGCCACAGGAGTGACGTCATCTGGCTTGGGTTCTAACAGGTTCCTTCTGGTTGCCCTGCCGAGAATAGACTGCAGGGGACAAGGTGGCTGGGAGAGGTGTTTGGGGGAAGTGGTGAGAAAAATGGTCAGATTCAAGATGTCTTTAAAGTAGAGCCAACAGGATTTGGAGATGGATTGGATGTGTGTAATGAGAAAAAGAGAAGAGTCACATATGGTGATACGTTGGTGTTGCGGGTTGACATATTGCCCTTCCCTTATTCACATGTCGAAGTCCTAACCCCCTCAGTACCTCAGAATGTGAGCTTCTTTGGACATAGGGTCATTGCAGATATAATCATTTAAGATGAGGCCATACTAGAGAGTGTGTATGTGTGACATAATCCAATGGACTGATGTCTTTATGAAGAGGGTATATTTCAGCATAAGCCTATGTAGGGGGAAGATGTGAAGATTTAACAATAAGGACATCTGTTAAGCCAAAGAATACCTGAGCCTACTAGAATCTTGGAGGGATGGAGGAATAGATTATTTCAGTCCTCAGAAGGAACCAATCTTACTGAAACCCTGATTTCAGACTTCTAGCTTACAGAACTCAGAGGTGGTAAATTTTTGTTGGTTAAGTCACTCATTTTGTGACACTTAGTTTTGGCAGCCCTAGCGAACCAGTACACTTGGTGAGCAATCCCGTGAATGGCAGTCCCTTTTAAGGCAGTGAATGTCAGGAAGGAGCAGGTCTTGGAGTCTGGGTGGATGGAGGGGACACAAGACATGCTAAGTTTGAGAAGCCTATTAGATACCCACAAAGAGGTGTTGATAAGGCCGTTGGGGATGTGGAAATCTGGAGTTCAGATAAGAGGACAAGGCCAGGCATCTAAATTGGGGCACTGAATGAGATCACCAGGAGAAGTGTCCAAGGATCAAGCAGGCCGTGGGAAATATCGACATTTGGAGGCTGGGGAGAGAAGGAGGAGACGGGAGACGGAGCAGAGGATGGCAGTGAAGTGGGAGAAGGCTGGCAGGCAGTGGTGGCTCAGCAGCCATGGGAGGAAATGGGGAGAAGGAGGAGGGTCCAGGCCTCTGTGGCCAGCACTGCTATTGGTCAGGAAGGGAGAGGACCAAGAACCCCCACTGGATGTAGCAGCCTGGAGGCCACTGATGATTTGGATAAGATCAAATTCAGTGGAAAAGCGGAAAAGTGGATGCAAAAGGCTGATTGAAGGGAGTTCAGGAGGAAGTGGCATTACATTATAAGCATTATCCCATGTCATTAAACATCTTCAACCACAGGCTGGGAAGAGTGTATGGGTGTGTGGGAGGGAGGAAGAGGAATTGGTGAATGACCACAAACATACAGTGTGATAGAAGAAATAAAATTCATGAGTTTGGTAGCAGAGTAGGGTGGCTAAAGTTAACAACAAGGTATATTGTTTATTTCAGAATGGTTGGGAGAGAGGACTTGAAGTGTTTCCAGTGCATAGAAATGATAAATACTCGGGGTGTTGGATGCCCTAAATACACTGACTTGATCATCACACATTTTCTGCAGGCTACAAGATGTCACACGAACCCCGTAAATATATACAAGTATTATGTATCAATTAAAAAAACTTTTTTGAACATTGTTTTTGATGATTGTGCCACATTCTAGGATTTTAATCCATTCCTTTTGCTTTATAGTTGGGATGCTTCTAACTTTTACCACTATATTGGTTGTCATACTGCAGTGGACATATTTGCATATAAAATTTCCTAGATTAGGAATGACAAGACGCAACAAGATGATTGTTTTTAGGGCTTAATATAAAGTATGGCCAGTTGTTTACAGAACGTCCATAGCAGTGCACAGTCCTTTGGCCTGTAGAAGTGGGCTTGTCTCACTGCACAGCTCTCCTCCGTGTATTATGGAATTGACTAGAACATCCAGAAAAGCATTAAGTTACAGAGGTGATAGTAGGGGTTATGGGCTGAATTTTACTTCCCCAGAATTCTTATATGGAAGTCCTAATCCCCGGTATCTCAGAACGTGACTGTATTTGGAATTAGAATCTTTAAAGAGGTAATTAAGTTAGAGTGAAGTCATTAGTGTGGGCCTTAATCCAGTATGACGGATGTTCTTATAAGAAGAGGTAATTTGGACACAGAGACAGACAGAGGGAAGACCGTGTGAAGTCACAGGGAGAAGACGGCCATCTACAAGCCAAAGAGTGAGGCCAGCTCTGCTGATGCGTCAGCCTTTGACTTTTAGCTTCCAGAATTGTGAAAGAGTAAATGTCAGTTATTTAAGCCCCTAACTCTTTGGTCCTTTGTTATGGCAGCCTAGCAAGCTAATACAGTGGGTATCAGTGTTTTGTTCCTGATTTACAGGTTGATGTCTCTGGTGGTTATACTAAATCATTGGACCAGCACACTAGACACATATATTTATGAATATGTTATAATTTATCCTACCAAACCTGACCTCTTATGAAACATAAATCCTGAATCAGTGGGGTCTATTTCGGTTTTGCTGCTCTGTGGCAGATTTGAACACTAACATTTGGCCTGGTCCATGGGCTATTATTTCTCTCTGATTTCAGGTCTCCTGGTTAAATTCATGATCTCAGGGAGGTCTTTCCTATCTCCCTGACCCCCACTGTGATCACCCCCATCAGACACTACTCTTCTCTTCAGAAAGACTGGTAATAGTTATAATTACTTTCCCTGGGGGTGTCTCCCTGGCCGGGTTGTGAATACCAGGGGACAGAGACTATGTTTTCCTGTTTCCAGTTCTAGCCACAGGGTGTATGCCTGGTGCAAAATTGACCATAACATTGTCACTCAGTATTTTGTTGCATGAATAGGGTATGGGTCAAACTTGGCAACTTGCCCAAGGGTACAGAGTCGGGGTGGGACAGGGAGCTTCAAATTCAAATCTCTGTGACCCCAGAGCATAGCCACCTCTCATACCTGCCTGCTCATCAGTAGGTGAGCTTGGGCAAGGAGGTGCGTAATCACATTTTTTTGATTTTCTGTCTTCAGCTGGGTAGTAGCTCCTCAAGGAAATAAATCATTTCTAAGAATTCTCTGAGTTTCATAACTCAAATATTTGCTGACTGTCCAATTAAGGTCCACTTTCTCCTCCTTCTACACCTTCATTATGATGCCACTTTGCTGTACGGTGATTCTTTTTCTATACTGTGTCTTTCCTGTTGGACTCTGTTCTCCTTGAGAGCAAGAAATTTGTCTCCATCTTTTATCTGCAGTTCTTGGCACAATGCTGGCATTTAAGAGGGGCCTCAATTGGATGAATAAAGATAATATGGATGGGGTTAAAACAAATTTAAAGATTATTTAGAAATATATTATCTTCGAATGAACTCTAAAGATATCAGTTATAACAATATATGTGCATAATAGTTTACAGTCTGTAAAACCCAAGATTTGTCAAAAATGTGTACTCATCATACATATTAGCGTGAACACACAAAGTAAAATTTTATTTTTAGAGAAGGTGCTTAAGGAATGAATGACAGTGAATAATGAAATAACATTGTGTTTTAATTCACATTATCAACACTTTAAAAGCTGGTAGGATCACTTTACAGTTTGAATTTTCAATGGCTGTTAATACCGTATTCCATTCAACCTTTATGTTTTTTTCAAATTTTTTGTTGGCACAAATAGCACTGCTGTGGATACCTGCATACATGTATATGACTGGTTATTTTCTTTTTTGATTATTAGAATAAATTTCCAAAAATGAAGCTACTGAAATATTTGGAACATATTGTTAAACTGCTTTCTAAAGGCTTGCACCATATTCCAACCACCTAGTACTAATATTTATATTTTCTAAAAAATTAAGTAGCCGTAATGTATCTCCTTGTCTTAGTGTACATTTCTTTGGATGACTTTGTTAATTTGGACATTACTCTACAGGTTTATTTACTAATTGCATTTTCCTTTGTCTTTATTGTCTATTTCTGTTCTTTCATTTTTTGATTTTGGTCTTCCTTTGTTAAAGGCAACTTTCACTGATTTTTTTTTTACATAGTATTGTTTTCAGAAAATATTTTTTTCTGGGCTATTTTTTCCCTTCTATTGCTGTTGTAATTAATGTTAAATGCTTACATATGCTAAACTGTAGATCTTTGAAGTTTTTCTTTTTTTTCATTGAATGTCTCTGATTTAAAAAAATCATCAATGGCAGTAATAAGATCAGAAACAGAATGCAGGAAAACTGCCGGTTGTTTTGTATTATGTGACTTGTGATTTAATTATGTTAGATTCTGTGAGTGCTTTTACAGTTATTGACAGTATTGGGAAGAATGTGTTTGGCCCTGGCTGGCCACCTATTTTAAATTACATCACATGGTAACAGCCACTCCTGCTGAGCTCAGGTTTAGAGAACAAGCTTCCAGAACATGGCTCTTGGGGAACTGGGCATTCTGGGGTTGTGTACTTGACATAAAGGCATTAAACTCCTGAGTGTAACCATGAGATTCTGTGCCCAGCCTTTGTGACTTGTAGTCCATGTAGTTTTTGCTATGCTCAGCTATTTGGTTGGTGAAGTTGTTACTTTAAGATTTGAAAGGAAAATAGGGTGGCAAGAATGTTTGTGTGACTTGACAGTCTGATCAGAGGGAGGAGAGAGAACAATGAAAGCAAACACATATCCCTCACATTTCAAATCAATTTTCATAATGATGAAAGACCTGTAAAGATTTATTAAATGTATTAGTGATTGATGGGCATGGTTCATGTATTCAGAAGATTTCATTATGTGGAATTCTTCACTATTCCAGAAAACTGGATAGAAAAGGCATTGGGATGTTACGCTAATTTTTTTTCTCATAAGGGATTTTGGAGGAGGCTGACCCAGAGGCATTTACAATGAAACAACAGTATTTATTTGAGTTTGGTACAAGGAACAAGCAGAGTAGATCAAAATGTGTGACCTCATGCTGTATTTCTTGTGATCTGATATCACTTAGTGTTATTGAATAACTTCAAAGGGCAGCTGGGAATTACTGCGAAGACACACACAGCAAAGCAATTCTCACCTGCTGTCTCTGATCACAGAAGACACAGTTAGACTCACATTTCTCCCCAGGACACATGCGGTAGACATGCTGCAACTTGTTTGGAGAGAAAGCAAGGGGCAGAGAGTCACACCGTTTGCACTGTGTGGGCTGAGACAAGTTTTAAATATAACTAAGGGTTACTTTTTTAGAATTAAAAGTAGTAGAAGCTGAGCTTCAGGGCATGGGTTACTTCCTAAAAATACAATCATTGGTCTTTTAAAGAACTCTAGGATCAGCTTGTCAAAGTGGAGTAGATTCAAATGTGAAAGACATCTGAGACTCTTTAGTATTGGGGGAAAAGATTGGAAATTAACTCAATTTTGACTGTTTCAAAGGATAAAAATATTTTCAGAAGACCATTCTGGTAGCCAGGATGAGGTAGAGTTTTGTTGCTTAAGCTGCTCACCTAGATCTTGATGTCAGTGGGCTTCCTGCAAGCCCAGTGTGGGTGTGTGTAAACTGAGTTCATCTTTGTCTTGGTTGTAGTTTTGGCCACTTTTTTTTTTTAAGAGTTGGGATCCTGCTATGTCGCACAGGCTGGACTCAATCTCTTAAGTGCCTACAATAACCTCCTAAATGTTATGCCACTTGGGATGTTCTCTTCTCTTTCACCATGACCAGTTTGTTTGACTGTCACTATTCTTCAGAGTTCTACAACACATTGGATCTGGCTTCTGAACCTGTTTCTATCTGTGACTATAACAAAGTTAAAAGTCACTACATACTTTGTGTATTTGCAGAGTTTATTTGAATTTAGTTTGTATGGAAAAACATCTGCTTTGAAGAATTGGAGACTGCTTGATTGAATAAATTGCAAACCAAGTCTGGAAGTGTAGATGTTATCATGTAATGAATTAAGAGACCATTGGCCATCTTTCCTTTAGAGACATCCTTCAATCGCAGCATCATTTGGAAAGTAGTGGCTCTATGTTTGCTTCAATCAGTCAGCCAAGTTTAGGCTCCTGTCCCAGGCTATAGCAAGTTCTGCATAAGCCCTTTAACTGACCTCACAGCTTATAATCTAGTTGGCAAATAGGAAAGAACTGTAAAAAGTTGACTAGGATGTGGAATGCAAATGATGACAGTGGAAAAAGAGCCAGATGGTACGAGGGCTATGGTAGGGGTTGGTGGGTGATCCGTTAGTCACTTCTCATACTGCTATAAAGAAATGTCTGAGACTAGGTAATTTACAAAGAAAAGAGGTTTAATTGGCTCATGGTTCTGCATGCTGTACAGGAAGCATAGAAGCTTGTGCTTCTAGGGAGTCCCCAGGAAACTTCCAATCATGACAGGAGGCAGAGGGGGAACATGTCATATGACTTGAGGAGGCGGTGGGGGGTGAGGTGCCACACACTTTTGAACAACCAGATCTCACAATCACTCATTCACTCACTATCACAACAGCATGATGGGATGATGCTAACCCATTCATGAGAACTCTGCCCATGGTCCAGTCACCTCCTATCAGTTCCCACCTCCAGCCCTGGAGATTATAATTCGAGGAAGATTTGGTAGGACTCCTATCCAAACCACATCAGTGAACATTTGGGAGAGACTTCTTAGAAAAGGGTGGGCTTGAAGCACCGGAGATTTTCTTTGTGCTCATTGCTTTGAGGGGTCTGTGTTCCTTCATAGGGCTCCTTCTGTGCAGAGACAAAGAGGTGGGAATCCCAGAGGATGGGTGAGCTTCTGCAGAGGTGGGCCAGTGAGAAGTCAGTGTGGAAAAGGGGCTTTGGGTTAGATGTAGATGCCTTAACATTTTCCCGTGGTCAGCTAAAATGTGTGGAAAGTTTTTGAATGAAAGAAAAAAATGATTCAAAGAGAAGCATTTTAGAAGACTAGTCTGTCCACAAGCCTGGATTAGGATTTTGTTCCTAACCTACTACTTTTCAGACTTGGCTGTATATTTCACTCACCTGGGGGGTTAAAAAGGTGCTGAAGCCTGGAGCCCTTTCCCCTGGAGATTCTGACTTAATCTGTTTGGAGTTAGGCCTGGGTTTTGGGAAGTTTTAAAAGCTCCCCAGTGATTCTAATGTGCAGCAGAGCTGAGAACCACTGCCCAATTCACTGATGAGATCTTGATGTAGCCTCCACTCACCAAGATGAACCACAGTGCAAGGTCCAGCCAGGAAAAAGCAGAATCAACTGGTGGGGAAAAAAAAATTAAAAAGTACTTCTGGCCAGCCAGGGGTAGTGGCTCACGCTTTGCAATCCTAGCACTTTGGGAGGCCTAAGTGGGTAGATTACCTGAGGTCAGGAGTTCGAGACCAGCCTGACCAACATGGCAAATCCCTGTCTCTACTAAAAATACAAAAATTAGCTGGGCATGCATGCCTGTAATCCCAGCTACTCGGGAGGCTGAGGCAGGAGACTTGCTTGAATCCAAGAGGCAGAGGTTGCAGTGAGCTGAGATTGCGCCATTGCACTTCAGCCTGGGCAACAGAGCAAGACTCCATCTCAAATAAAATAAAATATAAAGTACTTCTGTGGCAATATTTATAATATTCCAGATAGTCCAACGCCTTAGTTATTATAACAGTTTTCACGGGCTGGGCGTGGTGGCTCACGCCTGTAATCCTAGCACTTTGGGAGGCTGAGGTGGGTGTGTTGCCTGAGCTCAGGAGTTTGAGACCAGTCTCAGCAACATGGTGAAAACCCATCTCTATTAAAATAAAAAAAATTAGCCGGGTGTGGTGGCATGTGCCTATAGTCCCAGCTACGCAAGAGGCTGAGGCAGGAGAATTGCTTGAACCCAGGAGGTGGAGTTTGCAGTGAGCAGAGATCATGCAACTGCACTCCAGCCTGGGTGACAAAGAAAGACTCCGACTCAAAAAAAAAAGTTTTCACATAAATGCTATGAATTTTTGCATTGGCCATAAAGTAGATGGGGACAAATGTGTAGACTTTTGGAAATGTATAGACATGGAAAATGTGTCCCTTTTTTTGCAATAAAAATGGCAAGATAAAACAAACGCTTTTATTGTAGCCAATAATTCAATAGGATAAAAGCAATGATAGCATGAAAACACTAAACTTGCAAATGTAAAAATATAAGTCCTCAAAAACTTGCTGCTGGAAGACCTGTTTCCAAATGCTGTATGTCGGTAATTCTCAAACCTGAGTGTGCATTGAAATCACTTGGAAAGCAGTCACTGATTGATGGGCTCCAGTTTCAGATGTAGCAGGCTTGAGGCAGCCCAAGGATATGTAGCTTCAAAGTTTTCCTGGGTGATACTGCTGGCCTGGCCACTGTGAGAACCAGTGATCCTTACTGCCATGTGAGAACCACTACTGCATGGGTCCAAATATTGTAGGAAAAAGGGCTTGATAAATGTGGTAGAAGGATGTGAGTTTTGCCTTTTATGTCAGATGAAGGGCTTCTCTTGGTGGTTAGGGAATCTGTCCCCCTCCAGTTCAAGCCAGCCCTTCCTCATCTGCATGCTGTAGGGGGTACTTGTCTGGGTCTAGGTAGGGTAGATAGAAGAGAAAATTGTCTTTGCGTTCTCTTTATTGTCCTTTTAAAATTTACTACAAAGGGTGATATGATATATAGCCATAATATTATGTAACATGTTCTTTCTTTTTCTTCCAATAGAAAATATTTGTGAGTTCAAAGTATTTGTTTTTCTTTTATGAGTCTCTCCCCACCCCCCATACCCTACCACATGAAAAATTTGAAGAGTTAAAAAAATCGCTAACCATCCATGTCTTCCTTAAAACAGATTCTTGTGGCTCATTCTTGGTGTACATTGGAGGATGTCAGTCCTTGGCCTCCACCTAGGTGCCAGCTTTTGCACCAAACAGCCTTCCTGGTAGAAAAGACATTTGCAGTGCACCTTGGGAGGGAGGAGAAGTAGAAATCATTTTCAGATGTTAAAAAGAAGCATGTTTCTAATTGAAAGCATGGCGAGAGGGCACACATGAAGGCGCCTGGGTGGTGAGGTCAGGCTGAGGCACAGCTTTGAAAGCGCAGCTCAGTCCTTGCTGTGGCCACTTCTGTTCTCTTGGGTGGATCCCCTTCCCATTCCTGTGTCATTCCAGAAATAAGTGTGGCTGAGCAGGGACCCAGGACAGCATCTCAGATACAGCAACAAAGTTTGCACAGTTGGTCAGGAAAACTCTGATACGTTAGAATCCTGAATTCTAGAAACATAGAGCTTTTGAGTTAGAATTCTAGAAGCATGGTATGGGAACAGACTTTATTCTCATCTGTGGGGACCATTTTAGAACAAATCGCTGCTGCCCTCTTCATACCCTCCAAACACATACAGGTGCAGAGGCCAAGGTTAAGTGACTTACTCCAAGGTCACCTAGGGAGCTGGCTCCATTTTTTTTTTTTAATCTTTCCCACCTTTGGGAAAATTTGTTAGCTTGATATTCTGACACTCAAGGCCATTTTAGAAAAATCATTATTTGCTGTAATGAATAGGAATCATACCGTAGAAAGATGGGAAAAGTATCTTCTATCATTTACAGATAATTGATAGATTTCAAGGCTCTTCAGTCTTGGTCTTTTGGATCTTCATAACTGAGCCTCCTGTTGTTCATTTTTCTTGTCTATTTTGTAATTGCTTTGTGGAATGAAGCTTGCATTGAACTTTATGGGAGACTTGATAGTGTGATCTGCCTTAGGACCAACAGTTCATATAAAAGGTGGGCTGACAGCAACAGGATAGCATAATAAATGTATTTGAACAAGTAAAGAAGGGACTGAAGGAATCATGTCCATAGCCTACGACATTACCTAATAAAACTTCAGTCAGTAGCAGCTACACTTTTTCTTTTTTGAGACAGAGTCTGTCCCTGTTTTCCAGGCTGCAGTGTGTGGTACCATGTCGGCTCACTGCAACCTCTGTCTCCTGGGTTCAAGCAATTCTCCTACCTCAGCCTCCTGAGTAGCTGGGATTACAGTCACCTGCCACCACACCCAGATACTTTTTGTATTTTTAGTCGAGATGGGGTTCACCATTGTGACCAGTTTGATCTTGAACTCCAGACCTCAAGTGATCCCAAAGTTCTGGGATTACAGATATGTGAGCCACTGTGCCCGGCCAGTAGCATCTAAACTTCTAAGGGACCTCACCTGTCATAAAACCTACTTACTTTACCAATGACCCACAGCCCTGATAACTTTTTTTTTTTTTTGAGACAGAGTCTTGCTTTGTCACCCAGGCTGGAGTGCAGTGGCGTGATCTCAGCTCACTGCAACCACCACCTCCTGGGTTCAAGAGATTTTCCTGCCTCAGCCTCCTGAGTAGCTGGGACTACAGGTGCGTGCCACCATGCCTGGCTAATTTTTTTTTTTTTTTGTATTTTTACTAGAGAACAGGGTTTTACCATGTTAGCCAGGATGGTCTTGATCTCCTGACCTTGTGATCTGCCCGCCTCAGCCTCCCAAAGCTGGGATTACAGGCCTGAGAACGTTTTTTTGTTAGTTGGTTTTTGTTTTTGTTTTTAATTTTGAATTTCAAGACTGGATGTTGTTCTGTTGCTCAGGCTGGAGTGCAGTGCTGTGATCATGGTCACTGCAGCCTTGACCTTCTGGGCTGAAGAGATCCTTCCTTCCAGCGTGTCCAGCTTAATTTTTTTTTTTTTTAATAGAGACAGGGTGTCACTACTGCTCAGGATAATCTCAAACTCCTGGGCTCAAGTGATCCTCCCACCATGACTTCCCAAAGTGATGGGCTTACAGGCGTGAGCCACTGTGCCTGCTGATGACTTTAAAGCTCTGCTTGGTCATGAGTGTGGTGATTCAGAATACAGACATCCTTACAAACAGGAGATGAAGAAGTTGTTTCTTTTTTGTTGCCTTTCATTATTAAATTAGGATGGTGCCTAGTACACCGGATTTTTATACAAACTAGCAGGTGTATTTTGGGTGACTCAACCTTTCGGCCCTTGGTTTTCTCATATGTCAAAGAGTAGATTGGACTACATTTCTGACACAGTCTATCGAAGATCTGATAACCTAAACAACATGAAGTCTGTAAGAGAGCAACTTTTGGGGGTGGTGATTGGACAGGGCCTTTGTTTTTTGCCGAGTCTTAGCAAAAAATTTAGGCTTAAAATTTTTAAAATTTTAAGTTAAACGTATATGTAAACTTAAGCCACAGAACAGAACTTTAAAATAATGGCAGAGCATTTTCTTAAGATTTTTCTTGGATTTTCTGATGCATTTCTAGGCAGCAGATAAAGTGGTAAAGAATGATGGCTTTGGAGCTAGCTCACTTGGGTTCAAATCTCAGCTCTTCTACTTTGTAATAATTATGTGATCTTTAACAAGTTACCTAATCTCTGTGTCTGTTTTTCATCTGTAAAGTGGGTACAATAAAATATCTACAAAAAACGTTGCTAGGGGATTAAATTTATTGATATATATTAGAACAGTGCCTGTCACATAGGAGGCCATTAATATTAGCTCTCCTCCTCCTCTGCCGAACACCTCCCCCTTCTCTTCCTCCCCATGAGTGTTTGTGTGGTTTTTTATTGGAGAACAAACAACTTGATGCTACTGTTAATCCTTTGGAAAAATTAGGAAGTCCACAATGTTGTTCTTCAAAGCTGTGTCTTCTGTTGTCTTTCTGCAGCTAGCTGTGTTCCACCATGTCAGAATGGAGGAATATGTCTCCGGCCTCAATTCTGTGTGTGTAAACCGGAGACCAAGGGCAAAGCCTGTGAAACAGTAGCTGCCCAGGACACCTCGTTACCACTCTTTGGAGGGCAGAGTCCTGGGGCTGCCTCCTCCTGGATCCCTCCTGAGCAAGCAGCAAAGCATACTTCGTCTAAGAAGGCAGACACTCTCCCAAGAGTCAGCCCTGTGGCTCAGATGACCTTCACCCTCAAGCCGAAGCCTTCAGTAGGACTCCCCCAGCAGATACATTCTCAGTGAGTGTTTTGAACTTCTGTCTAGCTAAGGATCACCTTAATTACGCTCTCGGATGCATTGCTTTAAATCACTGTCCCTTTCCTGCACAATTTGCAGAAACCACTTGGATAATAATATCGTTTTTCCTTTCTTAAGGCTTTACACATTAGGCTTACACATCGAGTCTCTTAAAAATATTTGATATGTATGTTTAGCCTCTGCAGGAAAATTTACCGTAAGTACAACCCATGGCAACTGTGAGGATTACAGGAATCAAGATTGAAAAGGAATGATAAAGATAGTTATTTGTGAAAAAGTTGTTTAAAAATTCTGTTTTTGAGTGGGGAGCTGCTTTATAGAGTTTTGAAATAGGAATTAAAAAAAAGTAACAGTGTTATTTTTAAAGTTATCTGGAAAAAGTAAGAATGCAGTTTGCACAGAGAAGCTACTCAAATGAAAGGGAGTCCCTGCAGAGAGAGTTTCTCAACCTCAGTAGCAGGTTAAGTGTACCTTCTGTTAACACTATGTTTATCTCCCAGTTGCCATGCAGCTCCATTTTTGGTGAATGAGCTTGTTTTCTATTTATGGGAACAAGGTTTTTTTTCTTAGTGTTAGGAAGTAAGTGCTATTCTGAACAAAATGAGAACTCAGAGAAGAAAGATTACCCCGTTCTCTGAGTCCCATTTCAAGCAGCCACTCAGCTGCATCGGGTCCTTAAACAAATTGTCTCCTCTTAATGAGCTATTCTATATGGATAATAAGATGCAGAACCCATTGCAACTTGTCATTTGCCTAGGAATGTAAAATACAGGAAGTTCCCAACTTAAAAATGGGCTTGACCCAGCAGTTTATTTGTAAGTCACTTGCTTGGAATTTAGAATGCTTCTTCCCTCCATAGGGACAGCTTCCACATGGTAATTAGTATCCGGTCAGCCCACAGAAGTTATTCATTCTGTTACTATAGATGAAATTATCCTTATTTATTCTTCCCCTTTGAATAGGCCACCTACTGTTTCTGCTGAGTGTGGTCGTTTTCTTTTTTCCTCTTATTCCCTCCTCAATCCTCTTTTTTTTCTGTTTTTCTTCATTTTTCTCTGATTTCTTCTTGTCTCATAATACTTCAGTTTTATTGTGGTAAGTAGATTTAGGGGCTAGTTTGAAATGCTACTTTGCTATTGGTAAACACATTCTGCAACCCTCAATGAGAAGTAATGGGTAGGTATAGCTGATACTTAGTAAGGGCTTACTGTATGCCAGGTACTCTTTTAAATGCTTAATATGTATTGTTCACTTACAACTCACAAGGACCCTATAAGGAAGATAACATTATTAACCCCATTTACAGATGAGAAGTCTGAGGTACAGAGTGATTAAGTAATTTGTTCAAGGTCCCACAGTTAGTAAGCGACAGAATTAGGATTTAAACAGAGGTTTCAGCATCCACGCCCTGAAGGAAGGAGTTGGCAAACATTTTCTGTAAAGGGGCAGATACTAAATATATTTAGCTTTGTGGGACATACAGTTTCTGTTGCATTACTCAGTTCTGCCATTGTATTGTAGCACAAAAATAGCCATCGACAGTGTACAAATTAATGAGTGTGACTGTGTCCTAATAAAACTTTATTTTCTTTATATTAAAATTTGAATTTCATATAAATTTCACAGGTTATGAAGTATTATTCTTTTTTAAATTTATTCAACCATTAAAAAACATAAAAATTGGCTGGGCGTGGTGGCTCATGCCTGTAATCCCAGCACTTTGGGAGGCCGAGGCGGGTGGATCACTTGAGGTCAGGAGTTTGAAACCAGCCTGTCCAGCATGGTGAAACCCCGTCTCTACTTAAAACATATACAATTAGCCGGGCATGGTGGTGCACTGCCTGTAATCCCAGCTACTCGGGAGGCTGAGGCAGGAGAATTGCTTGAACCTGGGAGGCGGAGGTTGTAGTGAGCCAAGATCAGGCCACTGCACTCCAGCCTGGGCAACAAGAGCAAAAATCCATCTCAAAAAAAAAAAAAAAAAAAACCGCACATAAAAATTATCCTTAACTTATGGGGCCATATGAAAGCGGGTTCTGGACTGGATTTGGCCCATGAGCTGTAGTTTGCTAACTTTTTCTCTAAAGGATAGTAGTGCTTTTTGTGTGTGTGCCAGAACATGAGTATAACTATGTGTCCTTGGAATGATATAAAACTTTGATTATATCATAGCTAGACATCTCCCTTCCAGCATTGTTTTGGATCTTAAAAACAAAAACAATTCTGTGGTGAACTATGCTTTGGCGATCAAGAGTCAGATTACTGTGAATTGCCTATTAGTTTTTTCTAGCATTATGACTTACATAAACTGCAAAGTAATTTACAAGCAACATTATTCATCTTGAATATCACTATCCACTGTTAGAATTTGACCCTCTATGGTGTGTATATATGGATTGTTAGTAAGAACCATATGTCAGATATCAGATAAAGGAACACTCCATTTTTTCCCCCCTTCCTTTTGGTAGCTACAGTGTAATTTAGACAAGAATGTTGTGAGTCAAAGAGGAGGCTAAGGTTTCAGCTGTGACTCAGCTTTGGTAAAATAAAGTCATTAGGCAGTTTGCTTTGGAGGCTTCATCTGCTGAGTGAAGATGCTTTTTTATGGTAGCATTGTTACAGGCATGTATATATGGGTGTGCCTCCTGGTGTGCTTTTAAGTAAAGAGAAGAGATGAAAATAGATGGCCTTGAGTGCCATTAATCCTGGTATTAATAAACTGTATAGATCGCCCCACTAGTCACTGCAGAGAAGATTAAGATGTACAAGACCCTGTCCTGCTCTTAAGGAGATTTAGAAACGACAAATGAGCTATATGAAGGAAAAGTCACAATTATCCCTTCAGTTACTTTAGGTTATTACGTAATCACAGAGTCGTATCTAATCAGATGGCCAAGGAGTCACATAGGATAGGCCGATTTTGTCTACTTTTGAGAAATGTTACAGTTCTTAAGTTAGCCCTAAGATCAGCTATTTTAGGGTGTTTCAGGTTTTGTGTTTAATCAGTAAAGGAGGAGATTGATTAAGCTTCCTTAAAATATTCAACTATAGACATAAATATCTCTAAAATGCCAAAGTGTTTAGTGTTACATTCATTGTGTGGTACATGAAATGCTATCATTTTGATAATTTATTCAGTAAGTTTTTATGGACCATATTTTATATATGAGGGCAGTGTTCTAAGAGCTAAGGATGTATAACACTAAGCAACTAAATAAAATGCCTGTTTTCTTGGAACTGACAGGTTAGAGAAGGGGAGACAGTTGATAATTGATATAATTAAAGTACAGGTTAGATATTCATAAATGCTATGGAGAAAATAAAACTGTAGTTGATAATTGATGTAATTAAAGTACACGTTAGATATTCATGAATGCTGTGGAGAAAATAAAACTGTAGTAGTAGATAGGGCATGCTGGGTGGGTGTGTGGCAGGGAAGAGGAAGGGGTGTGGTGGGGAAGAGGGAGGGGTGTGGCAGTTTTAAATAGGCTTCCAGGGTAGACCCTGCTGAGAGGCATTTAAGCAATGGCCTGCAATGAGGGCATGAACCCTGCAGATACCTGGGGGGTGACACAGAGGCCTTGAGGCAGGAATGTGCCTGGGGTGTTTGAGGAACAGCTAGGATGGTAAAATTGTAGTGTTAAAGGCACACATTTTAGTTAGGTGGGTATTAGATGAAATGGTTTTACCTTTGGCTGAACTGGTTTTAGGTAACTTGACTTAGAACTAAGTACAAATAAAGTTCCTTAGGAAATCAAAGGAAAGAGCAGTTGTTTCCAGATTTTGGAGTGTTAGTGCGGTGGAGTCCAGGGATGGCTCCTTAGAGAAAGTGTCTGTGAAAAGATTGTTGAATTCAGATGCATACAACTGGAGGAGAACGGCGTATTCAGGGGAGGCAATGATGTGAGGCTAAGTAGCTTGGCATATTAGTTTTCTATGGCTATGTAACAAATCACCTCAAAACTTAGCAGCCTAAAATAACATGCATTAATTGACTGACTGTGTCAGGAATCAAGGGGTTATAGTCAAGTAGTCAGCAGGAGTGGCAGTCATCTGAAGGCTTGACTGGGGCTGGGGAATCCACTGCCAAGATGGCTCACTTTCATGGCTGTTGGCAGGAGGCTTCAGCCCTGGCACTGACCATTGGCAGAAAGCCTCACTTCCTCCCCATGGAGAACTCTCTGTAGAGCAGCCTGAGTGTCCTCACAATATGAGGTTAAGCTTCCCCCAGAGTGAGTGATCCTAGATGAGGGAGAACAAGGAGAAAGCCACAGTGCCTTTATGGTTATGGTCTTGGAGGATGCCACACCTTCACGGTCACCTTATTCTACTCGTGAGAACTGAGTTGCTAAGTCTAGTCCTCACTCAGAGGGAGCAGAAGTATGCTACACTGCTTAAATGGAGAAATATAAAGGAATTTGTGGACATATTTAAAAATGACCATATTTAGGATATGATTTAATTAGAATTTGATAAAGATGAAGACTAATGGTAATATAAAGTGATACAGAGCTCTAAAGGTTTCTTGAAAACCAAACTAATGACTAAGATTTCAACAAAACAATTTCAAAAAGACGTAAAACACAGAAAAAAGTAATGGAGGGAGGACTTGTATGTAATTTAAAAAAGGCTTAAGAAACACATTAACCAATCACAGTATTTGGATTATGTTTCATCCTGATTCAAACAAACTACTAATAGAAGAAAAAGGTAACAATGATGATTTAAAGAACAGTCATGAACATGCTGACTGACTGGAAATTTGATGATCTAAAGGAATGATTGTTGATTTTGGGAGCTGTGATGATGGCATTGAAGTTGTGTTGGTAAGGATGAGAATCATATTAAAGTATTAACAGATGAAATGATGTGATGTCTGAGATTTTATTCAGAGTAATCCAGTGGGTTGAGGTATAGAGGTAATAAGATTGGTTTGAGGTGGTAATTTTTGAAGCTGGATGATGGGTACGTAGGGGTTTCTTACAGAAGTCTTTCCTTTTATGTTTTTGAAATTTTCTGTAATGAAGAGTAATAAAAAGATGAAGTTTTTTATGTTCCTGAGTCTTCAGAAACTGAATGCTGTGATATCTCCAAGGATGGAAGAACTTCTGTGATATTCCCTGCAGTATGTCACCTCCTAATTGACAGTGGTAACAATAAAATAAATGTAAGCTCATTCCCTTTATTTGGAGTAAAGGAAAAAGTCCCATTATAAAGCTATGCCAATAAACACTGGGGAGAGTTCAAGCTTGTTGCACGACTGATAGTTGTTCCTGGACCTTGTCCGAACTTATTAAAGAATCCAAGGACTTGTTCAGTACTCAAATGGACGATTTCCTTAAACAGTCTCTCAGACTGTAGGAGGGGACCTTGCTCAATATTGAACCCCCACTTCAGCCTCACCAGCTCTCTCCCAGGTTTATCTCATGTGCCTTCCTGTACATTGTCATGACACAACACAGTCTTTCATCTCTTGGTCCACAGAAAGGCTCCAGTAAACGTTTGCTTAATATAGATATGTTTAGAGTTTTACCTGGAGAAAATAAGTGTTAATAATGTCTAAATCCTTGTCTGTGGATTGTTACATGAATGCTTATATTATAGGAGGTACCCTTCTCTCTTGGAATAATGGCATTTGCCTTTGTAAGCCCTGGACATTTTGCAGAATATTTTCCATTCCTTATGATATTTGGTCTGCCCAGCAAGTCTATGAGGTAGGTGAAGGTTTTGATCCTGACTTTATGACGTGGGGAAAAAAGGCAGTGAAAGAAAGTTGAACAAAAGGAACTCACTTCAAGGGGCTCAGTGCTCAATTCATGACACCTTGGGGATGGGATGAGAACTAAAAATTTCAACCAATCACGGATTTTATCTTGTTATACGTGACACAACTTAAAAAATGAAAGTTAAATTGAAATTGCATACAGAAAAGTACAAAGATCAAAAGTGCACAGTCTAGTGATGATCCCAAAGCAACATCAATTTACTTAAGTGCCGTTGACATTAAATAGAACATTTCTAGCACCACAAAGCCCCTTGTACTTACACTCTGCCATCTTCCTCCTCACCAGAGGGAGAGGTTCTCAACTTAATGCCAGAGATCCGTTCTGCCTGTGTTTGAACTGTGTATAAATGATACAGTATATTTTTTTCACTCAGTATTATGCCTGAGATTCATCTATGCAGTTGTGTGACTATAGCTTGCTCATTTATATTATACCACCAATGATTACGGCATCATATGAATATACCAGAATTCATTATTTATTCTGCTCTTGCCCGATATTTGGATTTTTCCCCATTTTTGGCTCTTTTTATCCCAGCTCAATTAATGTATAATTGACAAATAAAAAATGTATTACAGATATTTTAATATATGTACACATCGTAAACTGATTCTCACAATCAAACTAATTAACATATCTCTCATCTCACATGGTTGCCAATTTTTTTTTGGTTTGTGATGAGAATGTTGAATATCTCTCTTGGCAAATTACCGGTATACAGTACGGTATTACTTATGACAGTCACTATGCTCTTCGTTAGACCTCTGTAACTTACTCATCTTGCATAACTAACATTTTGTACCCTTTGCCCATTTTTTGGCTCTTAATACTGCTGTATAGGTTTGTATATGTGAAAATTCTAGAAGAAGGCCCGGCATGTTGGCTCATGTAATTCCAGCACTTTGGGAGGCCGAGGTGGGCGGATCATGAGGTCAAGAGATCAAGACCATCCTGGCTAACATGGTGAAACCCCATGTCTACTAAAAATACAAAAATTAGCTGGTCATGGTGGCATGTGCCTGTAATCCCAGCTACTCAGGAGACTGAGGCAGGAGAATCACTTGAACCAGGGAGGCAGAGGTTGCAGTGAGCAGAGATTGTGCCACTGCACTCCAGCCTGGTGACAGAGCGAGACTTTGTCTTAAAAAAAAAAAAATTCTAGAAGAAGACCTTTTATGAAATTGTCACCAAGCCAAACTAGATAAAGTAGTGTGGTAGTTAGAGAAGGACTTCCTAATCCACGAAAACCATGTCAAGTTTGATTGTATCATTAGCTGTTGGTCAGACCTATTTTGTTGTTTGAGAAAAGCAGACACGTGGGGAAAATGGTGAGGCGAGGTAGTGTGTTGAGGAGCTGGAAGCAAGCAGCTCTTAATTTTTCCTCCTGAGACCTACTTCAGAAGAAGAGTGGACCATGACATGGAGGTGGGAGAGACAAGGACAGAATAGAGGAGGTCACTGCCTCACACTCTCTGTTCACACTGCTGGATCTGGTGGAAGCTCAAAAGTTTGCATCTAAAAAGGGGAGGTGTTGGCATAGAGTTTGCTCCCTAATACAATTGCAAGAAATCAGGTAGTGTTTTGGTTCTATGTAATAATAATAGTTAATATTACCTGACTGTTTATTCTGTGCCAGACAGAATTCTGAGTACTTTATGAGTGTTGTCTCATTTAATCTTCTCAAAACCGTGTGAGATAGATACTGTTATCATTCCCATTTTACAGGAAGAGGCAACTCAGGTGCAGAGGGTTAAAGTAATTTGCCTGAGTTCACTTAGTTTGTTAAGTGTAGTGTCAGGATTCAAATGAAGGCAGTCTGTAAAGTTAACCTCTAAACTATATTGCCTTTAAAATTTTTTCAGATAAAAATGTTAACATTTGAATGTGCTTTGTATTCCATAGACATTGCACGAATCCCTCCACAGGTGCTTCTGGGTTGCACAAAGTCCTCTTTCCTTGTTTCCCTTGGCATAGTAATTTGTTTTATGTTTGAGCCCAGTGTAGACTAACTTTGAAGACTATGTTTTTATAGTACCTGTCTGCCACAGTGTTGCCTGGGATCAGAATAAAGAACCTAAATGATATGAGTGTTATATGAGGGAGGTGAGAAGTATACCTCAATTTATAGAAAATACATAGTAGGTAGGAAATAAAATGCAAAGTTCAATAACTTATATGGTAAATGCGCTAAGGGCTAGTGTGTCTTCATTGAGGTTCTCAAGGTTTTAACCTATTTATCTATTCCTCAAAAGTAATAGAGTGGATCTAGCAGAAATTGCTGATCCTATAGTCTCAGAGGCAAGAAATTCTAAAGTGGAAAGCATGTGTACTTAAGCATTATTGGAGAAACGAAACCTTAGATTTGCTAATCCAGGAAAAAGTATCTGTCATTTTTCAGGACTGCTGTTTTGGACAGGATGTTTACGTGTGTATGCACCATCGCAAGAAGAACCAGAAGGACCAGGTGGAATTAAGTAGTGTACTGGAGAATGTGTTTGTAACCATTGTAGTTAGGTAGACTTTCCCATGAGTAGGGTGGAGAGGCACTGACTGTCCCCTGTATCCCAGGAGACCAATTCAAAACATCACTGATTAGAATTAGCAAAATTTTACTTAATCTTCCCAGTCACCTTCCCAGGCTTGTAAGTAGTTCAGTTATGGCATCCGTTCTTTATGGTACTTCTAGCAAATGATGGGACCCACTTCTTTTATATCTGTGGATGTCATAAGGGTATTTCATTGATCAGAGCATATTTAATTCTCTGCGTCTTATGTTCTTGACCTTGCAGTGTTGAATCTTCTTGCTCCTTGCACTTAGAATGCCTGTGATAGACATAAGGCATATTAACAAAGAAAAGGGTGCAGCAAAGCCCAGGCCGCCAGTCCCTTGGGAAAATTACTGGAACTAGTACTATAAATCCAGTTTATGGGCTTGAAATTTCCTAGTACTCATGAATATTAATTAAATATTGATATGAATCTTGACAGAAGTTTGGCTCAAATGCTGGTAGAAAGCAAACAGGGACATTCAGACAAACTTTAATTATTTTTCACTTGGATGTCATACAGTTCTAGAGTAGTGTGAGTAATGGAGTTGGTTCTCACCAAAACACAGAAGAAACGTTTAATCAATTTATCCTGAGCACCTGCTCCTTTGAAAGTTATTATTTGGCTGGGTGTGGTGGCTCACGTGTGTAATCCCAATACTTTGGGAGGCCAAGCCAGGCAGATCACCTGAGGTCAGGAGTTCAAGACCAGCCTGGCCAACATGGTGAAACCCCGTCTCTACTAAAAATACAAAAATTAGTTGGGCATGGTAGTGTGCGCTCGTAATCCCAGCTACTCTGGAAGCAGAGGCAGGAGAATTGCTTGAACCCAGGAGGTGGAGGTTGCGGTGAACAGAGATCGTGCCATTGCACTTCAGCATGGGCGACAGCGTGAGACTCTATCTCAAAAACCAAAAACAAACAAACAAACAAAAAGTTATTATTTGAGCATAATGAAAAAAACAAAAATTAGGTACAACTTCCCTCGGTAACTTTCCAGAATTTTCAACCAATATAAACCATGAAGTTTTATAACTGCAAGTGTCCGTCTGAACGCCTGGCTCGTAGTCACTCAGCAGGGCTGTAGCAGGGCCGTGCCTGGGACCCAGGCTTCCTGACCTTTTGTTCCATGTCCTTCTCCTTGCATCGTTTACATGTCATTGTCTGACTCCGCTTAAGAAAATAATGGAAAAATACTTTGCACAGTATTTTTGAAGCCCAAAATTCAAAGAAAAGGCATAAAGGAGTGAAAAATTTTAGTTGTTTTATGAATCCTCAAGTAAATCACTGTTGTTTGACCAGAAATTCTTTATTTTCAAAACAATAAAGATTCACCCAAAACTTCTGTTTCATGGAGGAAATGTGACAACCTATTCATTATAGTCAGTTTTTTTTTTTTTTTTAATTTTTTATTGGATTTTAGGTTTTGGGGTACATGAGCAGAGCATGCAAGACAGTTGTGTAGGAACACACATGGCAGTGTGCTTTTCTTTCCTTCTCCCCTTCACCCACATTTGGCATTTCTCCCCAGGCTATCCCTCCCCACCTCCCCCTCCCACTGGCCCTCCCCTTTTCCCCCCAATAGACCCCAGTGTTTAGTACTCCCCTTTCTGTGTCCATGTGTTCTCATTTTTCATCACCCGCCTATGAGTGAGAATATGCGGTGTTTCATTTTCTGTTCTTGTGTCAGTTTGCTGAGGATGACGTTCTCCAGATTCATCCATGTTCCTACAAACGACACAAACTCATCATTTCTGATTGCTGCATAATATTCCATGGTGTATATGTGCCACATTTTTCCAATCCAGTCTATTATCAATGGGCATTTTGGTTGATTCCAGGTCTTTGCTATTGTAAACAGTGCTGCAATGAACATTCGTGTGCATGTGTCCTTATGGTAGAACGATTTATAGTCTTTTGGATATATACCCAGTAATGGGATTGCTGGGTCAAATGGAATTTCTATTTCTAAGGCCTTGAGGAATCGCCACACTGTCAGTTTTACCAATGTAGAGAACTGTTCCCAAATCTTTAGAATTAGCTTGACTCCACCATAGACACAGAATTTATTTTTAAAAAACTCTCCTTTTAGGGCTTTCTTGACATGGGCATGACTTTTATTGCTTTCAAAGCACTCACTGCCTTTTGTTTCTTTGCCTGATGTTGATGTTTTGCCAAGTGCTGGTATTTGGAGATTTGATGGACAGAATTCGAAGTGAGGCATCATTCTTCCTTAATTTGTTCAAAGCCTCTTTATGCAGCAGCTAATCCTTCCTAATTCTATTTCTAGGAAGGATGTTCTTAACTCAGACAGGAAGATGACATAGACATTTTGAGATTAGGATGCACTTTATTCTGAGAAAAGAAATGTGAAACGCAACACTCTCCAATTCCCATTCCTCATTTCCTGGGCACAAACAACCATTTTCTCCTGCCCATTTGTGAAGCTCTTTTCTCTCTTCCTGTCCCTCTTTCATTCCTGTGGCTCCTATTTATCTTCTGCCTTAATGAAGCTTTTTTGAAGGAGTTTTAAAAAATTCCAAAAAGTCCCATTTCTGTGTAATGAGGTAGGCATTTCACACCTTCATTGCTTTAACGTCTTGAAAGGTGACCTGTGAGTCTAAACAGTTGGAAAATTTAGTGTGCATATTTGAAATACTTTACATCAAGTTGAAACACTTCGTAGTCTCCTTGATTAATTTCTTTGTGGCCTTGTTGTTTTGTCTTAATTTAATCTAGTGATTTTTATGTGAAAGTAAATATGTTAGTCTGTGACATTAAGTTTATTAGATTATTTCTCTTTAATATTTTAAGCAGACTAAATGTGGTTTCTGTCAAATAAGCCTTTGACAAATCAAACAAATTGCCTGTGGAGTCCCAGGGGCTTTAGTGGCTTTAGGAAGTGTGATCTTATCACCTTATGAAATAATTTTGTGTTTCTTAAGACTTTTTTTTTCAGTGAGGTTGAACATTTTCCACATTTTTGTAAGTCATTCATATTTTTTATGTGAATAATTTATTAACATCTTCACACCCTTTTCTGTTACATGTGCTTACAATTTTTAAAATTTCTGAGAGTTCTTTTCATATTAAAGATTCTTTTGGTCAAACATTTAAGAATTCTCCAAGGGAAAGTACTTTTATGCAAAGAATATTATTAGTACTCTGAATTTGTTTTTATCCTCAAATTTGGAAGAAATTTCTTAAATTGGATTGTAAAAAATCCCCCCTTGTCCATGAGGACAAGAATACAATCTGTTACTCATTGACTGGGTAATTTATTTCAGAATTCCTTGGTCTTCTGAGAGGCTTATTGACTTACAGAGACATAAATCTTAATGTACTACTGAACCATCTATAATTTTCCAAGCCTAAATAGTTCTCTGTGCATTTCTAACTGGTTGCCTTATCTCTGGTTCACCATAGTGAAGATAGAATCTCAATCTTCCTCGCTCCTGAAACACCAGTTTTCAATAGTTGATTCATCCCATCAGCAGATGTTTACTGAGTGCCATCCACATACCAGCTATTGTTTTAGGTACTCCAGTTGGAGGGATCAGGCTAATGTGTCTGAAAAATAGTGACCAACATAGCGTAGTACCTAAAAATTGGCTAAACTATGTGGTGCTTAGTATAAATTCTAATGGTGAATAAGGAAGGAGGGGGGGAGATTGGCAGAGGCTGGAGAACTGGACTAAAGGAACACTGACCAGAGTTAGAAGGACTTGGAAAAGTGAAGGAGAGTCTGGCCTTTAAATAAAGAACAGGTGGATGATAGGGTGGGACTGATTCTCCTGTTGGGGAATTGATATCTTTGCAGGGATTGAAGAATAGCAGGAAATGAGATTGGGTGGGCAGGTCCAATTATGGAAAGCCTTGACAGTCAGACAGAGGAGCTCTGTGGGGGACTCTGAGGAATAAAAAGACGGCTCTGATAGTCGCTGAAGAAGTGTCAGGGTCACTCCTGGAAAGCCAGGTCAGGTGGGTGCTAAGAGGGTGTGAGGGAATGCCTGGGAGGCTGGCTGATGAGCAGATTAGAGAGTCCCCTGTCTTGCACAGGGGCTTGAGAGGAGAGGGAATCTAATTCCCCTTAAAACAGAAAGGATTGACACTACCAGTCAAGAAAACAATTCCTTTGGATTCAGGTTAAGGAATTATGTGTAGCCTAATGTTGATCTATCTCTCTATCTATGTTGAGTGGTATGGTATGCAATCTTACCCTCTTTAGGAACAGAAAAGTAGGGGATGTCTTTGAAGCCTTTCTGTTTCTTATTCCACTCTATCCCTAGACTCAAATTCATCACCCATAATCAAAACCAGATTTGATGTCCTTCTGTGTTGCATGAAACTAACACATCATGCTCTGTATAGTAATCAAGGTCTTTTTTTCCTGTTTCAAATGTTCAACAGGTAGTTTTCTACCTTTCTTTATCTTTGTTGGCTTGACAGCTTTGCCATAACTACTTTTTGTTATCTCTACCCTTATCAATATTAACCTCTGTGTATCTTCTCTGTGTTTTTTCTTGCTGCACTAGGAGTGATCTACTCACCTATATTTCTCCTCGTTTAGGGGACAGCAGTCCTACATCTCTGATTATCCTATATTGGTGAACTGGAAAGGAACTGGGTAATCACACATAGGTATATAATAACCAGCGGGTTGTTGGGCTCTAAATGTCTTCCTAGTTGGACTGCATTCTCATTAGTTATTAAGATAATATAAAATAAGTAACAGTCTGACACAAAAATTGCATATTTATGTGATACTATTAATAAGTAAAGCAATTTTTGTTTCAGATTTATATTTGTTTATAGGTATTAAGGTCTAAAGTTGCTAGGAAAGTTTTTATGATTTGCTTTGTGAAGTCTAGTAACATGCTACTTAGTAAAAATAATAGTATTGCCTTTCACAGAATCAGAAATGCTTTGCATTCCTAGTGAGGAAATGCTATGCTTACTTTAAAACACTTACATATTCATATCAGCTTTATGTTCACATTAATTTAAGATGTTCACAAAAAACAAGGATTTGATCAAGCTCAGCTTTATGCTCAAATTAATTTAGGATTTTCATAAAAAACGAAGATTTGATCAAGCTCCATTAGGAAGTCTTTGACAAGAAACCAAAAGAAATGATTGGGACTTTCAATTTCATATACATTTATTGAATATTTACTGTGTGCCAGGCACTGTGCTAGCAGCCAAACTACTTTTAGTTTCAATGAATAATTGATAACTGGAATATATTTTTTCCTTCTTTTACTATCCTTTCTGGTGTAAGTGTTTTTAAAAATATTTTTAGTAGAGAGCTATATTTTTATAGGACAAAATGTGTAATGCTGTTCCCTCTATTAAGTCAGTATTTTATCTGTTCAGTCAAAGCCCAGTTCTGGTGTTAATGGGCCTGGATTTCGTTGATTAAAGGATTAACTTACTGTATTGTTACCTATGTGCAACAGGCACCCTTCTGGGTTGCAGACATAGCACGTGGGAAAATCTAACTAAACTTGAACCTTAGGAGTACAAACCTCTTCTAGGTGTTTGTTCTCAGGTGTGAACAATCCAATGCAAGCGGCAAAGACATCAGAAACACTGAGCAATAATAGTGCATGAAATAATAGCTCCTATAGAATTTTAGAAGAAAGGGTTAAGCTGATTATGACGGGTTGGGGGGGAACAAGGGGTTTTTAAATGTGAGTGATATTCCACAGGAACAGCAATCTGCAAGCTAACTGGCTGCAGCTGGATGGACTTTCTTTTGTATGGAGACGCTGCCTCTAGTGTTTAGGAAAAAATGCACACTAGAAAATAGTGCAACATTATGGTGCCATCTGTCTTGAACATGAATTATTTTTTATTGTCTGCTATAGAGTAGTTTCCAGACAACAAAAAAACTTCAGCTAGCTTTGGTGCTATTTTGCATATGGACAGTTTCAGCAGGCAGAAGCCTTTAAAGTTGTTTCAGAGGGCCTCAGGAGTTATCAAGGTGATGTGATGAGACTGTTTGCCATAAGCCTCTCCATAGGCTGAGGCCCTAACCCCCTTCCCGGCTCCCCGGGGGCGGGAGAGCAGCTGGAGTCATCCTTGCATCATTCATCCTCCTAATTGGGTTTGCGATTGGCTATTAGGACATCTTTCTCTCAGATGGGAGTTTATTCTTTAATTCAAAGTTTCTCTTTCTCCTTAACAGTGTTGTGCATTGTTTTTGAGGGAATGATGTCATGGATACACAAATCTACAGAGTTAGAAGAATGAGACAAGACTTGAAGGATTGTTGCTCTAAAAAAAAAAGCCTGAAATGCATTCATTTCTCAGACTTCTTTAGAATAAATTCAAATGAGAAAGAATACTGAAAACATTTTGAGAACCCACGAAAACACGTCTGTATTAATATAATTAAGGTATTTAAGTTTAAATGTTTAAAGCTGATCTTTGAGGCGTTTTAGCTGGATTTTTAACATTTTATAGTATGAATGTATATAAACTGTTTATAAACTAGCTGAAGGCAGTTAAGCTATTAATGTTTGGATATGAAAATCTATAAGGATCAGAAAATGGGTTTTGTATTCCATATCATCTAGAATGATGACAGGCCTGGAAGCATAGGACAGAGCTGGCACATTTTCAAAGGAATTCTTCCCTGGTCTGGATACTATAATGAACACAATGGCATTTGGTGGATTTATTATATACAGTACACAACATGTATAACCATTTGGAAGTTGGGTTTGCTTTCTGGTTAGAGGTGCACTGGTTATAGCTGATTATGTATAGGGTTTGAAATAGCATCTGGTTAAAAATTTGGGGGGCTGACATTTCCTCTCAAAAGAAAGACTGTTGTGAAAATGAATAAATATACAATATGGAACATCCGTGCCAATCAATTAGTAGAAGGGTTTAAGTAAAAAAAAAAATGTGGACACAATTTGAACATTTACGATTATGCCAGTGGGCAGCAGGTGGCAAGCTTTGCTTTTCAATGTTCTTCAGTCTTACTTTTATACCTCGGAATGCCAAAATTTGAAGAGGTTGGTTTGAGTCCACTGGAATATGTCATTTCTTGGCAGTACAACCTCAAACCACCTCCTTTGCTCATTGTGCATAATTGCCTTTCTTTGGATGCCGTAGCCGACCCTTGGTTCCCCTTGTTGCCGAAGGATAGGAATTAATTCATATGAGCAATGCTCTGTTCTCTTGTGATTTTAGCAACACGTTGCTAATGGAGAAAATAAATGAGAAACAAATGAGTTTCTTAAGGCAGTCCTTGTATTATTTATAAGACGTTTTGTTGTGTAGTTGTACTTAGTTCTAAACGACACATATATTGCTTGTAACTTAAAAAATTACTTCTAACTGGCTATAGACCTTGATATGAAGATGAGAAGTAAGCAAAACTGCATCTTTTGAAAAATTAGAGAAGAATAACACATTTTGAGACCAGAATGGAAGACCATTATCTTTCCATAGGATAAACTGTATTTAGTCAGGATTTGAATTTTAAATCTGGAAGAGAGGCTGAACTTGAAATGGGAGTGATAGTGAGGTGGACACCAAATTATTTTATAGTCTGCTGCATTTGTTCATACTATTTTTGTTTTCTGAGATAGCATCTCACTCTGTTGCCCAGGCTGGAGTGCAGTGGCATGATCTTGGCTCACTGCAACCTCCACCTCTTGGGTTTAAGTGATTCTCCTGCCTCAGCCTCCCAAGTAGCTGGGACTACAGGCGCATGCTACCACACCTGGCCAATTTTTGTATTTTTACTAGAGGCAGGGTTTCACCATGTTGGCCAGACTGGTTTCAAACTCCTTACTTCAGATGATCTGCCTACCTTGGCCTCCCTAAGTGCTGGAATTACAGGCATGAGCCACTGTGCCCGGCCTTTGTTCATACTTTCTATATAAAAACTTCTTTTTGGGTTGTTTTATGCATTGTGAGAAATTTGGAAGAATTGAGATGAAAAGACATATCAATCACTGTAAACATTTCATAGTCTATAAATACTTAACACCTGCTCTGTACTCAATTTTTTCTAGGCTTTTTGTTAGAATTGAGTTCACATAGAGTATAATTCCATGTTCATGGCTATACATTCTCAACTTTTTTTCTGTTCAGCATTTTTTTTTTAGAAAAGAGATAGTTCATAACAATTATAATTTACAACACACATATTTTAAATGATAGTAATAAAAAACCCAAACTCTTGTACCCACCACCTGGCTGAAGAAATAAAAACACTGTCATTATCTTAGAGGCTCCTACACGGTCCTTCTTAATTCCTTTACTCCCTTTTCCCAGAAAATAATCAGTTATTTCCTGCTTTGCTTTTTAGTGTTACCACGTTTTTAGGTATTTCTGGATACTGTGCTGTTTAGTTTTTGACTTTTAAACAAATACATTGTTTGTATTCTTCTGAGACTTGCTTTTATTGCTCAAGGTGTTTTTGACACTCGTCTGTAACAGTGGCTCTATCACCGGTGGAGGGCTTGCTAAGTAAAATACAGCTTCTTGGGCTCCATCTCAGAGTTTCTGATTTGGTGGGCCTGGGGAGGGGTGGAGAGTTTGTAGCTAATAGACTCGCAGGTGATGCCAATTCTGAATGCTGCTGGACGGAACCACACTTTGAGAACCTCTGATTACAGCTGGGGATTCTTTTACTTTTTATCCCATTATATCAATATACCACAATTTATCATTTCTGCTGATAATGAACACTGGGTTGTTTCTAGTGTTTTGGTGTTACAACAATGTTGTGATAAACGTTTTTTAAATTTGAGACCAAGTCTCACTTTGTCGCCCAGGCTAGTGTGCAGTGTGGCAATCTTGGCGCAGTGCAACCTCCACCTCCCAGGTTCAAGCAATTCTCCTGCACGAGCCTTCCAAGTAGCTAGGATTACAGGTGTGCACCACCATACGGCTGAGTTTTGTATTTTTAGTAGAGATAGAATTTCACCATGTTGGCCAGGCTGGCCTCAAACTCCTGACCTCAGGTGATTTGCCCACCTCATCCTCCAAAAGTGCTGGGATTACAGGTGTGAGACAGCATGCCCGGTCTCATGATGAGCATTTTTGTACAAGTCTTCTGTTGCATACTTAAAAATTTTTTTTTAAGAATGTAATCGAAATGCTTCCCTCAGATTAAGGGTGTTATTTCATGAAACTTTTGTTTTCAGAACACACTCTGCTATGTAAAATGCCTTTCTTACAACGAACTCTAGTCAAAAAAAGCTTAACAGCCTCTTGTCCAGAGTAGTTACATGGATCATGCTTGCTTTATAAAATGATGATCCTTTTCTATCTCATTGTTATATTTTTCTGTATTTTCTTCTAAAAGCTTTTCCTTTCACATTTCCTGTAATGTACCTGGAAATGATTTTTGAGTATTTGTGATTTTTTTTTCCATATGGCTAACTTACTGTCTTAGCGCTATTCGTTGACTAATTCTCCCTGATATGCCTCATCAAAAAAAAAACTACAAAAACTACCATATCATATTTGTCTCATTCAAGTTTCTAAATATATGTAAGTCTGTTTCTCCATTCTCTATCCCATTGTGTTTGTTTTTTTGAGTAGCCTTAAGTTAGTGCCATGCTAGTGAAAGTGCTGTAATTGTGTAGTAAGTCTTGGAAGGTATAATATTCCTCTGTGTCTCTTGTGCTGGGTCCTGGCTGATTTCTTCTAGTTTACTAATTCTCTATTTAGTTCTGTTAAACCCACTGTCATCTTTTCAAGTGCTATTTTTTAATATCGGTAAGTTCTATTTGACTCTTTTTTCAAATTTCCTTAGTGTATGTTGTCTTATTACTTAGTCATATTTTTGACATCTTTATACATATTAAATACATGTTATATATCTTATAGTTGCTGTCTAATCTGCAGTTATTGCTGGACTGATTTGGCACTTTTATTTTCCTCTGATTTTGGCATGTTTCCTTGTTCATTTTGTGATTTCTGATTGTAAGTATTCACTGGAATTTTATTTCTAAAATTCCTTAAGATACAGTTTTAATTTTATTTATTTTTTTGAGATAAGGCCTCACTCTGTCACCCTGGCTGAAGTACTGTGGCATGATCATAGCTCACTGCAGCCTTGACCTGCTGGGCTTAAACAATCCTCCCACCTCAGCCACCCAAGTAGCTGGAACTATGGGTGTGCGCCAGCATACCTAGCTAATTTTAAAAGTTTTTATAGAGATGAGGTCTCATTATGTTGCCTAGGTTGGTCTTGAACTCCTGAGCTCAAGCAGTTCCCCTGCCTTGGCCTCCCAAGGTGCTGAGATTTCAGGGCGTGAGCCTGGCCAAGATCCTATTTTAAGGAGGGTACCTACAGAGGAGGGCACTTGTGTCTGCTTTTCACAAGTTCCTTAGTGGGGTGCTCGCCCATTCAGGTCACTTTTAATTAAATGTTGGGATTGTTCTTGTTTTGATCACTCAGATATTTTTAAATTAAAATGCCAAACCAGCATAAAGGTGAACTTATTGTTAGGAATTCTTACCCGAGATTTATGTTGTTGCTTGTCTTCATGTTTACTCAAAGCCCAAACTGAGACAGATGTGACTCCTCACGTTCTTTCACGTTGCAGTGGTTTGGTTTTTTGGTTCTTTTGGTTTCCCTTGCAGAAAGTTTTAACATGAGGGTTTCTGATCTAATCTTTTACCGTATGCAGCACCAGGCTTTTTCCCCATGCCCCACGAAGCGTGTTAAAACCTGTCATCTAGGCATCCAGAAATGGCAGATGCCCCTCCAGGGAAAATTCCTGTTCTGGAGCCAACTCATTTCCCTGGATTCATGCTCCCTGGTTGTCCCTGGCCTCTGAGGATTTCTCTTGCTTTCTTGCCAGCTCAGGTGTATTTTATATTTTGTCCAGCAATCTTTGTTGTTTTATGCTGGCACATTTTCTCTGGACATCTAATCCTCTGTTTTGCCACAAGTAGGGATCCTAGTTAATATATTTTAAAGAGTTTGAGTTCTGAGAATTAGAAAATATTTGGAAGCTAGATCATAAAGTTTCTCATGCTTCAGGGGACCCATAGCACTGTTGAATGACAATACTCTTGAGTCTTTGGAAAGATTCATGCGTTCTTTTCCTTGCCATTTATGACATGAGAAGTCTTAGGAAAACTGTCTCTCTTTTTTTTTTTTTTTTTTTTTGCCAGAGCCTCATCTAACCAGTCGCCAGTGAGCCTGGGAGATCTGTGGGATCCTCTGGGGCTGCTTCTCCCATGCCTGCGTCTGCCCGGGACCCCTGTGCTCAGGGCTCTGCCTCCAGTTCCTGCCCTTGGTCTTTTTGTCTCCAGCCTAGTCCTGAAGTCTCATCTCCTGATTCTTCATTTTGCTTAACAGTTTCATTTGGGCGGTCTCCAGCTCTCACAAACATGTACTTGTGGAGTACTGATTAGTGTGTTCAGAAGTTACATTGGGCTTTGAGTGTTATAATCCCACTCTTTGAGGGTTTGATGAGAGAAGATTGAAGTTCTGTTCATTAACATTCTGGGAAGAGGAAAGAGATAGTAATTTAGGGGTAGGAAAGGGGCAAATGCATACTTGTTGCTTTTACTCCAGTGGCATCTGACAGGAAAAAAGCACACAAACAAACCAACCCATACTTGTTCTTACAAAGGAGTTGTTAGAGAGAGAAGCCTCACCTGTATGTATTTTTTAAACTATAAATACTCCTGAATGAAATTTTGGTAGCTTTGGGAGCTGTAAGGGGAAACAGTATTGTATCCACTTAGAGTATGCTGCTTACCTCTTGTACTAACTACATTTAACATCTTCAATTCTTTACACTCATGCCTTGCAGTGGCCACCTGTAACTTGGTAACCTGCAGAGCATTGCCAAATATATCGAGAGACCAAGTGAAATATCTTTTCTAACCAAAATTAAAATCAGCTGCATTTTTGGCTGGCCAGTTCTAATTCCAGAATTGTCCAAATCATTGAGAAATTATATGTTGTGTTTGTGGGGGGGGGTGCACAATAATATAATCATAGGCAATTAAATTAAATTGAGGGAGTGAATGAAATTTAACACTTTTTTTTTACCCTGTATTTCTTTTTCAGGGCTCTGAGTTGGAATTTGGTAACCATCGGTTTATTATAGCAGGGTCAGTACTGGAGTGATAATGGGTTCGGAAAGGCAGGTTCTGGGCAAGAGAAAGCTGAAAGTTGGTTAAAGTTGAGGTTTTAGATGACGAAGCTTGGTTTTGCGTGTGGTTTAGATTGGTACTGCACCAAGATGAAGAAGGTGAGTGGGTATAAAATCTTGGGAGTGCAGGGGAGGAATCAGGGAGCGGCCAGAAAAGAGAGAGAGAATGGGACAGGTTTTGGATTCTGGGAGTGGTTGCTGAAGGCTGGATAAAGCAGGGCACAGAGGCCCATAGAGATCTCATTCCTTGGCATGGAAGAAAAATGAGCAAGGGTTACTTGAAGGGTAAACATTGGGTTTGAGATCGTGGGTCCTGATTATAGGAGGCGGTAATCAGTAGTTAGCGAGAGCCTGAAGGCAGGAAAGAGCTGCAGAGAGAATTCACAGGGCATCCAAGGATGAGTGTGGACCCAGATGCTTGGAGCAGTGGGTATCAGAAACTCAAGCTCCTGAGTACTGTCTGCCAACACACATGATGATTAGAGACTCCTCCCTGTGGTGAAGGAGCTCACAGGTCAGTGGAAGACATACCTGCATTCTGTGCATATGTGTACATGCATGGAATAATAATATTTCTTTGTAATAAAGGTAACAAGAGAAGCTTTGCATCAGTAGTCTGGGAGTTCCAGGAAAAGTGATGTACCTTTTCCTGCTCCATGGAAGCTAAACTCATTTCAAAGCCCTTGGTAATACACGTCCATCTACTGCCTGCTTAGCCATGTATATCGCTGCTCTCCAATCCACACCTTGCTGTTCCCTCTTCATGCTCCTTTTCTGCTCCACACTTTGTGTTCCTGCCTGTAAAATTCTCCCCTGAAATGTCATGTCAGGTATTTTGCATGCATGATTTGTAACAGAGGAGACATTCAAATGATTGAGGTATTTACTGGACAGCACAGGCATAGAGCAGTCGGAACAGAGTCGGCTGCAGTGCTGGGTCACCTGCTTTTCTGGAGGTTATTCCCTTCGTGCTTGTGCTGGGAGGGCAGGGAGGTCTGAGGAAGGTTTGGTGAGATGGTCCTGACACCTGAGGGACTCAGGATAGCAGCCTTTTACCATTTGCTGTGCAAGAGGTTCGACAGTTTTACAGTGGTCACACTGTGCTGGTACCTACGAGTGGATTGGCAGACCGCCTTGCAACCACCCCACCCTTAATATCTTCCTTTTATAGATCTGGAAAATTAGTTTCAGAGAAGTCAAGTAACCTGTCAAAAGCACAGCTAGTAAGTGAGAATTAGACTTTGAACACAAGTCTGTCTGACCTCAAATAATGATGGAGAGGTCTTTACCACCATACCACGTCTCACATCGAGTAGTCTTGTATTGCTCACTGTTTTGTCTGGGTCAGACCTCTTTTTTTTTTCTAGCTAGATGGCTATCTAAAAATACAGATTCTGTCTTTTCTGTATTCCCAGTGCCTAATCTGGAATGGAGCACAAGATAATATCATTCATTCCTTTATTTATTCTGCAAATTCTTAGTGAACACCTACTATGTGCCAAGCTTTGTTTCAGGGCATACACAGATAAATAAGGCAGGATAGTCACCCTTAAAGAACCCGCAGTTTACTGGAAGTCTCAGTCTCTCCCTCTGTCTCTCTCCTGCTCACACACATATATAATTATAATTATAAAGATATGTACCAGATGCATCTAGCTGCATTCATTTGAAGAGGTGAGGTAGCTGAGGGGGATATGGTATCTCCTTTACAGGATACTACCAAACTATTGGCTACAGTGACTATACCATTTTGTTTTCTTACCAGCAGTGTATGAGAGAGTTCCAGTTGCTCCACATTCTCACCAGCTCTTGGTATTGTCAGTTTTTTCTTTGTGCCATTCTAATAGGTGTATAGCGGTAGCTCACTGTGGTTTTAGTGTGGATTTTTCTGGTGATCAATCTTTTCACATGTTTTTTAGTGTTGTTGTAGATGCATGCTTGCCATCCATAGATCTTTAGTAAAGTGGACTTTTAGCCCATGTTTTTAATTGGTCTGTTTATTTTCTTATTTGTTGATATGACTGACTTTTAACAGAACTTTCAGGAATTTATTAATTAGGTTTCCAGTGCAGTTGATATAAACAGTTTATAAAATACTTCAAAGAAGATGCTCTAGCAGTGGTTGCCAGGCACAACTAAAATGGACTTTGATCCTGACTCGGGCAAGAGTGGTGAGGATGAGGTTTTTTAGTGTGCTTTTCCTCAATGTGGTTTCGAAACAGGAGGACAGAGCAAAGGGAGAGAAATGAGAGCCAAAAAGCTCAGCAGGGACTTTGATCTTTGGTCTAAAAGGGAAAACAGGGATTCTTTTGGTTGCCAGCAGAAGCTGGAAGGATTAGACATATAAAGGGATGGTTTACTCTGATGAGAAAAGCAATTGGACAACAACAACAAGAAGCACAGCAAGGCTCTTAAAAATGCCAATCCTTTTCAGCCCAAAATTGGATGAGGCCAGACCAGTGGGAGGTTTCTACCACTGAAGATGAGGTCAGATTATTTTGTCATCCTCGACTGATCTAAGCAGTTACTGAATGCTTTTAGGAAAGGTAAGAATGCCTTGATCTGTGCCTAGATATTTACAATAGGCTGTAATTTTTGATGTTTATGTTGTTATGCTAATAAATTGGTTTTTCTTAAAAGAAAAAATATTTGGCTGATGATGTAAAAACTGTTCTGGGAAGGAGTCTGTAGAAAGCTAAAACACTTCCTGCCTCCTGTCTCCTGACTTGCAGGCCCTGTGCCATTGGGAAACAGCCAGGCCTATGGTTCAAGGCCTTCTGGACATCTGACTAACTGTACCCCAGCATTGTCCACAAAGCTTTGTGTACATGAATATTTTTATGGGAAATGGTTACATAGCTCCTCTCAGTCTCAGAGGCCTATAATCCCCAAACGGCTGTGAACCACTGTTCTAGAGGGTGAGCTTGGCAAATTCATTACAGTGATGGCACAGCAAATATTCCATGTCTCAGCTTGAAAACATTATGGCAGGAAGTCCTGCGTCAGATGAAATTAGGTATACATTAAAGTCATGGGATTGAGCCCAGAGCCTTTTCAACTCTTGTGTATAACAGCTTTGATTCTCTTCCTGACATAATGAATCTATAATAATTGGCCAAGGATTTTTTTTTTCTTATTAAAAGAACTACCTCAGATAATATGTTCCTGATTATGTAACTGTAATTATAAAAAAACCCCTATATTATTATGCTTAATAAAAATCAAAATTCATACTCTGGGTCTAATATATGTACCTCTCCATGCTGTATATTTGGAGAAGACGGGAGTGTAAGCTCTGATCTTTTTGAGAAGACGGGAACCACATGCACAGAGCATGAAATCCAGAGGAGAGTGGTGGAGGGAGAGAGCATTTCAGGGTAGGATGGGCCAATTTTAGCTGTGGATGGAAAGGTAGTATTTGATAGACCAAGAGGAGACGAAATCTGTAAGCAATTGCTCAGAGGAGGAGGAAATAGAAGAAGGAATTTGGCTGAGTGTGTTTTACATGGAGTATTCCTATCAGGATAATAGCCACAAGTGAGGTTGAGAATTCAACACAGGTGAAATGATATTTTGGAAAATTTATCTGGTGGTGGAGAACCAGGCGGTGCAGGACTAGGCATAGGGAATGGAAGAGACTAAAATGAGAAACAGTGTTTAAATAGTTAATGCAGTCACATAGCTATGAAGAAGGAGGGCGTAAGCACAAAGAAAGGGATAGCTGGGATAGCCCTTGTAGAGGGTGGAGAAGGCAGGCTGTGCCTTACGCAAGGAGATGGAGGCCGAGGGTCAGGTGATTCCACGGGCTCTTAGACTCTATATTCACAGTATAGATTTCTGCTCATTTTTTTTTCTTTAAGACTTTAAAAATATCCAAAAGAAGAGCATTTAGACCTTTTATGGAATACAGTTGTTAAGGAAAAGGTTTTTGTTTTTATTATACTTTAAGTTCTGGGATACATGTGCAGAACCTGCAGGTTTGTTACATAGGGATACATGTGCTATGGTGGTTTGCCACACCTATCAACCCGTCATCTACATTAGGTATTTCTCCTAATGCTGGCCATCCCCCAGCTCCTCATCCCCCAACAGGCCCCAGTGTGTGATGTCCCCCTCCCTGTGTCCATGTGTTCTCATTGTTCAACTCTCACTTATCAGTGAGAACATGCGGTGTTTGGTTTTCTGTGTTTGTTTGTGAGAATGATGATTTCCAGCTTCATCCATGTTCCTGCAAAGGACATGAACTCATCCTTTTTTATGGCTGCATAGCATTCAATGGTGTATATGTGCCACCTTTTCTTTATCCAGTCTGTCATTGATGGGCATTCGGGTTGGTTCCAAGTCTTTGCTGTTGTGAACAGTGCCACAGTAAACATACATCTGCATGTGTCTTTGTAATAGAACGATTTATAATCCTTTGGGTATATATCCAGTAATGGGATTGCTGGGTTAAATGGTATTTCTAGTTCTAGATCCTTGAGGACTAGCCACACTGTCTTCCATAATGGTTGAAATAATTTACACTCCCACCAAGAGTGTAAAAGCGTCCCTATTTTTCCACATCCTTTCCAGCATCTGTTGTTTCCTGACTTTCAAATGATTGCCATTCTAACTGTCATGAGATGGTATCTTATTGTGGTTTTGATTTGCATTTCTTTAATGACCAGTGATAATGAGCCTTTTTTTAATCTGTTTGTTGGCTGCATAAATGTCTTTTTTTGAGAAGAGTCTGTTCATATCTTTTGCCCACTTTTTGCTGGGGTTCTTTGTTTTTTTTCTTGTAAATTTGTTTAAGTTCTTTGTAGATTCTGGGTATTAGCCCTTTGTCAGATGGATAGATTGCAAAATTTTTCCTCCCATTCTGCAGCTTGCCTGTTCACTCTGATGATAGTTTCTTTTGCTGTGCAGAAGCTCTTTAGTTTAATTAGATGCCATTTGTCAATTTTGGCTTTTGTTGCCATTGCTTTGGTGTTTTAGTCATGAAGTCTTTGCCAATGCCTATGTCCTGAATGGTATTGCCCATGTTTTCTTCTAGGGTTTTTATGGTTTTAGGTCTTACACTTAAGTCTTTAATCCATCTTGAGTTAATTTTTCTATAAGAAAGGGATCCAGTTTCAGTTTTCTGTGCATGACTAGCCAGTTTTCCCAACACCATTTATTACATAGGGAATCCTTTCCCCATTCTTGTTTTTGTCAGGTTTGTGAGAGATCAGCTGGTTGTAGATGTATGACATTATTTCTGAGGCCTCTGTTCTATTGCATTGGTCTATAGATCTGTTTTGGTGCTAGTACCATGGTGTTTCGGTTACTGTAGCCTTGTAGTATAGTTTAAAGTCAGGTAGTGTGATGCCTCCAGTTTTGTTCTTTTTGCTTAGGACTCTATTGGCTATATGGGCTCTTTTTTGGTTCCATATGGAATTTAAGTTGTTTTTTTTCTAATTCTGTGAAGAAAGTCACTGGTAGCTTGATGGGAAGCATCGAATCTATAAATTACTTTGGGTAGTATGTACATTTTCATGATATTGCTTCTTCCTATTTGTGAGCATGAAATATTTTTCCATTTGTTTGTGTTCTCTGGTATTTCCTTGAGCAGTGGTTTGTAGTTCTCCTTGAAGAGGTCCTTCACATCCCTTGTAAGATGTATTCCTTGGTATTTTATTATCCTTTTAGCAGTTGTAAATGGGAGTTTGCTCATGATTTGGGTCTTTGTCTATTATTGGCGTATAGGAATGCTTGTGATTTTTGCACATTGATTTTGTATCCTGAGACTTTGCTGAAGTTGCTTATCAGCTTAAGGAGATTTTGGGCTGAGATGATGGGGTCTTTTGAATATACAACCATGTCATCTGGAAACAGATAAAATTTGACTTCCTCTCTTACTATTTGACTACGCTTTATTTCTTTCTCTTGCCTGATTGCCCTGGCCAGAACTTCCAATATTTTGTTGAGTAGGAGTGGTGAGAGAGGGCATCATTGTCTTGTGCCGGTTTTGAAAGCGAATGCTCCCAGCTTTTGCCCATTCATTATGAGACTGGTTGTAGGTTTGTCATAAATAGCTCTTATTATTTTGAGGTGCATTTCATCAATACCTAGTTTATTGAGAGTTTTTAGCATGAAGGGCTGTTGAATTTTATCGAAGGCCTTTTCTGCCTGTATTGAGATAATCGTGGTTTTTGTCATTGGTTCTGTTTATGTGATGGATTATGTTTATTGATTTGTGAATGTTGAACCAGCTTTGCATCCCAGGGATGACACTGACTTGATTGTGTTGGATAAGCTTTTTGATGTACTGCTGGATTTGTTTACCATTATTTTATTGAGAATTTTCACATTGATGTTCATCAGGGATATTGGCCTGAAATTTTCTTTTTTTGTTGGGTCTCTGCCAGGTTTTGGTATCAGGATGATACTGGCCTCATACAACGAGTTAGGGAGGAGTCCCTCTTTTTCTATTGTTTGGAATAGTTTCAGAAGGAATGATCCCAGCTCCTCTTTGTACCTCTGATAGAATTTGGCTGTGATTCCATCTGGTCCTGGGCTTTTTTCGGTTGGTAGGCTATTAATTACTACCTCTATTTCAGAACTTGTTATTGGTCTATTCAGGGATGCGACTTCTTCCTGATTCAGTCTTGGGAGGGTATATGTGTGCAGGAATTTATCCATTTGTTACAGATTTTCTAGTTTATTTGCATAGAGCTGTTTATAGTATTCTCTGATGGTAGTTTGTATTTCTATGGGATCAGTGGTGATACCCCCTTTATCATTTTTCATTGTGACTATTTGATTCTTCTCTGTTTTCTTCTTTATTAGTCTGGCTAGTGGTCTGTGTATTTTGTTGAGCTTTTCAAAAAATTAGCTCCTAGATTCATTTATTTTTTTTGAAAGGTTTTTTTTGTGTGTGTCTCCTTCATTTCTGCTCTGATCTGAGTTATTTTTTGTCTTCTGCTAGCTTTTGAATTTGTTTGCTTTTGCTTTTCTAGTTCTTTTAATTGTGATGTTAGGGTGTTGATTTGAGATCTTTCCTGCTTTCTCCTGTGGACACTTGGTACCATAAATTTCCTTCTAAACACTGCTTTAGCTGTTTCCCAGAGATTCTGATACATTGTGTCTTTGTTCTCTTTGTGTTCAAAGGATTTATTTATTTCTGCCTTAATTTCGTTATTTATTTCTGCCTTAGTTTCATTATTTACCCAATAGTCATTCAAGAGAAGGTTGTTCAGTGTCCTTGTGGTTGTGCTGTTTTGAGTGAATTTCTTAATCCTGAGTTCTAATTTAATTGCACTGTGGCCTGAGAGACTGTTAGGATTTCTGTTCTTTTGCATTTGCTGAGGAGTGTTTTACTTCCAATTATGTCATCAGTTTTAGAGTAAGTGCAATGAGGTGCTGAGAAGAATGTATATTCTGCTTATTTGGGGTGGAGAGTTCTGTAGATGTCTATGAGGTCTGCTTGGTCCAGAGCTGAGTTCAAGTCGACTATCTTTGTTAATTTTCTGTCTCATTGATCTGTCTAGTGACAGTAGGGTATTAAAGTCTCCCTCTATTATTGTGTGGGAGTGTAAATCTCTTTGTAGGTCTCTAGGAACTTGCTTTATGAATCTGGGTGCTCCTGTATTAGGTGCATAGATATTTAGGATAGTTAGCTCTTCTTGTTGCATTGATCCCTTTGCCATTATATAATGCCCTATTTGTCTTTTTTCAATTTTGTTGGTTTAAAGTCTGTTTTATCAGAGACTAGGATGGTAACCTCTGCATTTTTTTTGCTTTCCATTTGCTTGGTAAATCCTCCTCCATCCCTTTGTTTTGAGCCTGTGTATATCTTTGCATGTGAGATGGAGAAAGTTTTTTTTAAAATCACAAGTGATGAACCTTGAATAAATTAAGAGCCGTAGTATTGTTGCAGGCATTGTGTTGTTATTTGACACCATTTGGAGTGGTTGATTCAGAGATCTGTTGTAAGAATAAGAAAAAAACAGACATTCAGACGTAAAGGAGGATTTCAGGCAGGGACTGGTCCTCATGGAAAGAGATGAAGAGCACTTATTTAGTACAAGGAGCTATGTGACTATAACTGAACCCATTCCTTAGAGTGCTGGCTGAGCACTGGTAGGAAAGGCAACCAAAAGCATCAGAAGATTCCGGGAGTGCAGTAAAAATCCTCCAAATTTCTCTTGGAGAGGAATAATCCTGTTATCTTCTAATAGTAGAGAAAAACAGGTGATTAGATTAGAAGTGGTTATTAGAGTTGACCAGGCACATTGTTGCCTAATAGCAGTGCTTTCCACAGCAAGGTGCACACACTCATAGGAGCATAAGATGTTCCACTAGGCTGCAAGAAGAAAAGAATAGGTATTTTACTTATGATTACTTCTTTCTAAAAATAGAAATTTTTTTTACAAAAGACAAACATTTTGAAATTGCTGGCCTTCTGCATGCTATTTAGCTATAAGTGGTCTTGTCGCCCTGCAGGTAATTTAAAGGTTAATACACATAATTTGTCCTTTCAAAGTAGAGGTGATACATTAACAATGAATAAGAAAGTAACCTTTTAAAAAATCTGGTGATCTGGTGCTACACAGAGAGCATTTGTAAAATAAACCTATAGAAAATAGTTCTGTTGCAACATGATTTTCATTCCTAAAAACAATAGATGTGTGTGTTACATGTTAAAATGTTAAAACTCATTTGCATACTTAAAAATATTGGAAACTAAAATCTTCCAGAGAGTTTAAGGCCCAATAAAAATTTGTCAAAATGTAACATTTTCCAATAAGTTTGTAAGACCAATGAAATGACACTGGGGAAAATGGAAAGTTACTAATTTTAGCTGAAATGCTTTTGGGTAGTTAGTGTATAAGATTGAAACATGAGTACTATGACTTTGTAAGTACATTTCTTCCATTTGCATCAATGTGTCTTTTTCTCATACCTCTTTTGAGCTAGGCCAGACACTAAAGCTAAATATTAACAAAAATGGGCTTAAAATCAGACCTCTGAATTGCCATATCACTAAGTGTTAAACCAAGATTTAAAAAAATGAAACCCATTCAATCATGAGTCACTAAAAAATATTTTTAGTGATAAAAAGGATTAATGAAGCAAAATTATTTAAAAATTTTAAAATTTCATCTTATCTCAGTCTTCCAAATTTCTATTTTTGAGTATGTTTTGTGATGTACATATTATATAGACAGTGTAGTTTTAGAATGTATATTCAATCGGAAGTGTTACAGCAAAGCTAGAAGGAACCTTAGGATTCTTTAATCCTGATATAGAACATGCGTATAATTTGTAAATAAATGTGTATTTTGGAGATTAGGGCTTTCCTCTCCCATCCCAACCCGTCCCATCCTGTCCCATCTCCCGTCCTGTCCTGTCCTTAATGAGACAGTCTCACTTTGTTGCTCGGCCTGGATTGCAGTGGTGCTATCATAGCTCACTGCAACCTGGGATTCCTGGGCTCAAGCAATCTTCCCACCTCAGCCTCCTGAGTAGCTGGAACTACAGGTGTGGGCCACTGTGCCCAGCTAATTTTTTACAAATTTTGTGTAGGGACAGCATCTTGCTTTGTTGACTAGCTTGGTCTCGAACTCCTGGCCTCAAGCAATTTTCCTGCCTTGTCCTCCCAAAGTGCTGGGATTACAGGCATGAGGTTTCCCCGCCCCCGCGCCCCCCCAGTATGGTGTAGATGATCCAGATAGGTGTCCATTGGTCTAAAGACAAAAACCTGCTGAGAACCTTTTAATAAAATCATCCTGGTTTCTGAGGGGTTGAGGAAGATTTCAGCTTTTCAACGCTGGAATGGCAGTAGCAGTGATGAAGGCAGAAGAAAAGGCAGTGTAGGTAGATTGGGTGTGGACCTGCTCATCTGGGCATTGAGGGTAGCATTGCCTTGCAGCCTCTGGGTCAGGGGAGAGGGGTGTTTACTAAAGGATGCAGAACATTGCCCTGCCGGCAGCAATCAGGCAGCTATTAGGGAAGAAGGAAATGCTGCTGAGGCTCTGCCTGGCCTGTCGTGGTTTCAATCTCTGGTAGCAACAGTTTTGATCACAAATTCGGTCTTTAAACAGCGCTGTCTAGTAGAAATATAATGTGAGCCATATATGTAATTTTTGATTTTCTGGTGGCTATGTTGAAAACCAGTAAAAAGAGAAACAAGGCTGGGCACAGTGGCTCACTCCTGTAATCCAGCATTTTGGGAGGCTGAGGTGGGTGTATCAGTTGAGTACAGGAGTTCGAGGCCAGCCTGGCCAACATGGTGAAACCCCATCTCTACTACAAATACAAAAAATTAGCCAGGCATGGTGACATGTGCCTGTAATCCTAGCTACTTGGGAGGCTGAGGCAGGAGAATCGCTTGAACCCAGGAGGTGGAGGTTGCAGTGAGCCAAGATCGTGCCCCTGCACTCCAGGCTGGGGGACAGAGTGAAACTCTGTCTCTAAAACAAAAATACAAAAAGCAATGCAAGTAGAATTGTTTAATATATTTTATGTAATCCTATACATCCAAAATATTATTTCATCATATAACCAAAAAAATTAAGAGATCTATGCATACATCTCTATCTCTATCTCTATCTCTATCTCTATCTCTATCTCTATCTCTATCTCTATCTCTATCTATCTATCTATCTATCTATCTATCTATCTATCTATCTATACATCTCTATCTCTATCTATCTATCTATCTATCTATCTATCTATCTATCTATCTATCATCTCCTTGCTAATTCTTCAAAACTAGTGTGTATAGTTTATGCTTAAACACATCACACTAGCCATGTTTCCAGTGCTCATTAGCCACTTATGCCTAGTGGCTACCATATTAGTAGTTTCAGAAAATCGCTCAATTAGAAGTGTTACAGCAAACCTAGAAGGGTCTTAGAGATTCTCTAATCCTACGAGTTTCACTGGCTGCGGCCCCCGTCGTAGCACTCTGTATGCAGGGCCAGGTAGCAGTGCAGGAGGAGGAAGAGCAGGCTGGGCTTCAGACTGCCCCTTGCCACCCAGCCACTTTGCTTTCTCCGCTTTATATGTTCTGTATCCTGCCCTAGGATGTTGCTTCCAGAAACTATTCTGAACCATTTCGTTTCAAGACAGTTGAAATTGAATTCACTTCCTTCACTTTACAAATGAGAAAATAAAGCCCAGAGACAGAAGTGATTTGGCCCAGGTCACCTTCGTTGATTTAGAAGCATTACTCTGCATTAAACTTAAGGATCCCTCTCCTCCCATTTTTTTTTTTTAAAGCAGAGTTCTGTATGTTTTTAAAGAGTACATAATAGTTAATTAATTTGAGCAGTTTTTGGGTGTCTAATGTGTAGGTGAGTAGCATGTACTCTTTCTTGGAATCTCTGAATTTTCTCCACATGGAGAAAGATTCAGATCCTGCTTTTCACCTTTTGACATCTACTCAAAGAATAGAAATTCCTCTCCTTGTTGGTTCTGTAGATACATCTCAACCCATATTGTGACCTGAATGTACTACAAATAGTGTCTAAGAGTCCTGGTCTTGGAAACAGAACATTTGGATTCAGGTTTCTTCTTTATTCCATTCTGACTTTATAATCTGGCAAATGATTGAAACTCTTGATGAGGTTTCGTGAGCCAGAATATGAGCATGGTAATTCTTCACAGCATGATTGTGAAGTTACATTGAGTTGGGGCAGAAGGAAGTGCTGTAAACACTATAGTCCCCGCCCACTGGTGACTTGCGCCTGTGATCCCAGTGCTTTAGGAGGCTGAAGGAAGAGAATCATTTGAGGCCAAGAGTTTGAGTCCAGCCTGGTCAACATAGGCAGATCCAGTTTCTACAAAACATACAAAAATTAGCTGGGTGTGGTGGTGTATGCCTGTTGTTCTAGCTGCTTGGGAGATTGAGGTGGGAGGATTACTTGAGCCCAGGAGTTTGAGGCTGCAGTGAGCCATGATTTTGCCACTGTAACTCCAACCTGGGTTTCAGAGTGGAACCCTGTTTCTAAAATAAGAAAAAAAATACAAAAAACTATTGTCTTCTGCAATATTACTGAGTGAGGATTGCCTGAGACTTGAGAGGCAGTTAGGCAGCCCCCTTCATTCTGACTATGGTGGTCCTCTCCTAATTGAGATTGAGAATTCTCTAGATGTGCCTGTTAAATATTTGCATGGCCCCAGAGTACCATTCAGAGCTGGATTTTGTTTCTGATGGCTCAGTTGCCCTCCAGGATGCTCTTGGGTTCCCAGTGCTAGTGTTGCCAAGTTGTGTGAAGTGTGCACAGCTGCTGTGTATTTACAGAGCTGGCCTCGTGTGTTGTGGAGAGGGCCCTGAGATGCTGGTGACTCATCAGAAGCCACTTTATGTCTACTCCCACATCATGTTCAATCTGCTAGGCTTACCACCAAGTCCTAGAAGGTCTGTGAACTCTCCCCAGGAAATGTGGAACCCAAACACCATAGGCACATTTTTTCATTTCCTTCTTAAATGAATACAGTCTCTTTAAAAGTTTTATTTGAATGCCGATCCATGGTTTGCACAAGCCATTTGAATTTTAAACAGATGTGTGTGCAAAGCTGGGAGTCAGCATTGTATGTCTCAGACTGGTTTTATAGTCATTGACTTTAGGAGTACAGACTGGTCTCATACCTGTGCCTTGGATGGACAAGCTGGTAAGGAATTCCATGGACTCTCCTGTCCAGAGCTGTGAGACTTTAGCCAGGATGAGGGTAGCTTTCTGGGTGTCCAGTGGAGGGTCATGTCATTTGACCATTGCTATGGGGAAAAACCCATTAGCTCTCACATTCCAAAATTGACCAGTTGCCAAATACTTGGGTGCGTGATAATTGGAAAAAATATTTAGTGATGCAGTGATTCTTTGAAGAGGTATCCTCTAATGTTTACTTTTTGAAATGGTAAACCAGTTTTAATATTGTTCATATCTAAGATTGAATTAGATATCTTAAATATATTTAAACATTGTCCTTGTGAGTGAATGGGAAGATATAAACCAAACTAAACCCCTATTATTGAGAGCTAAGAGAAATGGATTTTTACAAAAACTCAAATAATTAAAATCTAGCGTTGCATGTGAGTCTAGGGACTTGATTTACTGTTTGGCAACTATGTATTTTGTTGGCAATAAACTATTGTCTAAAAGAAAATGTGTAGAGCCAAGATACAGGCCGAAGTAAAGAAGAAATTGTGATACTGAGGGAATTGGTTTATTGAGGAGACATTTATAAGAATAGGTTTATTTTTTTCTATTCACTGTTTTATAACCATGCTTTGTTTAAAACCCAGTATCTTGGTCAGATTCTAGAATTTTTCAGGTCACTTTCACCTTTGAAACTCCAGTCTGCTATCAGATGAAAACCATCCTTATTTCTTTTTAACTGTAACCTGTGAGAGTTGGGGCTTGAGGGAATGGAAGAGAGAAGTGATATGGAGTCTACTCTTTAAATTCTTTCAATCTTTTGAGGTTGGGCATGAAGGAGGGCTGTATAAGAGACACGTGTCCATTGGTGATTGATATCTATGAGCAACCACCTTTGGCAGTACACTAGCAAGAAAGCTCAAGCTGTCTTAATTAGGATAGGCTAAGCTGTGCTGCAATAACATAAAATTCCGTGACGTAATATGTGCCTGTCACTTATATGTCAAAATTCCTTGGATTATTGGCCTCTTATTTAAATGAGTACATACAGTCTCAGAGTCATAATGTAAATTTTACACCAAATGTTTAAATCATTTGATTATTACACTAATAAGTGTTATTTGAATACCTTAGATTTATAAAAAGTTGCAAAGATAATACAGGGAGTTCATGTTTACTTTTTGCCTAGTTTCTCCTGATGCTAACTTCTTGCAGTATTATGTACATTTGTCAAAACTAAGAAATTAATGTTGGCATAGTGCTATTAACTAAACTACACATTTTATTTTGATTTCACTAGTATGTCCTTTTTCTGCTCCAGGATCTAATCCAGGATAGCATTTCACATTCAATTGTCCCATCTCTGATAATTTGTGACAGTTTCTCAGTCTTTCCTTGTTTTTTATGATCTTGACCATTTGAAAGTATCTCGTAGACTGTCTTTTGATTTGTGTTTATTGATGCTTTCTCATGATTAGACTGGGATTATGGGTTTTGGGATGGAATACTGCAAAAGTGAATGCCCTTCTCATCTCATGCCCTTCTCATTGTATCAGGGGTTATATTATATCAAGATGACTTATCACCAGTGATATTAATCTCATCACATTGTATCTGGGTTATATTATATCAACATGACTTATTGCTAGTGATATTAATCTCATCACATTGTATCAGGGGTTATATCAACATGACATTGTCAGTGATATTAATCTCATCACATTGTATTGGGGGTTATATCATATCAACATGACTTATCGCCAGTGATAATCTCATCACATTGTATCAGGGTTTATATTATATCAACATGACTTATCGCCAGTGATAATCTCATCACATTGTATCAGGGTTTATATTATATCAACATGACTTATCGCCAGTGATATTAATCTCATCACATTGTATTGGGGGTTATATCAACATGACTTATCGCTAGTGATATTAATTTTGACCACATAGTTAAGGTGGTCAGCTTTTTCCATTGTCAAGTTACCATTTTTCCTTTCCATATTCCTTTCTTTGGAAGCAAGTCACTAAGCACACACTTGGAAGAGAATTAAGCTCTACCTCTGGAAGGGAATGTATCTTCATATACTATTTGTAGTTTTTCTGTATGGGGGATTTCTCCCATTTATTTATTTAATCATTTAGTTATAGTACCTTAGCCTCATTTGTTTTATTCTTCAGGTTATATTATTATTTTCTTGCTCAAATTGTTCCACCTTTAGTCATTGGAAGCGCTTTCAGATTGACTCCTGGATGATCAAAATATGCTTTTTAAAAAAGACTTTTATTTTTGAGACAGGAGTGCAGTAGTATGATCTTGACTCACTGCAACCTCTGCTTCCTGGTTCAAGTGATTCTTCTGCTTCAGCCTCCTGAGTAGCTGGGATTACAGACAGATACCACCACACCTGGCTACTTTTTGCATTTTTAGTAGAAACGGGCTTTCACCATGTTGGTCAGGCTGGTCTTGAGCTCCTGACTTCAAGTGATCTGCCCACCTTGGCCTCCCAAAGTGCTGGGATTACAGGTGTAAGCCACTGCACCTGGCCTAAACGGTTTTAATTTTTAAGGGCAGTTTTAGGTTCACAGCAAAACTGGAGAGAAAGGTACAGAGACTTTCTGTATACCCTGTGCCCCTCCAACCCCTCTCCCCCTTCCATAGGCATAGCTTCTCCTGTTATCAGCTTTACCACTGAGTGGTACATTTGCTACAAATGATGAGCCTACATTGACACATCATTATTCCTCAAAATCCTAGGGTTCACTCTTGGTTTTGAGCATTCTGTGGGTTTGGACAAATGTATAGTGAATGTATCTATCATTATAGTATTATAATAAGTATTATCACTGTCCTAAAAATCCTCTGTGCTCTACCTATTCATAAAAGTAAGAAACCTAGGAGTGATTCTCTCTGGTTTCCAGTTACTTTGGCCTGGGATAAATTGGGACTTCTCAGTTCATTCTAGACCATTTAACAGTTTATGAGAAGCATTTCATGGTATTTCTAAAACTCTTGTAGACTAATAATAACTATCTGTAATGAAGTATATAAAAATTCATTAACATTTATAAAAGTAATAAACATTAATGGAATTATGTTAGCTTTAAAATTCAATTACTAATTACATCATTTTTTCAACTAATTCTTGCAAAAGACCATTGACTATAGACTAAAAGAAAATTAGGAGTCTACTACCCCACCTCCTTTGTTTTGCAATGAGAAACTAAAGCTGCCAATGGTTAAGTGATCTGCCTAGTCGAAGCCAGGACCAAAACTCATCTAATGATGTCTAAGTGTAGTACATTCCACTGAAGCAGAGTTGGGTCTTCCTGTTTTGCCTTTTTCTCCCACCCTTCTTTTCAAGAATGAATATTCTGAAATATTTTTGAGATATGGAATCACTAATATATAATCATAAATATGCAAGAAGACACATTTTGCATATTTTCTTACATTTGCATTTTAAGTTGATAGCTGCTGTCAATAGCACGTTAAAAATACTTTGGTTAATTTCATATTTTGGTACAGCTTTCAGCACAGATCAACAATTTCTCTGAAGTTTTTTGATTGTGCTTTTGATTCCAGGAATTCTATTTCACTGGTACTAATTCAATGCTTTTATTTTCCTTTTGAGAATGGTAACTTACTGTAAATATAGCAGGAGAAAAAGCATTGCCATTTAAGCTAAAAAAGTGCTGGGTATGACATGGATGCATTGAAATGGCAGTGCTGCAGGAGAGGCTGGAAAATGTGTGATGCTATCTTATAATTTTACCTTGGGTTTATACAAATGTGGGCATTTATCTTGTTATTTTCACGGCCATACACATTTACTGCCATTTGAAGTTATCCTTACAAATGATCCTCATTAAATTACGTTTGTCTTGTGGGAGCAGAAGGAAAAGGATGATGTGTATTTCACCTTTAAAAGGCAGCATTGGGCAATGCAACATTCAAGAAGTGTTTTTTGTCTGTGCCCATAAAAAGCGATACCATTATGTTGATGGATTTGCTACTTTGTGTCCTATTAAGTATAAAATATGACCATATATTTTGGATTCCAAGGTTTTTTCTGGGTTGTTGAACACACTAGTTCTTAAGATGATGATTTAAATTAGTTTAATGTACTTGGGTAATCAAGCGTATAGTGCTTTGAAGCCACTAAGGGAGAAAAAGAAGAGATATTTCAGTCTTCCCCAGTAATGAGACCTGTAAATCAAAAGAATGAACATGGAAACTTGAAGTGAGCCTAGGAATCTAATTTCAAACACCTTAAAGAAGAGACTCCTTTTTTGGTTTAGGCTTGCCATGTTCACGGTGCCCGGTGGAAGGGCTAATCTGAAAAATTGAGATAAACAGAGACCCTCTATAGGACTGAAACAACAGAGCCAGGCACTCTCAGTGTTAGCCTTTGGATTTGAGAGGCTTATGTTTAAGAAGTCTGGGCCTAAAGAGGTGGAAATATATGGGGGTATATTGAGTTACAGATACATACAGGTTCAAATATTAAAATACATGTCATTTAAGGGAATCATAAGATGACTAAGAGGAGAATTTTTTCCATTTAGCAAATAATTATAATAGACTTTTCAAACTGACTCGGAAGTGAAATTTTGAGCATAAAAGCTTTTCAGCTGACAAAGAGAAATGACGTCTGAGAAAAAAACCAGACACATCCCTAAAACAACAGAGAAATGCCTTCTAGACTTTAGATACGTCTATGGCAAATAGGAAGACAAGCTATTTCTAGACCTCCGGCAGGCAGACTGGCCTTTTACTCAGTTCTTAAAGAAAATAGGCAAGAGAAGTTTGGAATAAGAGATCCAAGTTCTTCTACATGTTGTTGGTTCAGGCAATGTCAGAGATTTTTTCATAGCTCCTCTCTTGCAGGCTGACCTTGGACTGTGCACATGGACCTATTTTTAAACTGTAGACTCTGTTTCACTCCCACATATTTTACCCTTCTACTGTTCAAGTGCTAAAACCAGGGATTATTTAAGTTAGTTTACACTCTGTCGCAGACTGGGTTGAGAATTTAGTATTCCAAAATTGTGTTAGAAGTGGGTTGAGAGGAAATACATGTGGAAAGGCCAGAGGACAGTGGTGATATGGATCCTTTTCCTTTTAATTTCCCCCTATTTTTAAAAAACTCACCAGAGTCCTAGAATACATACAGATAATTGACATATCTGTAGGAATATTTGCATTCAAGGTAAGTTTCTTTCGATTTTAGCAACATGTGGCTTTTGATTATTATGAAGGACAATTTAAGCCCAAAGTAAAATGGTACAATTATTTTGCCACTTAGGTTTATATTTTAATTTGGGCTCTGTTTAAATCATCTTGGAGTGTATCTGTATGTGGGATGTATGTATGTGATATATGTGGGTAGGTGAGATAAGGGAGGGAGGGACAAAACTTTTAAATGCTATTAGTTATACTGAATTTTAAGTTCAGATCTGTGTGTGTGTGAGGGGGGGAAAATGCATTTATCATGGCTAACTGTGGTCTTTAATAGCAAAGTGACCAGAGAATGAATTATTTTTTTATTTAAACAAAAATGAGGGGATCAGAATGACTACTGGCTTTCAAACCCAGAAAAGTACACGGTTTACATTTTAAAAAAACTCACAGTGATTGAAATGTTCTTGTTTGGCAGCCTTTTTGAAAATTAAAAATTATATTTCATAAATTTTTTTCTGAAATAGCTTTTGCAAGCAATTGTATAAATCAAAACTGAAAACTTATTGTAGCCATATTTTTTATTTATATCAGATCATGGACCTATAACAAGGGTGTTTGCCTGGTAGCGAACGGTAGAAACTGGAGTTGGTGGGACACATTCCTTTCACTTTGACACATGATTATGGATAAGGCAATTGAAGTGTTTATGGAAGATAATTCAGTCTATATTTAGGAAAGACTTCATTTTTCTAACCAAATGTGGTGGATTTTAAAAATCTTGTAAATACAGGTTATAAGATGGATTGATAATCCTGGTCCATCCATTAATCCATACTGTTTTCTTAATACTAT